>NC_045446.1:44080177-44140388 GCF_002776525.5 Piliocolobus tephrosceles
ATAAATTATGCTACTACAAAGACACATGCACATGTATGTTTATTGCGGCACTATTCACAATAGCAAAGACTTGGAATCAACCCAAATGTCCATCAGTGACAGACTGGATTAAGAAAATGTGGCACATATACACCATGGAATACTATGCAGCCATAAAAAAGGATGAGTTTGCGTCCTTTGTAGAGACATGGATGCAGCTGGAAACCATCATTCTTAGCAAATTATCACAAGAAGAGAAAACCAAACACCGCATGTTCTCACTCATAGGTGGGAACTGAACAATGAGCTCACTTGGACTCGGGAAGGGGAACATCACACACTGGGGCCTATCATGGGGAGGGGGGAGGGGGGAGGGATTGCATTGGGGAGTTATACCTGATATAAATGATGAATTGATGGGTGCTGACGAGTTGATAGGTGCAGCACACCAACATGGCACATGTATACATATGTAACCTGCACGTTATGCACATGTACCCTAGAACTTAAAGTATAATAAAAAAAATAAATAAATAAATAAAGAAGAACTAGGCTGGGTGTGGTAGCTCATGCCTGTAATCTCAGCAATTTGGAAGGCTCCAGCAATTGCTGGAGTTCAGCAGCTTGAGACCAGCCTGGGCAACATGGCAAAACTCTATCTCCACTAAAAATACGAAAACTAGCTTTGCATGGTGGCACATGCCTGTAGTCTCAGCTACTTGAGAGGCTGAGGTGGGAGGATCACTTGAAATTAGGAGGTCAAGGCTGCACTGAACCATGATCATGCCACTGCATGCCAGCCTGGGTTACAGAGTCAGACCCTGTCTCAAAAAATAAAATAAAATAAAGAAGAGCTAATACCAATCTTATTCAAACTGTCCTGAAAAATAGAGGAGGAAGGAATACTTCCAAACTCATTCTACAAAGCCAGTATTATGCCTATACCAAAACCAGGCAAGGACGTATCAAAAAAAATCAAAAGAAAAAAAAAAAAAAAAAAAAAAACTACAGGCCAGGCCAGACACAGTGGCTCACAGCAATAATTCAAGCACTTTGGGGGGCCATGGCAGGTGGATTGCTTGAGGCCAGGAGTTCGAGACCAGCCTGGCCAACATGGTGAAACCCTGTCTCTACTAAAAATACAAAAATTAGCCAGACATGGTCGTGCACACCTGTAGTCTCAGCTACTCGGGAGACTGAGGCAGGAGAATTGCTGGAACCCAGGAGGTGGAGGTTGACAGAGTGAGACTCCATCTCGAAAGAAGGAAAAGGAAGGAAGGAAGGAAGGAAGGAAGGAAGGAAGGAAGGAAGGAAGGAAGGAAGGAAAAAAAAATCAACATTCCCATGATAAAAATCCTCCAAAACATTGGGTTTAGAAGCAACATACTTCAACATAATAAAAACTATATACAACAGAGTCATAGCAGGTATCATTCTGAAAGGGGAAAAACTAAAAGCCTTTCCTCTAAGATCTGGAACGAGACAAAGATGCCCATTTTCACCACCGTTATTTAACATAGTACTGGAAGTCCTAGGTAGATCAATCAGACAAGAGAAAAATATAAAGGGCATTCAAATGGGAAAGAAAGAAGTCAAATTATCCTTGTTTACAGAAGATATAATCTTATATTTGGAAAAACTGAAAAGACTCCACAAGAAACTATTAGGACTGATAAATTCAGTAAAGTTGCAGGGCACAAAATCAACATACTAAAATTAGTAGCATCTCTATATGCCAACTGTGAACAACTTTTGATATAGGCATGCAATGTGTAATAATGACATTCATGGTAAATGGGGTATCCATCCCCTCAAGAATTTATTCTTTGTGTTACAAACAATCCAATTACACTATTCTGGTTCTCTTAAAATATGCAATTAGATTATTGACTACAGACACTCTATTGTGCTATCAAATACTAGGACTTATTCATTCTTTCTAATTATTATTACTTTTTGTACCCATTAACCATCCCCACTTCTCCTTCTACTGCGCCCTACCACTACCCTTCCCAACCTCTAGTAAGCATCTTTCTACACTCTATTTCCATAAGTTCAATTATTTTAATTTTTAGTTCCCACAAATAAGTGAGGATATGCAAAGTTTGTCTTTGCATGTACCCCATAAATATGTACAACTGCCATATACCCAGAAAAATTAAAAATTAAAAAAAATGGTTTAAGTAGTAGGAGGGAGAGGGAGGGAGGGAGGGAGGGAGGGAGAGGGAGAGAGAGCGAGCTTATATAAACCCAGAGAGAATGCCTGAAAGGATACAGAGAAAAGTATATCAGTAGTTACTTTGGACAGCATCAAAGAGGGGGAGAGGGCTTCTATTTTCACTATGGGCCCTTCCACACGTCTCAAAATTTTAATGAGCCTTAATAGTTTTAAAATAAAATAATTTTTAAAACTTTAATACTCTCAAAGACATGCTTTCTTCTCTCTAAATGATAGGGTTAATACAATAGAAAAGCATTTATTTTTCCAAATATTTTTATTATTCATACTTCAAAAATGTTTAGAAGCCGATACATGTTTTACTGTAGTTATATATATATATATTTATATATTTATGTATATATGAAACTGATCATTTTAGCCATTTTTAAGTATACAGCTGAGTGATAGTAAGTACATTCCCATTGTTGTGCAACCATCATTGCTATCCATCTCCAGAACTTATTCACCATCCCAGACACTCTGTACCCAGTAGAGCATAACTTCCCACTCCCTTCTTCTCACCCCTAACGACGACTAATCTACTTTCTGTCTCTATGAATTTTACTATTCCATGTACCTAAGTGATTCATACAATATTTGCCCACTGTGTCTGACTTTATTCACTTAGTATAATGTCTTCAAGGTTCGTCTATGTTGTAGCATATATCAGAATGTCATTCATTTTTAAGGTTGAACAATATTTCATTGTGCATATATACCACAGTTTATTTATCCATTAATCCATCCATGGGCACTTGGGTGGCTTCCATCTTATGGCTATTGTGAATAATGCTGCTATGAAAATTGGCTCAAATTCCTGCCTTCAATTCCTTTTGGTATGTATCTAGAAGAGAAATTGCTGGGTCATATGACTATTCTATATTTAATATTTTGAGGAGCCAACATACCATTTTCCACAGTGGCTGCACCACCTTACATTCCCACTTGTAATGCACAAGGGTCTCCACCTCTCCACATCCTAACCAACATTTGTTGGTTTCTGGGATTCATTTGTTTTTTGTTT
The DNA here is from genome assembly GCF_002776525.5 of Piliocolobus tephrosceles. Classification (NCBI taxonomy): domain Eukaryota; kingdom Metazoa; phylum Chordata; class Mammalia; order Primates; family Cercopithecidae; genus Piliocolobus; species Piliocolobus tephrosceles. Next base: position 44,083,402 of record NC_045446.1, read on the forward strand.
TTATAATAGCCATCCTAATAGATGTGAAGTGATATCTCATTGTAGTTTTGATTTGTGTTTCCCTAATAATTAGTGATATTGAACATCATTTTATGTGCTTATTGGCCATTTGAATTTCTTCTTTGGAGAACTGTCTATTCCAGTGCTTTACCCATTTATAAATTGTGTTGTTTGCTTTTTGTTGAGTTTTAGAAGTTTTTAAAAAATATATTCTGGATATGTAATCGCTTATCTTTATCAGATAAGGATTTGCAATTATTTTTACCCATTCTGTGGGTAGCCTTTTAATTTTGTTGATGGTGTTCTTTGATGCTGAAAAGTTTTTCCTTTTTATGCAGTCCAATTTATCTATATTTTCTTTGCTGCCCGTACTTTTGGTATCACATCCAAGAAGCCATTGCCAAATCCAATGGCATGAAGCTATATTTTCTTCTAAGAGTCTTACAGTTTTAGTTCTTATGTTTAAGTCTTTGATCCATTGTGAGTTAATTTTTTATATGGTGTAAGGTAAGAGCCCAACTTCATTCTTTCACATGTGGATATTCATTTTTCTCAGAACCTTTTGTTGAAAAGCCTGTCTTTTCCTCATCAAATGGTCTTGATATCCTCACTGAAAATCATTTGACCAAATATAAGAGGGTTTATTCCTGGGCTTTCTATCCTTTTCCATGGGTTTAGTTTGTCTGTCTTATGCCAGTACCACACTGTTTTGATTACTGTAGCTTTGTAGTAAATTCTGCACTCAGGAAGTATGAGTTTTCCAACTTCATTTTTCTTTGTTCAAGATTGTTTTGGCTATATGGGGTCCCTGGAGATTTCATAATAATTTAAGGAAAGATTTTTCTATTTCTGCAAAAAACAATGTCAGAATTTTAATAGGGACTATATTTAATCTGTAGATCACTTTGGGTAGTACTGGCATCTTAGCAATGTTAAGTCTTTCAATCCATGAACACAGGATGTTTTCCCATTTATTTATGTCTTTAATTTTTTTCAGCAATGCTTTGCAGTTTTCAGTATATATCTTTCACTTCCTTGGCTAAACTAATTCCTAAGCATTTCATTCTTTTTGATGTTGTTGTAAATGGAATTGTATTTTAAATTTCCTTTTTGGATTATTAATGCACAGAAATGCAACTGATTTTTGTGTGTTGATTTTGTATCCTGCAACTGCTGAATTTATTAGATCTAATAATTATGTTTATGGGAACTTAGACCTCTCCACACAAGATAATGTCATCTCTCTAGTGTTTTGTTATTCACCACCTGATGTTTTATACACTGGGTTTTAATCATGTATTTGTTTGTTTCCTATCTTCTTTGCTAGAATTTAAGCTCCATGGGAACAGGGACATTGTTTCCATTGTTCACTGCTGCCTCCCCAGTGCAGTGGATGGTATTAACACAAAACAAAGGCTTGGTAAGTATTCGTTGCCTAAATACATGAAAGAGTGAAACTTTTCTAATTGGAAAAAGAGATTATGTTTCAGCAAGCTTGAGCTATTTCTTCATATGGAAAATATTTTCTTTCTATTTCCTTAACAGTTGCATCCAGACAATAGTAAGTGAGTAATACTTGTAGTCAGGGCAAAATAGAAGCTCTCTAAAGCAGGGTTTTCAAGGCATGGTCCATTAAGCTATGACACTGGAACCACCTAGTGATACATACTAAAGATATAGACTGTTTCCTGAGGTCTATAAAATCAAGCATGTTTTGGAAATGGAGTCCAAGTATCTACACTGGTAACAAGTTCCCAGTTGCTTCTATTTATGCTAAAGTTTGAGACTCACTGCTAAGATGATGATATGACTCCTCATTGGTCTCCATTATCTCCACCTGTAAATGGTGGATGATAATGACAATAGTAAGATGTGGCAATGAAAAATGGAAAGGATAGAGAGTTCTCACTCATAAGTGGGAGTAGAACAATGAGAACACAAGGACACAGGGAGGGGAATATCACACACCTGGGCCTGTCAGGGGTGGGAGGCTAGAGGAGGGATAGCATTAGGAGAAATACCTAATGTAGATGATGGGTTAATGGGTGCAGTAAACCACCATGGCATGTGTATACCTATGTAACAAACCTGCATGTTCTGCACATGTATCCTGGAACTTAGAGTATAATTTAAAAAAATACAGACAAAAAACAAAGAAAGGATAGAGAACTAGAAGTCCAAAAAACCAGGTTCAAGACCTGATTTTGACACTTCCTAGCTCTGTGAGTGCAAGCTAGTCATTGTGTCTTAGTTTCTTCTTCTGTAGAATTGGTATGATAATCCCTGCTCTGTCCACACTTACGGGGCTATGAAAATCAAATATGAAACCACCTTATCAGTTGCTAAATATTAAGTTCATGTAAAGGATTATGAGAAAGCTTTTCTGAGGAAGAGTACAATCCTAAAAATAGAATATTTATAAATAATAAATTTTAAAATACAAATTAAGAATAACAACTAAAAGAAACATTTATTGTGTTTACATGTGCCAAACACTGATGTCAGTATTTTACAGGTATTGACAAACTGAAGCCTCATGATAATCTTCTGAAGTAAGTATTACTATTATAGTTTAATAAATAAGAAAACAGAAGCACACAAGAAGTAACTTTGTAACTAACTCATCCAAAGTCATACAGCTAGTAAATAGCATAGTTAGAAATAAATTCAAGTAGTAAAGAACTTTCCCACACAACAGAATTCTTTCAATATTTAGTAAGTTTTGTTATCACTTATAGTTACCAATTTTGAGAATAAAATGCATTTTTCTAATTTCAAAGCCATATGAGTAGTATAGGTAAGACAAAGGAAAATACATTTGTTGTTATAAATGCTACATAAGTTTCTCTATAAATGGTTCCTGCTTTGATTCTGGAAGGCAAAAATAGAAGGGTCTAGACTTTATAGACACCAACATTATAGGTATCCTAAAAAGTAGCTTTGGAAAAGATTGTGACCTCCTTGTTACCTGAGAGGACTGCACAAGGGGGCAGGAGGGTGGGGCATGGAAGATGGAAAGTAATGTCTACCCTTGGTGTTAACATCAAGGAAAGAGAGAGCAAAGGAAAGCCTACACCAAAGGCATGTACAAGCCAACATGAGACACACCATATTTCTAATGAGGTCTTCATGCCTTCCTTGCCTTCAAGTAAAAACTGGAGCCATGAAATTCCTTTTTTGTTAACGTTAACATATGGTAATGCCAAGCATTCATGACCGTAAGCATGGAAAATTGATGAAATTACAGTCTGTTCAGGGAAATAATATGGTGATGAGAGAAAGAATCTTTGCCTGTGTCAGGATCTTAGTGGCAACTTTTAAAAACAGGTGAACATTTTCTTCTCCCTTGACTGAAAAACATCCCTTTGTACAATATGCCAAGTAGATGTCTATGGAGAAAGGTCAAAGGAAAACAAAGAATGACACAAATAATTGAGATATTTTTAAGGGCATGTAAGTCAGTGAACATTTCATTAGTATCATTTCAGAAATTTTCTGCTCTCAAAGAAGTAGCCAAATTGAAATCATATACTTCTACTTAATGAGAAAAAGAATGTGATTATGTTGCCGTAACATTAAGATTTGAGGTGGTCATGTGACAAGCATCAGAAAAGTCACAGTTTAAAAATCTAAGTAAAATCAACCTGGTCCTTTCCCATAAATACTTTTCCGCAGGCATTAGATAAATCACTTATTCATGAGCTAGTAGCAGCCACAAGTCAACATTCAGAGGGATGCATTTCTAGTATATGCTATATTAAAGTCTCAAGTGATTGAAAAACGTGTCGGTGTATCCAATCATGGAGTACTCAATTTCCATCTTAGGTACCATCTCCCAAGGTTCAAAGCTGCATAAGTGTATTGGTTATTGCTGTTTAATAAGTCAAAATTTTGTGACTTAAACTCAACCACTTACTAACTTTCATGAGTTATGCTGACCTGTATGAGTTTTGGCTGATCTCAGCTGGGCTCATTCATATGGTCAGCTGCTTTGTTGACTGTGGGTTGGCTCATTTAGAATGGCTTTGGCTAGCATGACTTGGCTCTGCTCCACATGGTGTCTCATCCTAACCGGGCTAGTCCAAGTTTGTTTTTATGGCAATGGCAGAGTTAGGAAAAAAGAAATGAAAGCAGTCAGAATCTCTTGAGGGCTAGGCTCAGAATTGGCACATTATCTCTTTATTACCTTCTATTGGCCAAAGGCACCTTGATTCAAAGGGTGGGGAAATAGTTCATCTCTGGATGAGAAAATTGAAAAATAATATTCCCAAGGGGTAGGATAGAAGCCATTTTTGCAATCAACCATTATAATTATCTAATTGAAAAAAGATTGCCCCAAATTTACAAATAGTCTAGGGTCATCGTTTGACTCTTAGGACATATATTCATCAGGTAACAAACGTTAGATTATGTTCCCAGGTTTACTCATGAGTCTATTATCTTAAAAGGCTGAGAAAACAATTATGCATTGGAAATAAAATTTAAAAATAAATAATGTAGTTGCTAAAACATAACAAAGAGAAAATAAACAGCATTAAATCAGACATTTATTTTTTAGATACAGGTGCCTGAGAAAAGCAAGTTTTGTTAGAAGATGACTATATGGCATTTTCAAGCCACTGGGATATAGTAAGTAACCTATAAAATTAGGAGTGCCTTTTCTCTAAGCTCTTTTTTGTCATCTGCTACTTGCACCATTCCCTGCCCACCAAGAAAATGCAGTTTTGGTTCTAAATTCCCATCCCAATTTCTTTTTTTCATTTACTACTTGGAAATTCTTATATTCAATATTACTCAATTCAATAATGCTTAGCCTGGAAGCCTTGATTCCAATGAATATTTTGTGTGTGTGTGTGTGATGAATCTAAAAAGAACTTCTGCTCACTTTCAAGCGCTTAGAATTTAATGTCATTTATTCCTTTTCTTTAAATGCATTTTTAATATGTTTCAACCATACAGAAAAATAGAGAATCACATAAGAAACACCCCATACCCACTGTTCAGCTGTATCCCAATCCTAAATTATCATATTTGCTTTATATTTCTTTTAAAGAAATAAAACATTACTGAAACAATTGCCCCTGTGTATCTCTCACTCCCTCATCTTTCTGCCCCTAACTCCCTACAAGTAAGAATGCCTCAGAGTTTAATCCTAGACCCTTTTCTTCAACTGTACTTTCCTCCCAGGTCATCTCAGCCATTCTATGGCTTAAAATCAGAAGAGTACTACTCTCTTAAAATTACTCCTACAGGCAGGACAGTAGGAGTTGTCTATCCCTGGTGCAAATAATAATGAGTGCATTATCTGTAGACATTTTAGAAACAATATGAGTGGGTCTACTTTTTATTATCACCATTTCTAAGCAGTATCAGTGATTAAATGGTCCTTCCAAGGTTGGGAGGGGGGGATCTTTTTAAAAATTTAACTTATAGACTGGATGCAGTGGCTCACGCCTGTAATCCCAGCACTTTGGGAGGTCAAGGAGGGTGGATCACAAGATCAGGAGTTCGAGACCAGCCTGGCCAACATAGTGAAACCCCATCCCTACTAAAAATACAAAAATTAGGCAGGCATGGTGGCGCACACCTGTAGTCCAAACTCCTCAGGAGGCTGAGGCAGAATAGCTTGAACCCAGGAGGCGGGGGTTGCGGTGAGCCAAGATCATGCCACAGCACTCCAGCCTGGGCAATAGAGTGAGACTCCGTCTCAAAAAAAAAAAAATTAACTTATAAACAATGGTTACAGTTACTGTTGAGTTTTTAATTAAAAGATGTAAGTTTTAAATTTACACATTTTTATTACCAATTCTTTAATAAGCATTGTATCCTACAAGGAAGATAATTTGGAGGATGCCCATTTATACAGTCAGCTCTTCTCCTCTCCATAGGACACAGATAAACTCAGCTATATGCATTCATTTCAAGAGTGGTTCATAATAGTCGAAATTATTCAATCTGTGTCAGGTATGGTTCACTCAATTTCCATATCTAAGTAATCTCCAAGGGGTTCCCACTAGTATCAATCTACTTTAATCCATCTGGGTGCCGTGACCTCCCAGTACCCCTGCATTTTCATCTCTCTTCAATCAATGCCTCCCATGTCCCCTGGAGCAGGTGATACTGACTCCTCTCAAAATCTTTCAATGGCTTGCAATTGCACTAAGCATCATTACCATGGTCTGAAAGCCTCTGTGTTTCCTGTTCATCATCATCTCAGAACACTCTCATCCTCCCTTCCTTGCTTCTATCTACAGAGGACTTGTTTCTGATTCCCAAACACCCCAATATGTTCCCCAACTCAGAGCCACCACACTTGCCCTCTCTTTTTCCTGGAAGAGTCTAGAAGGCTTTTATTCCAGTTCTTGCAAGGGCACAATCATTGTCATCCTTTATCTCATAGTTTAAAGTCACTTCTTCAGGGCAGTCTTCCTTGACCCTATCTACATTTGTTATCAAGTTCATAATCATAGTGTTTATTTGCATCCTAGTGAAGGATTTATCCCCTTCACTATAATGTAAGCTCCAAGAAGGCAGGAACCTGGTCTGCTTGATGTTTAGTGTCTAGCACAGCGTGGATACACATTGGGCACACAGTAAGTATTTTTTGAGAATGAATGAATGAACTCTCCCTTTTTGCTCTGCATCTATATGATTGCTATAGAAGTTGCCATGTTTTCATGTGATATACTCCCACTGTACAGAAGAATACCCATGGCTTACACTGAAACAGCAAGTCTCTGCCTCAGGATTTTTGAACTTGGATTGAGAAAGAGTCATTCAATTCCTCTCAGGTAGATAAAGTTGTACCATAAAAAACTCAGTGCCGGCCGGGCGTGGTGGCTCAAGCCTGTAATCCCAGCACTTTGGGAGGCCGAGGCGGGCGGATCACGAGGTCAGGAGATCGAGACCATCCTGGCTAACATGGTGAAACCCCGTCTCTAATAAAAAAAAAAAAAATACAAAAAACTAGCCGGGCGAGGTGGCGGGCGCCTGTAGTCCCAGCTGCTCGGGAGGCTGAGGCAGGAGAATGGCGTAAACCCGGGAGGCGGAGCTTGCAGTGAGCTGAGATCTGGCCACTGCATTCCAGCCTGGGCGACAGAGCCAGACTCCATCTCAAAAAAACAAACAAACAAACAAACAAAACAAAACAAACAAAAAAACTCAGTGCCTATCAATGACTTTGCTTTCTGTCATGTAAGCCAAAAAAACAGAGACAACACATTGGCAGAGAGATAAACAAAGCAGATGTACATGGAGTAGTAAATACAAGAGACAGAACCCTAATGGTGTTATTGTACCTGGTTCCAGGTGTTCCTGAAGCCTCACTACAGCCTTGTCCTTGGTGTCTACTAGAAAATGGCAAAATCCACATACTAACATACTAAAGATCCCTTTTTCTTAAATTTGTTTAGATTGAATTCCTCTCTTTGGCAATCTTTTTTTTTTTTTTTTTTATTTTATTTATTTTTTATTTTTTTGAGATGGAGTCTTGCTTTGTCGCCCAGGCTGGAGTGTAGTGGCCTGATCTCGGCTCACTGCAAGCTCCGCCTCCCAGGTTCACGCCATTCTCCTGCCTCAGCCTCCGAGTAGCTGGGACTACAGGCGCGCACCACCACCCCTGGCTAATTTTTTTTTCGCATTTTTAGTAGAGATGGGGTTTCACCGTGTTAGCCAGGATGGTCTCGATTTTCTGACCTCGTGATCCACCTGCCTCGGCCTCCCAAAGTGCTGGGATTACAGGCGTGAGCCACTGTGCCCGGTTCATTTGCAATCTTAAAAATACCACAAATACACTATGTTTTACCCAAAAGGTCATGTGGATAATAAACAATAGCTATAAATTGCTGTGCCCATCAAGTGAGCAGTTTAAGAAGGTAGTTAAGTGAGTGAATATAAGTCAATGTCACTCTTATAAAAGACACTGATAATCTGAACTTGCATTTACCAGGCAAATAGGATAATAAGAAAATGAGATAAATGATCAAAGGACTCACTGAGAAGACTCCATTGTAATGAGGCAGGACGACAATAGCACGAAGTAAGAGGGTGTCCTCAGAGATAAGGGGGAGGAGTGATGGAGAGGGCAGGGTTAGGGCATGTTACCTTTGGTAGACTTGGTACTTGTAATGATAATCAGACTAGGTGATTTCACATCCTAGAAGACATTCGTCCATCAGACATTCACCAAGTATCCTCTATGTGCAAGGTACTGAGCGTGGCCTGCACCTTTGGTTTGGTATGCAGTCTCTGCACTCAATAAGGGGGAATGGAGGTAGTGGTCTGAAATCCAAGCCAAGTTCTGCTTGCCAAACTGTGAGCAGGAGCTGTAACAAGCAGAAAGACAAGGGAGCTAAATGTTTTCACTAAGGGAACAGCATGTGCAAAAGCTTGAAAGTATGACACAATGACACATAGTAGTTTGTTTCAGGTACTATAAGCAAGTCAAAAAATCTAGCAAATTGAGAACAGAGAAGAAAGAAGTGGGAAGGATGCTGGAAAGGGAAGAAGCCATCAAGGAGGGTACCCTGAGGGGGCCCTTGTTGAAAGTTCACACAAAAATCAGTAGTGGTCCTGCCTGAGGTCCCAAGCTTCTAGAGAATAATCAAGCACAGGTCTTACCCTCAGGGTACTCCTAGGCTAAATCCACACATTGTTATATGGCAAAAGTCTTCCCAAAGTAGACGACATTTGAGCAAAATTTTGAATGATTTATAGGCAGAAAGACAAAGGGGCTAAATGTTTTGAGCAAGGGAACAGTATGTGCAAGAGCTTGAAAGCATGACATGAGATAGTTTGTGTTAGATACTGTAAGCAAGCTAGAAAAGCCAGAGAACTGGGTGCAGAGAAGAAAGAGGTAGGAAGGATGCTGGAAAGGGAAGAAACCATCAAGAAGGGCCATGTGTTCTACACTAAGAAGCTTCGTGTTTATCTTCCAGTGCACAGAGCCACTGAAGGGATTTACTCCAGAGAAATCACATAAATGGGAATGGTAGATGAATTTCAGAAGGCCAGGTCTGGAAACAGGGAGACCAGTTAGGAGGCTGGTGCAATAGTTGGGGAGGTGGCTAGTGAGAAAGCAGTGGCAAAGGCAATTGAAGGGAGGAAATAGACTGAGTGATATTTAAGGGGTGGGATGGAGACAATCCGAAGACCGTAGGTTCTGTTTGCCCCAGATGATTTCAGTTTCCACTGGTTGTCTGGCTTAATTATTAACAGTGCCTCCTGCACCCATAAAAATGTTCAGGTTTGGCTGATAAACTGTGTGTTCACCCCACCTGTAGAGCATGAAAGAAAGAGGAATCTAGGATATCCTTCAGGATCTGGTGTGGACATCCTTGAAGATCATCATTTCAGTTAGTAGTGCAGAGTAAGAAGGAGCAATTCTGAGCCAAAAATAACAAGACTATTCCATACTGGCTTTAAGGTGTTTGTGGGACATTTGAGTGAAATTACTAAGTAATTTCAAATGTACTACAGTATAGTATGCAATGTTACAAAATGTCATCAGAGACTTTAGGGCCATCTGTCATTGTTACATAATTCTTTCCCCTAAAATGTTCTTCCAGTCCTTAAATGTGTGAAGTTCTACACCAGAAACTCAAAACCATTGATAGAAAGCTAAAGGCACATCTGTGACACATGGAGAGAGTAAAACCAATGGATTTTACTGATTGCCACTGACAAAGGAATCTGGTTTCTTTTGCCAAATCCTTTTCCAGTGGAAACTCTCCTGCATGGGATAGAAATATTTTACAGAAATGGCAGCACCCCAGGCTCTCAGAGGAGAGACTGAAATTATAATGCACATAAGTCAATAAAGGAACTTAATTTTTCATGTAGTCATTTGAGGCCAAAGCATTCCAAAACATAAAGTGGAAATTCACAGACTGCAATTAAAAACTACACTCCTCACTCTGGATTGAAAATTAAATAGGAAGAATAATATAAGATAAGCTGAAAACTAGCTTCTTTCATGACTACCGCCTCTCTCTATGGCTTCTTAACATTTAGCATGCCTTCTTAACCAGCCTCACCCCAGCCCCCCAACTACACATGCACATACACACACACACCACTGATACTTGGGTTGAACTTCAGCAAAGAACCAATTTGTCACAGCAACAGCTGAAACAAGAAGCGTCAGCAAGATTGATTAGACTTATTATTACAGGCTCTAGCACCCATCAGAACCATGACAACCATGCCTTCTCCTTACAGCCTGTGCTGGGGGAGCAGTAACCAGCCCAAACCTGACGGCCATGGAAGCCAATGACACCTGGGCTATTGAAAACAGGCAGCCCACTCCACACCCCACCAACTGCGCCCCCATCTGACATGATCACCTCGCCCATCCTGCCCTATTACTAGCCTCATTAGGCCCTATTTATGCCTGCAACAATCCAAACATCACACAGCAGCACCATCATAATTGATGAAGGAGATCTACCGAAGAACAGTTTTGCTCAAAGAGATGTTTTTGGAATTCCAGTAGTCCACCCGAAACAGGGAGGGCACAGAGTCATAAAGAGTGTGCTCACTTCTCTCTTGCTTTTAACTGGGTGAGGTTTAGAGAAGAGGGAAAATGGGGAGGAGGATGGGAAATGCCTTATCTAGAAGAGTGAAGAGCAGCATGAGCTTCAAGACACTCTCTGCTACTGACAAGCTGGGGGACCACAGACAAGTCCCTTCCACTTGCTGATTCCTAGTGTCCAAACCAGAAGTCTGGAAGCAATCCTTCTTCTCCTCATTCATCAGGTACCTCAATTCCCAGCTATATTTTTATTAATAAAATCTGCCTTGGTTTTAAGTGTCTGTTACTCTACAACTTAAAATCCTTCATTGGCTTCCCAGTGATGGGCAGGAAAAAGACCCACCTCCCTCTTGAGACATACAAACTTTTAGGATTTACTCCTATAGCAGAAATAGGAAAATAATGACCAAATCAACTGGACTTTCCTGGCACTGATCCTTCTCCCGGATTATCTCATCTGTTAACCCCATACCCTCTGGATGCTATGGTTCACCTGCATGGCTGGATCCCATCCATCACTTAGAACTGAAATGTTCACATATATTCTCCCCCTTTGACCTCAGGACCCCTTAACTATCTTAAAAATTATTGAGAACTCCAAAGAGATTTTGTTTATATAGATTATATCTGTCAGTTATTACTCTCTTAGACATTAGAACTGAGGAATTTTGAAAATATTTGTTAATTCAATATCCAGAAAGCCATAACTTGCTAACATAAGTAATATACTTGGGTAAAAATAACTACATTTCCAAAAGAAAAAAAATAGGGCATAAAGTAACATTGCTGTGCATTTTTGCAAATTTCTTTTAATGTCTGGCTTAGTAAAAGACAGCTGGATTTTCATATCTGCTTCTGCATTAAATCTGTTATAATATTACATGTCATGTAGCCTCTGGGATGCTATGCACTTGTAAGACAATGAGAATAAACAAATCGAATAGCATCTTAGTATTACTATGAAAATAATTTTGAGGCCCTGAAAGACTCTTGGAACCCCCCAGAAGTCCAAGGTCACATTCTGAGAACCTCTAATCTGGTGCAAATGGGAATGAGTTAAACTTCTTAAGATCAAAGGCCATGGGAAGCAGTAAGGAAAACCAGGTAACACGCAGATTTAGAGTCAGGCAGAATTGGATCTGAATCTCAACTTTGCTACTTACATGCTATGTAAGTTATACAAGCCTCAGTTTACTCACTTCTAAAATGGGAATAACACCATCTAAAAATAGGGCATATAAGTGTTTGCCACAGCCTAGGACATGGTAATTATGAGAAAAAGGTGGGGGGGGAAGAGAGAGAGTGTGACATTAAATGACTTTAAAAAGTTATGTGCTGCCCTGACATGTCCTGGCACACTTTGGCTCTTGCTATCTAGTTTGAGGGGGAAAGAGGTACAAATGTATATAGTATATTATGGCATGGTATGGTATATTATAGCACGAAATGGTATGGCATCGCATGGAATGGCATGGAATACCATTCACATTCCATGCAATGCCATACCATTCCGTGCTATAATATACTACGTTATGGCATGGCATAGGATGGTATGATACAGTATGGTACAGCATGGTATGGTATAGTATATGGTACGGCATGGCATAGGATGGTATGATAGAGTATGGTACAGCATGGTATGGTATGGTGTCGTGTGGTATGGTATGGAATGGTATGGTATATGGTATATGATATGGCATAGCACGGCATGGCTTGATATAGTATGGTATGGTGTGGTGTGGTGTGGTATGGTATGGCATGGTATGCTCTATGGTATGGCATGGAATACTATGGTGGAAGTTCCTGCATCCAGGGCTGGTCGTTAGTCCTAGTTGAAAGAGCAGTTAAAGCAGATCACACAAGGTAATGCAAATTTACCTGAAACATGCTATCTTAATCTAAAATATGTGTAAAGATTCGTCAGTTTTCCGAAATGGGGCCAAAGGTTTTGAGGACAAGTTTTCTCATTGGTGTTATGTGTTATCACTCTGAAATAAACCACACCCAAAAAATATCAGCTATACTTTCAAACTTCAGTTTTTTTCTTTGTTTTTTTGTTTTTTAATTGAGATGGAGTCTTGCTCTGTTGCCCAGGCTGGAGTGCAGTGGAACCATCTCAGCTCACTGCAAGCTCCGCCTCCCGGGTTCACGCCATTCTCCTGCCTCAGCCTCCCGAGTAGCTGGGACTACAGGCGCCCGCCACCACGCCTGGCTAATTTTTTGTATTTTTAGTAGAGACGAGGTTTCACCTTGTTAGCCAGGATGGTCTCAATCTCCTGACCTCGTGATCCACCTGCCTCGGCCTCACAAAATGCTGGGATTATGGGTGTGAGCCACCGTGCCCAGCCCAAACTTCAGTTTTTAAGTGTAAGAAGAAATTAAAGACACTTAAGAAGCAATGTGAATACAAAATCTTTTAGATTTTTGCTATTTTCCCCCAAATATCCCCAGTTTTCTTTAGTTGGATAGCAGTGGCTTTTAGTGGTCAACTTTGACCTTAGTCCCAAGATATTGGACTTTATTTTTATAGAAACAACAGCTGTCTTTCATTGTGCACTTAAATTTCATTGGCTTATCTAATATTTAGTTAAGTTATATATCTACAATAGCAAGAACAACTGGCATAAATGGGTCTGGGAACAAAAAATTGACTCTTTATGAACATACAACTCACTTGATGAGGGCAGACATGCTTAGGTGTGCTACGGAGTGGCCAACGAGCCAAGAGTGTTCACAGTGCCTCAAGCATAGGTCTGTATATTTAACAGAGAAAATGGAAAGTGATGGTTTATCAGAATTGGTTACATGGAGATTGCATAAGAAAGTTTCTATAGATCTGTCTGTACCATAATGGAAAAATATTCAGAAATCTCAAATGAAAAATAGTAGTTGCAGAATGTCTAGCATATAGTATGCCCCACTTCAGTGAAAACGAACCAAAAAATCTGTGTATGTTCACATGATGTAATGCATAGAAAAAGGTCTGGGAAGATGCACACCACATCCTTGATTGTAGTGGTCACCTGAGGGGCAAGCAGAGATTTAGGATTATAGGAGAAAATGAGTTTCACTTTTTTCTCTAGATGCTTCTATATTGATTGAATTCTCTACAGTGGTGATTACTTCTATAATAAAAAAATAAGTAAAAGAGTAATGCAAAGCCCTCCCCAAATAGTAAAATTAGAGGATGGTAAAACAGCTGTCCTTAGCTGGCTAAGACAAACTCCAAAGTCCCCAGTGTTTGTCCTTGATGCACCCTCATTCCACTCCTGTGGCCTTCCCCATGTGGGTCCCAGTGAGCTAACTCTGCACTGCCACTCCTCACTGAAGTTAAAGGCTGGCCAAGGAAAATGACTTTTATCAACTAATTGTACAAATACGTCCCCTGATTAGAAAGGAAAAGTGCTATGAGATCAAATAGAGAAACCAGATGTATTCAGGAAAGGCAGATAAGGGTGAACTGAGATCCGAACTAGAAGTCAGCCCAGAAAGAAGATAAGGGGTGGGAAAAGCATTCCAAGTAGAAGGAACAGCATATGTAAAGACCTGGTGATGAGAAATGCTGAGCATGTTGGGTATTTGAAAGGTGAGCAATGTGACAGAATCAGAGATGGAAAGGAAAGTACAGTAAGAGGGGCATCTGGAAGAGTGGGAGCCTTGTGGGTGGAAGCAGCTCATTTTCTTTCTTTTTTTTTTTTTTTGAGACAGAGTCTTGCTCTGCCGCCCAGGCTGGAGTGCAGTGGCCGGATCTCAGCTCACTGCAAGCTCCGCCTCCCGGGTTCACGCCATTCTCCTGCCTCAGCCTCCCAAGTAGCTGGGACTACAGGCGCCCGCCTCGTCGCCCGGCTAGTTTTTTGTATTTTCTATTAGAGACGGGGTTTCACCGTATTAGCCAGGATGGTCTCGATCTCCTGACCTCGTCATCCGCCCGTCTCGGCCTCCCAAAGTGCTGGGATTACAGGCTTGAGCTACCGCGCCCGGCCTAAGCAGCTCATTTTCAGTGTCATAGGCCAGGCTAAGAAATTTGGTCTTTACGTTATGAACAGTGGGAAGCCATGAAAAGATTTTAAACAGGGGAATGACGTGATCAGATTTACGTTTTGAAAAGATAGTGCTGGTGGAAACATGAAAGAATTCATATCAAATGATACCATTTTTCTAGCTGGTGGTGACCCTTGGTGGGAAGGTTAGTGATTGCAGTAAGGCACTAGGGGGCTTCCGGGGACTGGCAATGTTCTGATTCTTGATCTGGGTGCTGGTTACACTGGTGGGCTCAGTTTGTAAAAATTCAGGTTGTACATCTATGACAGGTATACTTTTTATAAATATTATACTTGAATAATAATTGTTTAAGAAAAGATGATGCTGGCTCTAATATGGACAACCAAGTCAGAGATAACAAGAGTAGAGGCAGAGAGGCCAGTTAGAAAGCAACTGCTGAGGTAGAGGCAAGATAGAGACTTGGGCTAATGCAGTGACAGTGGAGATGTAGGGGTGGATTCAAGAGTGGCTTAGGAGATAATGGGGAGCAGGGATGTCAAGGACGTCTTCTACATTTCCTCCTATATAGTTTGAGGGATGGTTATACCATTCACTCAAAGAAAACAGGACACTAGAGGAAGACAAAATTGGTTCTCATTGGTGCTGCTGTTGTCTTAAGGGCAGGGAAAGCAGGAATGCATGAGATGAAATTTAGACATGTGAGTTTGAGACAGCATGAAAACATCAAAGTGGAGATGCTAACAGGCTGCTAGATATGCAAGATCTCATAGGGGATATTGGGTTAGAGATATACACTGGAGGATCATCTGGAAAGTTGAAGCCATGGCACAGATAGCCTCAAATAGGGAGAGAGTCTAGTGTTTGAAGGGAAGAGGGCTCAAGAAATTTGAAAAATGTCAGTATTTAAAGGACTTCATGGAGGAGAATGAGCCAATAAATGAGAGGGAGAAAGAGAAGTCAGAGAGAGAGGAGGAAATCCAGACATGTTCTATTTGGGGAGCCAAAGGGAAAGAATGCTTTCAGGACAGCATGGTGAGAGGTGTTTACTGCTGTTGAGAAGTCAAAATAAAATATGAAAATGCTCATTAGAAAAAAAAAAAATGCCCTTTGGATTTAGTGACCCATAGGTCACTGGTGGCTTTATCAAGTGTTCTTTTGATAGAATGATGAGGCTACACGCTAGACTGGAGTGGTTGAGAGTTGAGTGGCAGATAGGAAAATGGAACAGTGAGGATGGAGAGAGCTTCTGAGACATTTGGCTATGAAGAGGGAGGAAGAGGAGACAGTAACTGCAGTAGGTAGGGTTTTCTGTTGTTGTTGTTGAACATGGCACAGAACTGAGCACATTTAAGCAATAAAGAGAAACATCCAGGAGATAGAGATTGGAAACCCAAGAGATGGAAAACGAGAAACAATAGGGACATTTCCTGAAGAGGCAGAATCCAGTGGAATTGGAGCACAGGTAGAGGTTTTGGTTTTAGACAGAAGGTGAAATACTTCCCTATTATAGAGAAAAGGCAGAGGATGAGTACAGAAGCTGGTAGGAGTGGAGGCAGCAGAACAGGAAGCTGGGTGGGTTCTCATCTGATAGCCCCTATTTCTTTCCAAAGTGGGGCCATTTGCTAAGCGTGATGAGGGGGCAATTGTTACATATATCCTGATAGTGACCACAGAAATTCCAGTGTTATAAAACCCTCAGTCCAGTGTTTTACCTCCCACTCCAGTGTTGCACACATTCATTGACAGCTCACACATAGCAATGTAAGAACACAGGCATTCAGGTGTTACACACATGCTCACATCTTACAGAGTAGCCTAGGTGCTGTAGTGCATGCATACACATATTCATCCACCTGTTCAGGTGTTCCCACATAACGGCTGCCAAAGAGGTGGCCAATTCAGTTGTGAGCAATGCAGAGAGGCTCTAAAGTTCTGGCATGATCTCCTTGATCAGTCACCTGTTTTTCTCCCTCTTTCCTCAGAGGAGTTCCACCTTTTCTCTTACATGGTGTTATTTCAACATCGTCCATATGTTTCTGCCTTCAGAGTACATGACATTCAGTAGATGCCAACAGGTTGTAATCTAGCCAAGGCCTAATCTCCAGAAGCTTCTTTTGTAGGTAACTGGTGAATACTCCTGAGAATATGCCCGATGGTGCTGACGCCCAGGCCAGCACATGGTCACTGAGCGCCATGTTTAGGAAAACACGGCAATTATTGTTACAAGGCATTTCAAGGCTCTAGTGACCTTGTGTGGTCATGGGTCACAGTCTCTTCACTATTGTCCTTATAAATGGCTTTAAATAGCCTCTCCTTGTTGGTTTCCATCTCCTTATTTGTAAGTTGCGGGGCTTAAATAGGTCATTTTTCAAGTCCTTTTCATCGATATTATTCTATGGTTCCATGCCTCTTTGGCTTTGACCTCTAAAACCAGTTTTTCAATGGGGCAATGTCCACAGACAGGCCAGATCATTTACAAAAAAGAAACTAAGGCCAGATATATTTTTTTCCCAAAGCCCAAGAGATTACCAAGCACAGATCAAAAGTTGGACCCAGAAGTTGCTAGTCATTTAGTGTCTGTGATAGCTGGCTTTATGTGTCAACTTGACTAGGTTATAGCAACCAGTTATTTAATCAAACTCTAAGCTAGATATTGCTGTGAATATGTTCTATAGATGTGATTATGATATACAATCAGTTCACTTTAAATAAGAGATTACCCTCAATAATATGGATGACCTTCATCTCATCAGTTGAAAGCCTTAAAAGCAAAGACCGCAGTTTCCCAAAGAAGAAATTCAGTCTTAAGACGGCAACAGCAACTCCTGCCTGAGTTTCCAGCCTGGCAGCCCGCCCTGTAGATGCCAAACTTGCAGCCTCCACAATCTCATGAGCCAATTTTTAAAAACAAGTATCTTAACACACATATGTGTGTGTGATGTATATAAATGCATATCTATACATGTGTATCTATCTACATCTATATTTATAGTAATTGTCTAATCTATTATCTAATTAGGGTCTGTTTCTCTGGAGTATCCTGACTGATGGTGTCTGAGAGGTCTGCAGGGAGTAGGGACAGTTGGTGATGTCCATTCTCATGATGATAAATGCAGAGGATGAAAGTACAGCTGAATTTTTAGTTTTCATCTCAGAAAGAAGCAAGAACACTAGTCCATGGGCTTTGATTCTAAAATCCTGTAAGACTTAAAATCACTGTACTATGTTCAAGTTGACCACTTGTGTTACTTTCCCCGTTTCTGCACATTATCAGTCATAAAACTGTTCATTGTCAAAGTACTGTGTTTACTTTCAGATGTGGCATAAAATGTGCAACCAAGTGAGATGCACCCTACTGCAATTGTACTTAGGAAAGGGAGAATCCCAAAGGGAAGAGCTAGGGGCAGGACCCAAAGTCCCGAGAGCAGGCTGAGACCCCAAATCCATGGCCGTCAGGAACAAAATATACTGCAAGGCAAATTCCAGGCAAGGCCCTGAAGGTTAATAGCAGAAAGACCTCTGATGTCTCCCCTTCCCCAAGAGTCCACAGTTTTTAGCACTGATTAGAGGGTGTATAGAGATCATCCTCATGCCCAATACTGCTTTTCTCTTCTGTGCTGACTTATAGGATTGTAAGCATCTAGCAGCAAAAAACTACAAACGAGGCTGGCAGGTGTACTCATGACACATGTATTCTTTCCCAGGCAGTCATTCTAAGAAAGCCTTTATCTGTCATGGCCAGCTCCAGCAGGTGACGCTTTCATTTTCCACTAATTCAATTTGTGTAGAAATAAGCATAGCTCATTGGCTAAATCTGTCTTTTTCTTGGAGAGGAACTTGATATGGCTTGAAGTTGCCAGCTTAATTCTCATCTCCTATTACAATCAGGAAGCTATATTTTTATTTGGTTAAAATGAAGAAATCTGATATCTGGAAAAGACCTTAGAACACATCAAGTTTAGCCTCTTCTTTTAATGGTAAGGACCTGGAAGTCCACAGAGAAATAAATCCAAATAAGGCAACTGAGAAAATAGGTGGTGGAGATTAGAAATGACACAGTAAGAGATTGATCCAGGGTGCTCAAGTGTGGGGTCAGGTGGAGGTGAGAATCCATGGTGAGGGTGATGACATGGATGTTCATTTGCCAGTAGGAATGGCATCCTGGTCATCTGGTCCAAACTCTCCCCAAAACCCCTACACTATTTCCAATCTCTGCTTAAATACTTTTCAGGATGAAAGTCTCTTTTTTTTTAAATTTAATTTTATTATTTATTATTTTTTATTGAGACAGAGGCTTGCTCTGTCACCCAGGCTAGAATGCAGTAGCACAATCTCGGCTCACTGCAACCTCTGCCTCCCGGGTTCAAGCGATTCTTCTGCCTCAGCCTCCTGAGTCCTGGGACCACAGGCACCCACCACCACTCCCAGCTGAGTTTTGTATTTTTAGTAGAGACAGGGTTTCACCATATTGGCCAGGCTGGTCTCAAACTCCTTACTTCAGCTGATCTGCCCTCCTTGGACTCCCAAAGTGCTGGGATTACAGGCATGAGCCACTGCGCCCGGCCCAGAAATGGTAAAAAGGCTAACGAAGGTCAAACAAGAAGAGACAGAATCACGGGCAACAGGGGCGCATTCAGGGTTTTCTGGATGTCAGTCAGGGACCGCAGGGGCAGCTTTAGAAGTGGCCGGAGCCCGCCCCTGCACGCAGCTCGCACAGAAAGTGCCTGGACGCTCCCTTAGGACCTTTTGAACTCTGGCCGCTCGACAAAAACACCCTTTTGAACAGGTGGTATTCACTGGGCTGTCAGAATTCAGGAACACCAACTTAAGGCTAATAAAACTGTGTTGGGCTCAGAACTGAGCGCCTTGGTTTTAATCCCGACGCTTTGGATTAATATCAGGTGCTAATTAGTTGACCCAAGACAAAGGTTTGGATTATTTTCAGATATAATTAAATCTGTCTCCTTAAAACTTCTATCTATTGCCCCAGTGATTCTTACCTTGGCTACACATTTCACCTGTGGAACTTTTTAAGTGTCCCGATAGGCAGGTTACACAGCTGGCCAATCAAATCAGAATTTCTGAGGGTCGAACCCAGGTATTTGCCTAAAGCTCCTCAGTGATCCCAACATGGAGCCAAGATTGAAAACCACTGCATTTGGCTCCATTCTTGTATTAGTCTGCTGGGGGTGCCATAATAAAATACCTTAGACTGAGTGGATTAAACAACAGAAATTTATTTTCTCATAGTTCTAGGAGGTGGAAGTCCGAGAGGTTAGTGTTGGCAGGTTAGGTTCCTCCCGAGGCCTCTCTTCTTGGCTTGCAGAGGGCCACCTTCTTGCTGTGTCCTCACATGGCCTTTGCTCTGTGGGCTTGCATCCCTGGTGTCTCTCCCCTTTCTTAGAAGAACACCAGTCATGTTGGATTAGGGCACCACCCCTATGGCTTCATTTAACCTTAGTTACCTCCTTAAAGACCCTTTCTCCAAATGCAGTCACGTTGGAAGTTATAGCTTCAACATAATGAATTTTGGAAGACACAAGTCAGTTCATAATAGTTCTGCTCATTGACTAGAACTGGTTGGGTTAAAGCACCTTACCCAACGTGCTGTGGCACCCACAGGTAGCATCATGTTAGGCTGGGAGGGTGGCCCCTAGAGGCCCTGGGATAGCTACCTCTGGCTTTATGGGATCTACTCAAGCACCCTTAGAAAGCGGTCCTACTGAGCAGGGCTTGATGTCACGCCCAGCAATTTCATGATTCCCAAATGCAACAAACGAATGAGTAGTGTCTGGCCCTCACTGACCTTCCCAGTGAGTTGAGCATGGCCTGGATTTCTCCTTTTGCAGTCAGCTGTACGGCACCCACAGAGATACTAGAGGAATTTCAGGTGTCCAAGGAGCCCAGAGCACAGGCCAAGGAGGCGGGAGCTAGAGACCACACAGGTGCATCTCCAGGTGGTGGTTTCTACCCTCTCCTTCCCCATATGTCAGATGACATATTGTAACAAATGAGCTGGTGTGTTAGGCAAGCAGACTCTGCAAATTAGAGTTTCATTATTTTGAAGTGCTTTGTATTTATGTGGCTAGAATAGTACCTGAACATAGTAATCTTCAATAAATATTTGTTGAATGAACACATAAATACAGTAAATGAAAACATTTGATTGGATTTGAAATCCACTTAAAATATCAAAGATTTTAGCACTAAAAGTTCTAAAATTTAACTGCAATTATTAAAATTTTTGAATGGTTATAAAAATAGTTTAACTTATGTCTCCTGTGTGAATACAAGTTTTCACTGATTGTGTTTTTCAGGAATTTTAAGAGCTTATTGTTAAGTAGTCTTTATTAGAATTGTATAAGCTATTTCAAGCTTAAAACCATTTTTTTTCAAGTTATGATCATTGAAGCAATGTTCCCCCTTGTTCCCAAGCAGATTTTTCATCACATTTTTAAGAGATTTTGTTTGAAAGACATTTTTGACGTATTTGCATGTTTTACATATTTGAGATTTAAATCCTACCTAATACTTTGTATTTTATTTTTCTTATAATCCCCTCATATATGGAAAAACAATGAAAAATTTCACCTTAGACATCTGCAAATCTCCTCCAGTTTATCCAGCTGAATCTTACAAATATTACCAATTGTGTTGTGACATGAAAATGGATAGAAAACAATCTTCTTCTCTTAGTAAATGCCGCCCCCATCTAAATTACTGAATCAAAAACCTGGGAGTCGTCCTGATTTTTGTTTCTCCTGCTCTAAATCCCATCCTTTCAAAATTATCCCCTCTGCCCACTCCTTTCCCTTCGACTAAGCCACAGTTATCTCTTGCCTGGACTATTGCACAAGATTTCTAACTGCTCTGCCATCTTCTGCATTTCTTGCCCTTCTACAATTTCTTCTTCACATGGCAGCCCGAGTGTCCTTTTAAAACCTTAATTAGATCGTGTAATGTCTCCCCAGCTCTCTGTACCTCTTAAAACCTCCCAAAGCCACTTCAGATAAAACCTAGACTCCTTCCTATGGCCTAAGGGGCTCTACATGATCTGGCCTTTTTCTTCCACTCCAACCTTATCTATTATTCTCCCATAGCGTGTCATGCTCCAGGCACACTGGCCTTCTTTCTTATACTTGGGGAGAGAATACCCCAAACCAAAGACCAAGGACAAGTGGAGATACCAAGCAAGCAAATAGATATACAGAGAGTCTAGGGTTCATGGGGACGCTGAGCTGGAGGTGTTAACTCTGGGTCTCTAGTAGAAACCTACAAAGCTGGAGGAGTGCACCCAGGAGGTGAAGCTTAAAAAGAACAGTACTGAAGACTGAGCCATGGTACTCTCCAACATTTTGAGGTCAGGGAGATGAAAAGGAATCTGTTAATCAGCTCAAGTGACTCTTTCTATAATGTATATATAGACCAAAACATCACATTGTACTCCATACATACATACAATTATTTATCAATTAAAAATAAATTTTAAATTTTAAAAAGGAATCTGTAAGGCTGAGAAGCAGCAACCAGTGGCATAGGAAAAAAAATCAGGAGATTTGCGGGTCTTCGTAGCCCTCTGAGAAGCTTGTTAAAAATATACATTTTTTCCCCATAATCCATCCACTGGAGTTTTGTTTCAGTATGAAGATGGACAGCCAAATTTTTTTTTTTTTTTTTTAAACAAGCTTAGTGTTGTTATCATAAGAGAAACCTGGGAAACACTGCCTTAGAGCTTGGCGCAATCAGAAGAATCACCTGTGTGGGGCCTTGTTCAAACATGTACCTGCCAGGGACCGTACCCCTCAAAACACTGAATCTGGATCACCAAGGGACTTAGAGCTTGGCAGCTCATCATCCAAACTTCAAATTTTTTATTCATTCTTAGGACTTGTTCCAAAACAAGCCACATGGTTTTGCTTTGGAGCAGATGAATCAGTAGTTCTCACTCCATTTACAAAGGCTGATATGCCATTTCTACAACTGGAGGTGCTTTCTCTAAAACCATGTGGAATTTATTTCAGTTCATGTATGGTATGTTAGGATCTTGGCCAAGAGTCTTAAGTAGGAACCAGAATTACAATAAATAAACAAATGGGAATCTCTCATGTAGACCTAATGGTAAAACTAAGAGCTTGAGCTCTTCACCGAAGCTTCTCAGCTGATCTTGGCTTCCAAAAGCACAGGGAGTCATTTTCTCCGAGTCTCAGGAAACACATTTACTTTTCCCAAGTGTTCTGAATCTGATGATGCCAAAATGGTACTCAACAGCCTCTCTTACTGATGTCCCCACACTTCACCCAACCCAACCTTCAGTCAGCTGGCTTTTCCGATTCTGCATTGAGGCTCTTTCTACATTTCCTTACTCTGGATGTTAACCATTCCCCCTTCCATTTGCTCAAAATGGGAAACTTTTTGCCCTTTCTGACAGAAATCATTCCTTGCTGGCCACCTGATGGGTACTTGGGGTTAATTAGAAAATCCCCATCAAGAGTTCAGAGGCCAATATCAGCTGTCAAAATCCCACATTCCCCTCTTTCCCCTCTTTCAAGTGCAAAACAACCTGTGTCTGAAGATGTGCTGGAGATGAAAGGGCACACACCAGCGCTGGGGGCTTTGCCCAGCCCTATTCACGGCCCCACCACCATGAATACAACAAAATCTCAATGAAAGTTTTAATCTCCCCACTGCATTCAGCCTAAAGAGAAAAGGGCTTCCTTTTAACAATTTCCCCCCTTAAACCTTTTGTGTTGCAATGCTCCTGAAAAAAAGCAGAGATTTCACTCTGACCCGGCAAGGGTTTTACGCCAAAGAAAGCAATGCACCTCAAACCTTTTGTGCTGAAATAAGAAGGGCGGCCGGCCTGAAGCAACCGGCGCAAAAGCAGCAACCCAGTGGTGGGGCTCGCGGGGGCAGAGAGTGCCCGCGTCTCTGCAGACCCGGCTCTGGCCTCTAGACCAAAGGGCCTAACAGAAGAGTATGATCAGGCCAAGGACCCCACTGCGCCTCAAAACTGGGGCGTCTGGAGTGAGAATGCGACACGGGTGGATGATTTCCTAGCCCAGAGTCTGAAACGCAGCGACAACCCGCAGGCCAGTAGGCCCAATTATGCCCTTTGTTTTCACATTGGGCTGAAAAGAACAAGAAAGAACAATTGCAACATAAACCCCACTCAAATGCCAGCCCTCTCCAAGCACCCTTTGGGGAGAACTTCTGACGGCTAAAGGGTTCTTCACAAGACCCTGGCTGGTTGCTGGGAACCGAATTCCAACAGCTCCACCATGCCTACCTTTGGCCACAGGCTCCAGGCGACTCCAGGAGCTGGAAGCGGGAAGCGGGAAGCGGGAAGCCGGAAGCGGGAAGCGGGAAGCTCCCTCCCGCCCTCTGCAAAATACCTTTTGGTGAAAAGCGCCTCTCCCTCTCAGGCTCGCCTTTCCCAAGGGGACTTGGGAAAAACTTGCAGGGCACTGTTTGGGTCTTTGGCTGCCTTCGCAATGACTCCCTTCGCACTTTCCTAACTGGTAGGAGTGCTCTTGGCAAAAACGGCCACCCCCCAGCTCTTCCAGCATAAACAAACACAAATTGTTTAATAAATCTGTAATAAATCTGTATGACGTTCCTATCTTCTTTATTTCTTCCAAAGAGCTGCCCTGAATATTTGAAATTAGCTCCTGGTATTAATCCAAAGCGTCGGGATTAAAACCAAAGCGCCCAGTTCTGAGCCCAACACGGTTTTATTAGCCTTAATTTGGTGTTCCTTAATTCTGACAGCCCAGTGAATACCACCTTTTCAAAAGGGTGTTTTTGTCGAGCGGCCAGAGTTCAAAAGGTCCTAAGGGAGCGTCCAGGCGCTTTCTGTGCGAGCTGCGTGCAGGGGCGGGCTCCGGCTACTTCTAAAGCACCCCCAGGCGGTTCCTTCCTGACATCCAGAAAACCCTGAATGTGCCCCCTTCGCCCTGATTCTGTCTCTTCTTGTTTGACCTTCGTTAGCCTTTTTACCATTTCTGAACGTGATTTTTATGGCGTGTCAGAAACAGCACAGCAGATACTTTGCCACTGTCCATGGCAAAATTCTTTGCTTTGTTATGTTTCTTTTAAAAATTTGTTGGTAAAATAAAGCCCTCCTTTCTGGCCGGCCCGGTTGTTCACGCCTGTAATCCCAGCACTTTGAGAGGCCAAGGCGGGTGGATCATCTGAGGTCAGGAGTTTGAGACCAGCCTGGCCGACCTGGTGAAACCCCGTCTCTACTAAAATACAAAAATTAACCTGGTGCGGTGGCAAATGCCTGTAGTCCCAGCTACTCAGGAGGCTGAAGCATGAACATCGCTTGCACCAGGAGGTGGAGGTTGCAGTGAGCCCAGATCCACTCCAGCCTGGGCGACAGAGTGAGACTCTCCCTCAAACAACAACAACAACAACGAACCTCCTTTCTCCTTCTCCGACCAGTTCTTTTTGGTGTGCATGGCTTGAGGTGCATTTGTCTTCAGGACAGTGAGAGACACTGGGATAGATTTAAAAGGTATCTTGATTTAGAGGTTTAAAGATACAACGATGAGAAGGGAGTAGAGTGAGGGTGACTGTGTTACAGGAAAGGGGTCCCGATCCAGACCCCAAGAGGGAGTTCTTGGATCTCACGTAAGAAAGAATTCAGGGCAAGTCTGCAGTGCAAAGTGAAAGCAAGTTTATTAAGAAAGTATAGGAATAAAAGAAGGGCTACTCCATAGATAGAGCAGTCCTGATGGCTGCCGGTTGCCCATTTTCATGGTTATTTCTGGATGATGATATGTTAAACAAGGGGTGGATTATTTATGCCTCCCCTTTTTAGACCATATAGGGAAACTTCATGACTTCATTTGTAAACTGCATTGGAGTGCTGGGAGTGTAGCAGTGAGGACAACCAGAGGTCACTCTTGTTGCCCTTTGGGTTTTGGTGGGTTTTAGCCAGCTCCTTTACTGCAGCCTATTTTATTGGCAAGGTCTTCATGACCTGTATTTTGTGCTGACCTCCTATCTCATTATGTGACTTAGAATGCCTTAACTGTCTGGGAATGCAGCCCAGGAAGTTTCAGCCTCATTTTACCCAGCTCCTATTTAAAATGGAATTGTTCTGGTTCACATTCCTCTGACATTTCCTCTCTCCCTTTTATAAGAGAATCGTTAAGCTTAAGGGTTGTAGAGGGAGGAAGATCCATCTTCTGTAACTTCTTTAGGCTGAATAGGAGTGATGATATTCCTGTCTCACTATGAGGGTTTCTTGCATCAGGGTAGAGAAGAGTTCAAACAGAAAGTATCACTATGGTGGCTGGGTGCAGTGGCTCATGCCTGTAATCCCAGCACTTTGGGAGGCCGAGGCTGGTGGATCACTGGAAGTCAGGAGTTTGAGACCAGCCTGGCCAACATGGTGAAACACTGTCTCTACTAAAAATATAAAAATTAGCTGGGTGTGGTGGCAGCAGCCTGTAATCCCAGCTACTCGGGAGGCTGAGACAGGGAGAACTGCTTGAACCCAGGAGGTGGAGGTTGCAGTGAGCCAAGATTGTGCCACTGCATTCCAGTCTGGGTAACAGAGTGAGACTCCAACTCAAAAAAAAAAAAAAAAGAAAAAAAGAAAGTATCAGTACGGTAAGGTCTATTCACAACTCTTGAGTTTTGACAAAAGGTGATATCTGGAATATTAATAAGTATTTAATTTAAGAAAACATTCAGTAAGTTTGTACTCTATTTCTACACAAAGAGTAGAACAGTAATATATTCCACAAGAGTAATGTAAAATAAGTAAAGTTATTCTAAGAAAATTAAATTAGAAGACTTTTCACGAACTGGGCAGCTGTTGCAGCTAAGTTGGTATGGGGTTGTTATTTGATTCTAATGTGTCCAGAATTAGAATACTGATCCAGATTTTTACATTACCCGTCCCTCTTGTTTCTTCTGTGTAGTAGTCAGGGAGCCCTGGTTGGTTTGCAGGAGTAAGTAGGGTTAGCCTAAATTGTAGAAACAAACTTAAAAACAATTGATGAGACTAGAAAGTATAACATAGTTTTTAAAACATATTTCTCTCTCCAGTTTCTCATTTTTCTTAAAGACAAATCATGATAAGACTGATTTGTTTTATTATTCTTGGCCGGATTGTTTGTATAAAGTGTAATAAGAAGAATTATTTTTCACATAGGCTTTTTAATTGGCTTTGATGAAACTGTTTCATAAGGAATCCCAGATAAGATTTTTTTAAAGTCGAGTCCTGCCATGGGTTTGTACCCTCAGATACCTATGAGTTGGGTACATTCTTCTCCTTCTGAGGTCCCAAGATAACTTGGGGCTCCTAGACCTGTGAGAAAGCGACATGCTTTACTTAAAATAGGTCAGAAACCCTATACAGGGAATGTGTAGGGAAGGTATGAGGCCAGTTCCCCACAGGCCTTTACAAGTTAAGTTTGATTCCTTAAAGGAAAGTACATCATTCTAGTCAAAGTCTTGTAAAATTAACCAATTTCTCCAATTGTGTCCTGTTACAAAAGAAAGCAGATTCTTATTGTACTTATGTAAATAACTATATTTCCATAAGAATACTCACAGCTAGTTTCTAAACTCTGCAGAAATCAGGTAGAAAGAACAAATATGTTCTAAATTTTGTTCACAGTAGTATACTTCACTCAATTGTTATAAGCTGTAAATAGCGTAAAAGTTTCCTTGACTCTGAAAAACAAAACAAAGGATTGGTAGTGTTTTAAGCAACGTTAAAAAGATTACTTCAGTTTTTTATTGGTTCAGTTAATTCCACTAACTCCTGTTCTATTTGATATTCATGAACATTCCAGTTCTTCATGAGAGTTCTAAAACTTGTTTACTATATTCTATTGTTACAATATCCAAAGTTATTAGAAACCTCTATTTAGGAACATCTGTTAGAGTTCTAGAGTTGATTATAAACCACCTTCTAAAGAGAATTAAAACAAGACTACAATTGTCTGTGGATGATAAAAAGTTTTAGGACAGCCACTATTAAAGCCACAGTTGATAAGGAAATTTGGTTACTTCTGTAGCACACAAAATTTTATAAAACAATTATAATTATTAATAACATACACTAAGTTACATTCGAATTATTGCAGTTTTCCATAATTTTGGAACACACAATAATAACACATTTATGCAAATATAGTCCAAAGAAAGCAAAATACTATTTCATATTTGATAATGCTTCCTGTATAATTTTTATATCAAATAAGTGAAATTTCACCTTTACATTAATGTACTATTAATGTTAAACCCAATTTTTAATAAAACCTTATAGACATATTTACCTAATTTTAATGTTTAACCATAAGATTCTTATAAACCTTCTATAACCCTTTACATTATTTGTGAAAGATCCAATCAGTGCTCTAAGGAAAATCCATTGTGCTTTTATTCCAATGTTTAATTTATGGAAAAATTGAATAATACTCCTTTAACTTTAGCTAATATGTTCACACACAGAATCTCTTACAGTTATTTTTTATAAACCTTCCACAACCTGTTTAAGTTTTTAGATTTTTTTTTTTTTCCACTTAAAACAATCCTTTAGTACTTTAGGCTGGAAAAATCTATATTCCCATGACTTATCATAATCTTTCACCAAAAACACATTTTACTTTCTTTATACATCTTGCATATAAAATTGTTTCTTTAGTAGTTTTAATTACATGTTATAATGTTAACTCTTAGCAACTTTTACTTTGGTGAAAACCCTGGTTAGTAAGCAATTTTAATTGTGTACTAGGTGTGGAGTCTAGTCTAGGACACCAGGCAGACGTGTAGGTAAGAGCTGACTCTAGTATAGTTAGGGGTGTGGCTAACTCCACATGTCCCCAGGCCTTATCTAGAATCTAATGGCTTTAAGGGAGGTAAATTGAACAATTTTCAAAAGTCAAAGAAATAGTTTGACCTTAAAGTAGTTAGTAAATCTGATATCTGGCCTTAATTTAGACCAAATGTCTACATTTTGAAGACATTTTACTTTACCAATAATCTTTAAAATTGTCTTTATTTGCAAAAGATTACTAAAATCACGTGAACAGAAAGGCATTAAAGTTTCTGTTTTTCTGATAAAATATTTTATTTAATTGTTCATTTTTTCTAGGCCAGTTAATTAGAGCTCTTTTATATATAAACATATGCCACATATAAATACACAGACAAAAGATTCAGCAGTTGTAAGATTTTCAATGGTCAGTTTCTTCATTGGATTACTGGCTTCATGGTGGAGCCCTTGGAAGAACAGGGCCAGCAAAGCATCCATTTCTAGGGCCAAATAAGCAGCTGAAAGCAAAGACAGATTCCCAAAGTTAAGGGTATCATTTTATACTGGTTCCTGGATCCCCAAAAGGAGGGAAATACTGTGGGAGAAGACAGTGTAGTGCTTCTGCTCTGCATTTAATTGTAAAACAACCCAAAGCCAATCAGCCTATTTGGCAATCAGCCCATTCCTCATGGGAGCCTCATCTCCCGTGGGGTTGGGGATGTTTCCTCATCTTCCAGGTGGCCGAGAGCATGTTTCTCTGATCTAAGTATGCAAAGAGTCAAGTATCCCTCCATAATTACTATTAGCCATCCCTTAACGTATATTTCCCACTTAGTTATTACACATCAAAGCTCTCTCATAATGTGAGGTAATTTCTGATACCCCCAAAATTCATAATTGTCAGATAACACAATGTAAAACAGAACAGAGTCTTTGATTTTGAGAGGGATCTATCTGTTTTTAATTCCTGGAGTTTCATGAGGAAAACAGATTTTTTTCCCAAAACAGGGTCTGTGATGCCTCCTCTGTTTTTCCCAAGGAGTCCCAGGTTAACAGAAGTTATCTTAGGGCCTCTCATGTGTGCATTAAGAGTGGCAAGACAGAAAAAAAAGGAGAAAAATAATTCAGCCAACAGAAGAAAAGATCTTTTTCCAGAAAAACAAGTTTCAAGAAGAGAAAAACATAAAGGCCTTTTAAATATATCTATAGCTTGTTTATCTACTTTTCACTAAGTTGACTTTTAACTATAGTGCTCTTTAAAGAAAGAAATCCTTTCAGATCTCTTATTACCTGACTTTAGGCATGCCAAGCAGCCAATATTTCTAGTTTCTGAACTTTACCAAAGGTAACCTCCTAGGTGCATAGAGAAAGGAAAATTTAAGACAGTCCACAGAGAATAGACAAGGTCATGTAGATATTAAGCCAGAAATTATTTACTTCCTAGGTGAGGAATTGAACCCAGACCACCATTGTGAAAGTGTAAAACCTGAGTTACTGAGTTACAGGAGGGGGCAGTCTCCATTTTCTTTCCCAGAAGTCTAGAGTAGTTAATTTTGAGGTTGTAAAGGATTTTAACTGTTTAATATGATTTTTAGAGTTGACTATGACATGAACTTTAAAATTCCTGTTCCTTGGAAGGCGGAGACCAAGAGAAGGTACCACCATGTGGTTAAAAGGTCAAACTCCCAAGGACATGAAACAAGGTGGAGACTTCATCCAGTTTTTTTGTTTGTTTCAGGGACCTGCAGCCAAGTTTGTTACTGACCAGCTTGTTGGGTCTCTTGAAACATGGGGTTACAGGTATTCTAAGCCCATGTTTTATTCTACAGAAAAATGAATTCATAGTACAAAATACAACTGTTTAAGACTAGCCTTAGAATTCTTTTTCACATTAATCAAAACTTTACAGAGGAGATAAGCACTGTTTTTTGTTTTGTTTTGTTTTGTTTTTCCATTCATTTAACCATTTGCACAGAAAGAGAGAGAAGCCAGAAATCTGACTGGTAAGAAATCCTTACCCTTTGGTAGCATGCCAGACTTCTGGGTTCCTTTTCTCTGAACGGCCCTAGTGATCTGGTTTGTGGCACCATCGCCCTGCACGCCAAGCAGCATCATAAAGGAAAATTAACTTTTTTCATTCTGGCCAGAGTGAAATACATGTGATAAAATATAGACATTAGCCACTCTGCTTAGCACCCAATATCAAACTGGCAAGGCTTAAATTTGCCCCCAGATGGGCCCTGTCGTCTTTAATCCGATCTCCAACTTGGAGTTTCGACATGTGGTCTCTGGGCAAGATGGTTGCCCTGAGTAATAGAAAAGATAAGAAAGGGAAAGGAGAGAGAGAAAAGCATTGCCTGTGGCAGGGTGGGGAAGGCGAAATGCTCAGGGAGGCGAGAAAGACCCACCCATTGCAGCAACACTGAAAAGTTCAGGCAGCTGTTTCTCGGTAGCAAAGGGATATTTTCCAACCATCCTATTAGCTCTCAAGTTTCCCCTTTGAGGGAGGAAAAAGGTCCCTATGTCCCAGGATCCTGTACATGCCTAACCCTGTCACCCACAGCCATCAGCAAAGTGTGCAAAGCAGTTAACATCCCATAGTGCCAAACCTGTTCTTACAGTCTCTCAGTAAAGAGAGACTTTACTGAGAGAGGACTCTAACCCCCTAAATCTTAGAAGGGACTCTAAACCTCCTAAGTTGGGCCTCTAACCTAAAGTCAAGCATCCTTGCCTTTTATTAAGAGGAGCCTCTAACCCACTCTGTCTTAGGAGAGACCCTAACTCCCCTAAGTTGGACCTCTAACCCAATCCCATTCTTAACCCGGCTACCCCACTACTTACCCAAAGTCGTCCAATCAGTGCTGCAGTCTATTTCCTTTTGGGTTGGGGGGAGGGGTCTCCTTAGTATTGCCCCTTTTGTGGTTCCCTAGAAAGACGTTACCAGATCGCACTACTTACCAAAAGTTAGCCTTTGGGTCAGGGGTTTCCACAGTATAGTAGCTTCCTTGGTCGCCAGAAAGATATTACAGGACTCCAACACTTACCCAAAGGTAGCCGTGGGGTCAGGGCTTCTGCACTATAGTCCCTTCATGGTCACCAGAAATATGCTACAGGACAGGGATCCCGATCCAGACCCCAAGAGAGGGTTCTTAGATCTCACATAAGAAAGAATTCAGTGGGAGTCTGCAGTGCAAAGTGAAAGCAAGTTTATTCAGAAAGTAAAGGAATAAAATAATGGCTACTCCATAGGCAGAGCAGCCCCGAGGGCTGCAGGTTGCCCTTTTTATGGTTATTTCTGGATGACATGTTAAACAAGGGGTGGATAATTCACACCTCCCCTTTTTAGACCATATAGGGTAACTCCCTGACGTTGCCATGCCATTTGTAAACTGTCATGGTGCTGTTGGGAGTGTAGCAGTGAGGAAAACCAGATGTCACTCTCGTTGACATTTGGGTTTGGTGGGTTTTAGCCGGCTCCTTTACTGCAACCTGTTTTGTCAGCAAGGTCTTCATGACCTGTATTTTGTGCTGACCTCCTGTCTCAGCCTGTGACTTAGAATGCCTTAACCATCTGGCATCGCAGCCCAGCAGGTCTCAGCCTCATTTTACCCAGCTCCTATTTAAGATGGAGCTGTTACGGTTCACACACCTCTGACAACGGCATGATTTTGTTTTGTTTTGTTAAGACAAATAATAACAAAGACCAGATAGCATTTAAAATTAGTACATAGATGTGCGTCATATGTCATATATTTTTCAAATAAAAATCACCTGTAAAGACTTTAAGATTCCTTTCTTTTTATTTGCTACTTAGTGAATGAAGGGGTAGTAGAAAATACTCCTTTAAGGAGAAGGTATAACTCAGGGGTAGAACATTTGACTGCAGATCGAGAAAATACTCCTTTGACCATTTTTAGGCTGGGAAATTTTAGCCAACTTCTTACACCAAATACACACATGCATACACACATGCTTACAAAATGAGAGCTAGAATAAATTAATAAGTGATGATAATGCTGATCAACTTTCCTGCATCTACATTCTAACTGCAAGCTCAACATTTAAAAAACAAATCTACCGCCGGGCGCGGTGGCTCAAGCCTGTAATCCCAGCACTTTGGGAGGCCGAGACGGGCGGATCACGAGGTCAGGAGATCGAGACCATCCTGGCTAACATGGTGAAACCCCGTCTCTACTAAAAATACAAAAACTAGCCGGGCGAGGTGGCGGGCGCCTGTAGTCCCAGCTACTCCGGAGGCTGAGGCAGGAGAATGGCATAAACCCGGGAGGCAGAGCTTGCAGTGAGCTGAGATCCGGCCACTGCACTCCAGTCCGGGCGACAAAGTGAGACTCTGCCTCAAAAAAAAAAAAAAAAAAAAAAAAATCTGCCTACAGCTTGATTAAAGTGTTTCTCAGTTCCCTTCCAGCTCTAATGTTCTATAAATTACATTATTTCTCAGGTTTTGGGTAGTTCAGGTGAAAGCATATCTTTCTTAAAAACCATAATTATCTGGATAATTAGACAACTGCAGTAAAATTTAAGACAGTAATAAGTACACACTTTTAATACAAAATCATATTTCAAATGCATACAGATAAAATGAACTCTGGTGCAAACTATCCTGTAAGGTGAATAATTTTCTAATAAGAGTAAGCACTTCCTTATTAGTCTGTTTTATATTTCTGATTTTTCTTGAATTAGGTTTCTGTAAAACCAGGCATAGCTTTCTTATACACAAATGGCTATATTCATGATATACTCAAATTAACAATTCTCCAGAGTAATGTTAAATCAAGTTTAGCCTAAAGCTGCCTCTGTACGTATTTTAAGTTCAACCTAAAGGTTTTTCTATACGTCGTGAACTGTAACAAGTGGAGGTGTAAACAGATCGTAGCCTACACTTGTGCCAATCACTGATTTTGGCCAATCAAATGTAACCAATGGTTTGAACATGTTGAAATAAGGCAAATGCCAACCTGTAACCAATCCAGCTGTTTCTGTGCCTCACTTTCCTTTTTCTGTCCATAAATCTTCTCCCACGTGGCTGTGCGGGAGTCTCTGAGCCTACTCGGGCTGGGAAAGCTGCTTGATTCGCGAATCGTTCGTTGCTCAATTAAACTTCTTTAAATTTAATTCAGCTGAAGTTTTCCTTTTATCAGCCAAATAAATACAAAACTGAGGAGGTTGGGTGGCATTTCTTCTCTGTAAACAAGAAAAGGGTAGGGGCAAATGTCATTAATATAAATATATCCTAGAATTTAAAATCACTTTTGTTGTTGTTTTTGTTTTGAGATGGAGCCTCACCCTGTCATCCAGGCTGGAGTGCAGTGGCAGGATCTCCGCTCACTGCAACCTTCACCTCCCAGGTTCAAGCGATTCTCCTCCCTCAGCTTCCTGAGTAGCTGGGACTACAGGCACGCGCCACTATGCCCAGCTAATTTTTGTATTTTTAGTAGAGATGGGATTTTGCCATGCTGGCCAAGCTGGTCTCAAACTCCTGAACTCAGGTGATCCCCCCGCCTCGGCCTCCCAACGTGCTGGGATTACAGGCGTGAGCCACTGTGCCTGGCCTGAAAATCCTTGTTTAAATTCAGATCAAATCTTAATCTTTTTTTTTTTTTTTTTCCTGGCCTTTTCTGTTTATTTGCTTCAAAGGTTTTCAGGAGCAGTGATGTGAATTATTCTGCATGTGCTGGATAGATTTTAGGCTTTCAAGGAGGCAAGATGCCTTTGACTTTGTGAGCATGAAGAGACTGCCCTGAGCAGTCTTCAACATACGTTATTAAAGACACTTGACTTTTTGTCTTGTTTAAAAAAAGAAAAAAAAAAAAAAAAGACATGATACAAAACGTAGGGCTATCTCTTGAGCAGTGGGGAAAAAAAGTCACTTAGAAAATATAAAAGTATTTTAACCCCTCCAGTAAATAAATCTGTGCCAAATTCACATCTTTGTCAAGAGAAAATAAGATATCAAATTTAAATATTTTATATTTAAATGAATTGTGAGTAATGTATTATTTACATAAGTCAATTTAATGTAGCTCTTTGTGGAAACGTTTTTGTTTGATGTTGATGCTCTTTCCAGAAGTTTTAAAGAAGGGAAAATTGTGGCGGGGGAAGAAAAGATTAATACAATGGCTTACAGATTTCAGTTAAGCCAAGATAGAAAAGGAAACAAAGTTGTAGGTTATGGTGATACTTGAACTTTAACTTCTAACACTAAAAATACTAACACTCCTTCAAAACTCAGCAACTTGAAAATTAATTTGTGAACGTTGCTTACAAGCTGGAGTAAGATTTCTCACCTGAGCATTTTCTCTGCTTTTTGTAAAGCAAAGAGAAGACTTGATACAAACCACCTGTTGTGCTACCCACCTCGTGCAATTAGAGAAGTCTTTTGTCTTTGTGGAAATAATAACCCATATGAGTCACTACTTTCAGACTAACCAAATCTGAAAACCCTGTTCAGGGTAGTCTTTTCATGCTCACAAAGTCAGAGGCATCTTGCATCTTTTAAAGACTAAAATCTCTCCAGCACATGCAGAATAATTCACATCACTGCTCCTGAAAACCTTTGAAGCAAATACACGGAAAAGGCCAGAAAAAAAAAAAAAAAAAAAACAGACTAAGATTTGATCTGTTGTAAACAAGTTAACAGTAACCCCATATTATTCCATATTTTACCCAGCTGTTTTGGATCTTTGATGAATTTGAACAAGAAAGCAGACCTGTTTTAAGGATTAGAGGCTATAAATGTTCAAAAGGATTTGAAACCTTTGCTGAACTACATATCTCTTACCCTGGCTTCTTGCTTGGAAGACTTTTAGGATTCAATGCCATTGACTTCTTTCTTATTTTATTTTACTGCAGAAATCTGGTTTTCTTGTCATTGCTTCCCAAACCAGATCCCTCAAATATTCAAAAACTATAAAGAGTATATGTCATGCAGTGTGGGCTCTAAGTCATTTAGCCTCATATGACACTGGGGTTTATTTCTGAAGTCATTCATAATCACCTGTGTCAACTGCAATGAAAGAGGCTTTATTTCAGTTTTACTTTTTTTGTAAGAAGACATGAGAAAGAAAAAGACCAAATATTACCACATTTAGAGTAAAGTTGCAACCACTTATCAAAGTATCACTTCTCCAAAAAGAGTGAATCTCCTTAGTTTTCCCAGAGTTGTAGAGAGAAAGATGAACATTTTCATAGATTAAAAAATTTGATGTTTAATAGAAGCTGATTCTGTGGACTAAGTTCAAATGGAGAGCAAGAGGGACACACAGTCCCTCCTCAGGGTACTTGGGGGATTGGTTCCAGGACCCACCCCAAGGTTTTACAGAACATGGACAATGAGACTCGAGGTCGTGCTCTTAATTACATGCCATTCTTGACTGCCTCTGTAGTCACCAGAAAGATTACAGCTATCTGGAAATTGTGCAATGACTTGCAAAATAGGTAATACAGATGAAAGGAGGAGAAAACATTGCATAAAATTGATCCAGAAACACAGCAAGACCCTGACTCTACAAAAATAAAAATAAAAAATTAGCCGGGCATGGTGGCGTGGGCCTGAATTCTCGGCTGCTCAGGAGACTGAGGCAGGAGGATCGTTCGAGCCCAGGAGTTGTAGGATACAATAAGCTATCATGGCGCTACTACGCCCCAGGCTGGGCAACATAGTGAGACCCTGTCTCAAGAAAAGAAAAAAAAAAATCCAACAAGAGGATGTATGCTTCCTAACTCAATTTGGCATTTGGGAAAGATTTCTAGAGTACCAAGAACAAATCATTGATCAAATGGGATGATAGCAACAAAGGTGAAGATATCCTAGAAGATGGGATTGATTTTCTACAAAGGAAAGCAATAGCATCACTACTTCTCTGTTAGTAAGAATAAGTAGACAACTACAATATGTACAAAGTAACAAATAATATTTATTGTTCATATAGAAAATTTAGAACATGTACAAAAATTATAAAATAAAAAAAATCTATAGTCTCACCACTCAGAGATAGTTGCTATTTTTTTGATAATGTACATGTAATCTACATATATAATACACATGCATAGGTACATTTTAAGTAGAATTAAATCTTATATATAATGTGTTACCTGCCTTTTTAGTCACTTATTATATCAGATAAATTTTTCTATTCCATTAAAAAGTATTTGAAAATATTTTTCCTAATGTTACGTGTATATATCATAATTTCTTAAACCAATTCCCTAGAGTTGGGCATCTAATAATTCTGTTTTTTGCTATTATAAGTAGCTCCATGTTATACAACTATATTATATTTTTGTGGACATCTCTGATTATTTAATCAATATTAAATAACATTTTTTAAGTTCTTGATACATACTGCCACATTGTCTTCCAAAATGGTTGTACTCATTTACTTTCCCATGAACAGGATACAAAATGATCTTTTCACCGCTGGGTAATGATATTTAAAAAATTTTTTTCTACCAACTGAATGGGGTTGGGGGAGGGAAGCATATTTTATTTGAAGTTGTTTCATTATTAGGTTGACTATTTTAACATGTTTCTTTACATTTTTGCCTTTTATGAATTATCTTTTATGTCCTTTGGCTTTCTTTTTTCTTTTTTTTCTTTTCTTTTTTCTTTTCTTTTTTCTTTTTTCTTTTTTTTTTTTTTTTGCTATTGGCATGCTTGTCTTGTTTATTTTTAAGAGCTCCTTACATATTGAAAATATTAAATAATTTCATGAAATTACATTTGGACCTATTTTTCAAGGCCCAGACTGAATTATGCATCTTTCATTATGTTTTTCCTGACTTAATCTGCCTAAGTGAAATCTCCTGCTTCTAAGTCCTAATACAATATTCAATACTGAATTATACACTGTTTGCAGTTCGTTAGAGTTTTTTCTTTTATCCTCCATAATAACTTTTCAAAGGAGAGTTCACGTATTTTAACAACTACAAAGATGATCAACTTGACATCTCTGAATTCTCAGTGTCATTTGCTGTGACACAGTTACTGGAATTGGGTGGGGTTCAGCCCAGATTCCTTAGCTACTATGTGGTTATTCTTGGGACGTGACTAGGCTTTTCTTGTTTTTTTTGAGACAGAGTCTTGTTCTGTCGCATGAGCTGGAGTACAATAGTGCGATCTCAACTCACCAT
Source organism: Piliocolobus tephrosceles (assembly GCF_002776525.5). Taxonomy (NCBI): domain Eukaryota; kingdom Metazoa; phylum Chordata; class Mammalia; order Primates; family Cercopithecidae; genus Piliocolobus; species Piliocolobus tephrosceles. The sequence goes on from NC_045446.1 coordinate 44,120,862, forward strand.
AGCCTCTGCCTCCCAGGTTCAAGTGATTCTTCTGCCTCAGCCTCCCAAGTAGCTGGGACTACAGCCACGTGCCACCATGCCCGGCTAATTTTTGTATTTTTAGTAGAGATGGGGTTTCACCATGTTAACAGGCTGGTCTTGAACTCCTGACCTCAAGTGATCCTCCCACCTCAGCCTTCCAAAGTGCAGGAATTACAGGCATGAGCCACCGCGCCTGGCCTCATAGTTTATTTTAGATACATGAAACATAATTCAAAGAGAGCTTGTAGTAAGAAATAGAACTAAAAAAGAAATTTTGGACTTTTTGTAAAAAGTTTCTTTTGTGATAATAATTTCTTTAATGTTTCTTTGTAAAGAATATTAAGTTTTCCCAAACTTAATTTTATGGTTTGCTTACATAATAAAGCAGGGGTGTCCAATCTTTTGGCTTCCCTAGGCCACATTGGAAGAAAAATTGTCTTGGCCACACATAAAACACACTAACACTAATGATAGCTGATGAACAAAAAAATAAAAATAAAAATAAATTTAAAAATTGCAAAAAAAAATCTCACAATGCTTTATGAAACTTTACAAATTTGTGTTGGGCCACATTCAAAGCAGTCCTGGGCCGCATGCAGCCTGTGGGCTTCAGGTTGGACAAGCTTGATATAAAGCATTTACATGAGTCACCTTAAAATTACAGCACAGTAAGCAATGATAATCGAAATAAAATTAAGCATCTTAGGGCTTTCAACATTTGTTTCCTCTTAAATGACTTGCTCTAGAATCGAAGTCTTTATGAATTATTTAGATGTCCCAAATGAATGGCTTTATCTTTCTTTTTATTAATAATAGGAACTTATTTTGAACCAGTGTTCACCCACAAAAAACTTTTATTTAAAAATCACTCTGAAATGGAGAGGCTGCAGGGATGGTCTAGAATCCAATGGAGAGGAATCTGAAATCACTTCCTGTAAGGAGGGAATCTACCTCTCTATCTATTTATCTGTCTATCTATATCTATCTATCTATGTAGAAAGATAGAGTGGAAAGGATACTTGATTTGTCTACTTGTAGTACTTTTTGTGCAATCTAATATAATTTATCTGGGGAGAGAACCAATGAGGAGGAAGAAATGTTGCATGAAAAGGTGAAATTCATGCCTCCTCTCTGGAACAGAGCGGGTGTGTGTTTTAGAAAGGGCTTGAGTTTCTTCTGGAGAAAAGGCCTGATTTGAATGTTATTAACATTGCTGGACTTCCAGGCCTTCTGAAATGGTCTTTCATTTCCATATGAATATTGGAAAATGCTCCGCTTAGGGAGGGGGAGATGTTGGGGAACAGACCTCTTTGCCCACATCTCAGCTAATTTATATGCTCTCCAATGGAGGTCATATCGATATGAGGCCCAACCCCTGTCAGCTTTGTGGGTCCCTTAACCTGAGAACCTCAAAGCCCATTGAGAGCTATTCATACTTGGCAGATTGATTTCTTCCGTCATTTTGTCATAGTAACTGACAATTCACTGCCATCCAAGTGTATCTAGGAGCACAATGCCCACATAAATATTGTTGGCAATTCTGAGCATATCCCTTTGTGGAAATAGTAGGTTAATTTCCTTCTGCTGCTCGACTTTTTATAGCTATGTGGCAGAAGATCATTTCCACTGGAGCCATATAGCCGACAGGCCCAGCAGGGCTTGTTTTGAAGAAGCACAGAGCTTAGAATCCCCCATCAGCACAGAATAAAACTAATCAAAGCTTCAAACACAGGCTAATCTGAAAAGGGAGACTGGGTTAATAGGGACATAAAAACTCTGATGAGAACCAGGTGCAGCCCAAGTCCTAAAACTAGTCTAGAAAGTTTCAGGCATGAAATTAACAGACCATAAGATCAGGAAACCATCTTTACTTTCAAACAACAATAATCACACAAGGGACAAAAGTCATTGAACCTCCTTAATCACACCAGCCTATTTGAAAGGTGCACTCTGAGCTGTGCTGACTCACAGAGCAGGTGGGGGACTTCTTGAAAGCAGTGCACAGAGTTCTGGGGTGGCCTTGGTCTATGGAGGACTTTCTTGTTGCATCACCTGAAGTTAATCCAATCATCACCAAATGGAGAGGCAGTCACAGTATGGCATGACAGAAAGAGCAAGGGCTTTGGCAGTAAACATTCCTGGATTTGATATCAGGCTCCCCGACTTAGCCACGGCAGTCTAAATCCCTTAACCTTTCTGAGCTCAGTTTCACTACCTGTAAAGCGGGATTATACAAGTGCCCACTTTATGGAGCAGCCATAAGGATTAAATGAGAGAATTTATTCTTTCAATAAATCTTTTAAGTGTCTTCTTTGAATTAGGCACAGCATTTAGGACTGCGGAGTGAAACTGTTGGGTTCGGGGGAGGTCTCTGTCTTTGATTTTAGTGCATCCAGTTAGAATAGAAAATAAAATTCCTTCAGTGCAGGACTTGACTCTCTGAGTTAGCTTGGGAGAGTCAAGGAAGGCTTCTCAGAAAAGATAGCTCTTGAGATTTGAAAGAAAAGACATTTGTCAAGCAGACCAGCAGAATACAAGCATCCCAGGCATGTGTAAAGGCCATGAGCAAAAGCTAGTGGGGTGGATGAGGGCACACTCATTGTTGCTAGAGTTTAATGTGCAAGGAGCATGTGGTAGAAGACATTGCTGAGTAGAAAGAAGGGGACACAATCACACAGAGCTTTGTGTATGCTTATTGCAGAGGAGTTTGGATTTTACATTGTAACCACAAGGAACCTGTGAGATATGCCTGCCCTGTTGAGGGTTTACTATGGATCATGTGCTATGCTCAATTTCTGTACTATCTCAACAACTCATAAAAGTATTAGGCCTATAAAATGGCAATACGATTTCTCTAGTCAGGGAGAAGCAGAGCTGCTGTCCCATGGGAGTTGATTTTCTAATTAGTTCCTTGTGATGAAAAATGGTGAAACAAGTTTAAGTGTGCGTGTGTAGGGAGAGGGATGGTAGAGAAACCTTTTGAAAAATGCTACTCGTGTCTGGAGTTAAGAGGCGTAGAACCACCTCTAATGGATTTATTTATTTCTCTGAACCTCTCTGTCTCTCTGGTATGTGTGTAAATGACATCTGCCAAGCCTTAATGTAGCACTTTTATGGCATGAGGGATGGTTAGCATCTTAAAAAATTCAAGTGCTATCTAAGGCTATAATCTGCTGTAATTTTCTTCTTCCTGTTTCTGAAGTGTGTGGCCAGGACACTGGAACATCTGAAAGAACCCAAGCTTAAAGAGAGGGGAGCCCCAAGCTTCCCAAGTCCAATTAAACAGGAGACAGGATTCCCTAGGAGGTTAGTAACTTCCTTTGCTGCTGAGGCTCATGTAAGAGATTCAGCACTTTGTAGGGGGTATAGGGAAGACAAATCCTAGAAATCCAGATGCTTGGACTTTACCACCCACTGGCTATGTGACCTTGGGGAGGTCACTTAACTGCTGTGAGTTTCAGCTCCCTCATCTGAAAAATGAGAATAAATGGTAATGCCCACCTTGATTACTGCATGGGCCAGCAGGGGCTGGGATTACCCTGTGTTCTAGTTATCTATTGCAGCATAACAATGACTACAAAACATAGTGGCTTAAAACTATAACAGCATCTATTTTGTTTAGAAATCTACAATCTGAACAGGGATCAGTGGGGGACAACTTGTTTCCACTTCACCTAATACCAGCTAGGGCTTCTCAAATGCTAGGCCTGGGCAGGGCACAGTGGCTCACCCCTGTAATCCCAGCACTTTAGGAGGCCGAGACGGGAAGATCACCTGTGGTCAGGAATTCAAGACAAGCCTGGCCAATATGGCGGAACCCCATCTCTACTAAAAATACAAAAATGAGCTGGGCATAGTGGCATGTGCCTGTAGTCACAGCTACTTGGGAGGCTGAGGTGGGAGAATTGCTTGAACCTGGGAGGCAGAGGTTGTGGTGAGCCAAGATCGTGCCACTGCACTCCAGCCAGGGTGACACAGCAAGACTCCATCTCAAAAACAAACAAACAAACAAACAAACAAACAAACAAAAAAACAGGCTCACTCCTTCCCATGTCTGGGAGTTGATGGTAAGTCTGTTGCCGCCTCCTCATGACATGGTGGCACGGTGATGGCAGATTAAAGGGCGAGCACCTGAGATAGGCAGAGTGCCAAGTCAAAGCTATACCACTCTTATGACCCAGCCTCAGAAGTCAGATAGCATCACTTCTGCCATTTCCCTTGGTTAGAGCAGTCACAAGCCCCCCCAGGATTCAAGGGGAGGGAACAGAGACCCCCCCACCCCGCCACCCCTCTGCAGGAGGAACAGCAATGACATTATAAGAAGAGGGTATGGGATGGGATGTATGTATTGGTGGAGCTATCTTTGGAAAACACAATCTTCTACTCCACATGTAGCAAACAGTTTTATTATGTTTAAAGCATCATACAAATGATGCTGCTAACACTTGGGTCTTTCACTTAAGTGCTGGCTCACAGATTTAAAGAGTACTATTAAGCTCTGTATTTATTCAGATAAGCAATACTTACACTTATTAAATGCAGTTACTGTCCAAGACATGTTTTGTTGTTGTTGTTTTGAGACAGAGTCTGGCTCTGTTGCCCAGGCTAGAGCACAGTGGCGAAATCTCGGCTCACTGCAACCTCTGTCTCCAGGGTTCAAGCTATTCTCCTGCCTCAGCCTCCCGAGAAGCTGGGACTACAGGTGCATGCCACCATGCCTGGCTAATTTTTGTGTGTGTGTGTGTTTGTAGAGACAGGGTTTCTCCATTTTAGTCAGGATCATCTTGATCTCCTGACCTCGTGATCTGCCCACCTCGGCCTCCCAAAGTGCTGGGAATACAAGTGTGAGCCACCGCACCTGGCCGTCCAAGACACTTTTAAGCACAGAACCTCATTTCTCCCATAAAACAATCAAATCATAGGCTTTATGATCCCTGTTTTATAGGAAACTGAAGCTCAGGGCATGTATGTGACAGCTTTAGTCATTCACTCAATAAATATGTATTGAACATCTACTTTCTGCCAGGCAACATGTTCCACGGGGAGCAATAATAGCAAAACAGACATAATCTCTACTTGATCTAGTGGAGAGAAAAATAAAAAACAAATACTGTAATCATAAAATACATTGATGACCTCGTGATCAACATCATGATGGCAAGACCCCCATATAGATGGAGTCAGGGAATGATTCTCGATGGAAATTATATCTTAAATGACACCTGAAGAAAGAGTAGGAGTAAGGACAGGCAGGAGAGCATGCCAGGCAAAGGGACCAGTCCTTGCAAAGGTCCTGTGGTGGAGGGAGAAGGGTATAGCTGGAGTGTACACAGTGAGGAGGGGCTTGCTTCGAGATGCAGCCAGGGGGGTAGACAGGCACAAAAGCAGATCTTTGCCCAATCATAAGACAGAAGTTGCAGAGTCAGGGCTTGAATGTAGGTCTTCTGCACACCCACTGAGGGCCTTCAACCCAAGACAATTGCCTGGGTTGTGTCAGGCAGAGAGCTACCTTCCTGCCATCTCCAAAAGACCATTATACAGGTTTCGTTGAACCATGTGTTTCTCCACTCAAGTAACAGGCTCTTGAAGGGCTGTGTGTTCTCCCTGTTTGATTAATCTCTGTGTACTATTAAGTGTAGAGCCTCAGCTAATTACTCCCAGACTGACAGTGAATAATGCAAACTCCTCTGTTAATTACTTTTCTGAGACAGAGTCTCGCTCTGTTGCCCAGGCTGGAGTGCAGTAGCATGATCTCGGCTCACTGCAACCACTGCCTCCCAGGTTCAAACAATTCTCATGCCTCAGCCTCCTCAGTAGCTAGGATCACAGACACATGCCACCATGCCCAGCTAATTTTTATGTTTTTAGTAAAGACAGGGTTTCACCAATTTGGCCAGGCTGGTCTTGAACTCCTGACCTCAAGTGATCTGCCCACCTCGGCCTCCCAAAGTGTTGGGATGACAGGTGTGAGCCACCGTGCCTGGCCAATTTCCTCAGTCCCCAAAAAGGCAAATGCCCAAGCATGGCCCTAAGACCAAAGGGCCTCTGTTGGAATCAGGATGGCACATTAGAGAAACAAGTAAGAAAGCAGGACCTTTTTCAAAGCCTCAAGCTGCCTTCTGTGAAATTGGAGAAATTCTGCCCAATTACTTCTTGCTGAAGTTATTAAAAATTAATAGCACCAAATCTAAGATAATCAGTTCAGTTATATACCCAGTGCAGGGATGGCATCCTTTGCTGTTTTTGCAGGGGGACCAGTAAGGTGGAGCAGATGGAACAGGAAGGCTCCATGGAGAGAGAATCTCAGCACTCAGATGCACCATCAGAAAAGAATGTTTGCAGAGAGTGAAATGTGTGCTACAGCACACACTTCCTAGCAGCCCTTTGACTCGCTTACCCAGTGGCTGAACTGTTTCCAAAATAGTTCTGTATAGGCTTTTGAAAGGAAACAGCCTGGTTTCTCTGCTGGCAATTGTTTAGGCTATTGGCAGCTTGGACATTTAAAAAAAAAATTCTCTCTCTTTAGCCAAAGACAGATTACTGGGTCCTTTGACAGGAGGATAAAATGATTCCTTGGAGATAGGCACTATGTAAAAGGTATTCCGATTGGCACTGTCATTCACAATTTTCAGATCTGTTTTATTATGGTGTCCAGTAATAAAATAGTTAAACCATGATCTTCTACATAAATCTCTTTCTCATGTGTTTATTCATAACAACAACAACAACAAAATTCCAACTTAAATGACAGGAATTAGAATTGCTCACCAAAGCCAGGTAAAACATTTCAAAGTTAAAAAGAAAGGACACCAACTTTTCCAATTCACCTCAGCAAACTACTCTGAGTTTCTGTCATAGTAGCTCAGTTATTTTTCTGTCAACAAGACCATGACAGTTTCCATCTTAAACAGCTATTACTGATGAGCTACACTTGAAATTTCCATTCACTTAGAAGGATTACAATCTCAGTTATAGACTTCTCATCTGGGATAAAACTCAGTAAAATGATTCTTATATGAGAAACCCTCAAAATAGCCACTGAGATGAGACTACGTTGGACATAAAAAGGCAGTTAGGAAAAGAGTTAATCTTTGGGGGAAAATATCCTCCCTGTAGTTTTCATTTCAGTAACTCTTTCATTGTGAAAAGAATCACTTTAAGATCACACATTGATGTGCTTCTGTCTAGGAAACAACACATTCCATGTGGTCATCTACTCCTTCGGGGCAGAAGTCTTTATATCTAACCATGTTTAAGTGCCAAAGTAGGTTATACTTGGTTGCCGTAGGGTTGCCAGTAAACAATTGTGAAAAGTTGTCTTTTTTTTTTTTTTTTTAAGTAAGCTCATAGGCAGATCTGAGGCAATGATTAAATTATTGTTTATAATTAAAAATACCCTGAAAACATTATAACTATTCTCCCATTGTTACCAGCATAAAAAATTTCCTGATGTTTTCAGACCAACCTGTGTAGCAGCTGTCTAACAATCAATAAACACATCGTTGACCAGATCTTCTAACTGTGAACTATAAATCACATCTGCAGCATCCCAGGCTGAGGTTAAGAGCATTGTAGAAAATGGGGGAAAGTCCAGTATAGCAAAACCTTAGAAAGGAAGGGCAATGATGAGGGTAGGTGACACTGGAGAGCTCTGTGGTGCCTGGTCTTATACACAGGATCTAAAACTCTGTACTCTGTGGCCCTTGCTGTCTTGGAGACCCAACCTGTGACTATGAGCTATTCTTGTGTTTGCATTCAAACAAACCTCCATTCAGTTACAAATGAATGAGTAAATATTTACAATGGAAAAAAATTTAGACATCATAAAAAATAATTATTTTCTATGAGGATGGAAATAGGTCTAACATTCAGTTGTGGTGAAAACATCCATCCATCTTGTACTATGGTGATGTTTCAGACACGGTGTTGGACTCCTGAAATAAAGTGATTATCAGTATCGACCTTAGACATTTTCCCTTCCATCATGGAGCTACAACACGAGAGGAATGTACTCAATGAACTTGTGAGTTTGAATGTGGTGGGTGTTAGAAGGGAGAAATGTCAAGGGCCATAGGACCTGAGTTTTCTGTTCGTTGTGGTTAGGGAAAGTTTCCTAGAGGAAATGGCACTGAAGCATCTAATGCTAAGATCTTGTGTTGTAGGGAGAGGCAGAGACGGTAGAGCCTCCCAGGCAGAGAGAACAACGTATATGACAGCCCAATGATGGAGAGACAATGCCTGACAAATATTCTGAGAGGAATTAAAGGTTTTAAATTATAGCCCATGCAGCCAGGGTGTGGGGAAAAGAGATGAAAAGCAGGGTCTGTAGAGATTGCCAGGGGCCACAGCGTGAACATTTGCAGGCCAAGTTAAGGCATTTGGATTTTATCCAAATTCAACGAGCCACTGAGGGTTTTTAAACAGAAGAGTGACAAGAGATCTTTATTTCTTAAAGACCCCTCTGTCAATCGAAGAATAAAAAACAGCTTTATCTGTATCAAAGAGGTTGGGGAGAAACCAGGTAGAGGCTGTTGCAGTTGCACAGGTAAGAGATAGCGCTGGCCTAGAGGTAGATGGTTGTATTTGTTCTTTTTATTTACCCAGATTAATAGAAACCACATTTTTGCATTTTTATATCATTATATAGCGTGATCAAACTATGATAGGTAAGTTAGACCGAATAGTTTAATACAATTCAATCCAACTTTATTACTTTTATTTATTTATTTAGAGACAGAGTTTTGCTCTTGTCACCCAGGCTGGAGTGCAGTGGCACAATCTCGGCTCACTGCAACCTCTGCCTCCCCGGTTCAATTGATTATCCTGCCTAAGCCGTCTGAGTAGCTGGGACTACAGGTGCACGCTACCACACTCAGCTAATTTTTGTATTTTTAGTAGAGCTGGGGTTTCACCATGTTGGTCAGGCTAGTGTCAAACTCCTAACCTCAGGTGATCCACCCAACTTGACCTCACGAAGTGCTGGGATTGCCGGTGTGAGCCACCACACCTGGCCCCAACTTTATTAAATAGACCTAATCTAAGTACTAACATTTCTAAATTTGTAGCGAATTCTATGAAAATGAGAAAATTTTTAGAAGACTCAAGTTATATTAGGATCGCTCAATTATATACTCATAAATCTAAAACTTGATATACTCTAAATAATACTGAATGCTTACTATTTGTATGCCCTTCTTTGCTTCCAAACACACACACACACACACACTCACACACACACACACACAAACAAAAACGCACTATCTTAGTAATGGTTTTCCTCTCACTTGACATCCTAACTTGGGTGAAGCCAAAAGTCTTTAACTTCAAAGAATGCCAATTTGGGATTCTCTGGGTCTGATTAAAGCACTGGAAACAACAGCAAAGAAAACAGGAGACCTGCTCAATACCCCCACCCATTCTCCTAAATAGTTATGTCACTATTTTAGGTGAAATCACCATCACATGTTTACTATAACTGTGCAAATACTGTTTATTGATGAGCTGATATTATACTATGGTTACATTTCCTTTATTGTGTAACTATTTTTTTTTTTTTTTTTTAGATAGAGTCTTGCTCTGTGGCCCAGGCAGGAGTGCAGTGGCACGATCTTGGCTCACTACAACCTCTGCCTTCTGGGTTCAAGCAATTCTCCTGCCTCAGCCTCCCGAGTAGCTGGGATTACAGGTGTGCACCACCACACCTGGCTAATTTTTTGTATTTTTAGTAGAGATGGGGTTTCACCATGTTGGCCAGGCTGGTTTCAAACTCCTGACCTCAGGTGATCCACCTGCCTCGGCCTCCCAAAGGGCAGGGATTACAGGTGTGAGCCACCATGCCCGGCCTATTATGTAACTTTGTCTTCTTCCTGAAGTGAATAGTTTCTTCTGTTTTGTTTACATAGCTCTCAATGTAACTATCGTTAGTTGTTCTAAAACTCTACATCAAAATTTTATTATTATTTTTTATTTTAGTTTAGTATTTTGAGATGGAGTCTTGCTCTGTCTCCCAGGCTATAGTACAGTGGCGTGATCTCAGCTTACTGCAGCCTTCGCCTTCTGGGTTCAAGCAATTCTCTTGCCTCAGACTCAGCTGGATTACAGGCATGCACCACCACGCCCAGCTAATTTGTTGTATTTTTAGTAGAGATGGGGTTTCACCAAGTCGGCCAGGCTGGTCTTGAACTTCTGACCTCAAGTGATTCACTGTTTCAGCTTCCCAAAGTGCTGGTATTACAGGTGTGAGCCACTGTGCCCAGCCAAAATTATAAAACACCTCGGAATACTGTTCTCTTTTCCACATGGTCAAATGAAACAGGTGACAAAGATTCTCTCTTCGGCCAAACTCTACTTAAGCTCCTTTGAACTTCAAAGTAGGCCTCCTTACATATTTCTCTCTGCATTGTTCAATTTCAGCAAGAATCCTGATGAATTAGTTTAACCAGAATCCTCCACCTTTGATACCTGATCATCCTGGCCTACCTTTTGGAAGAAGTTTATTAGGTTTGTTTAGCCAGAATCTGTCCTTTCCCCTGTGTTAGGCCATTCTCGCATTGCTATAAAGAAATATCGGAGACTGGGTAATTCACAAAGAAAACAGGTTAAATTGGCTCCTGGTTCTGCAGACTGTACAGGAAGCCCCTTCAGCTTCTGGGGAGGCCTAAGGGAGCTTTTACTCATGGCAAAAGGCTAAGTAGGAGGAGGCACATCATATTACAAAAGCAGGAGCAAGAGAGAGTGAATGTGAGATGCCACATACTTTTAAACAACTAGATCTTGCAAGAACTTACTCATCACCAAGGGGATGGTGATAAGTCATTCATGAGGCATCTGCCCGCTGATCCAAATACCTCCCACCAGACCCCACCTCCAAATTTTGGCGATTACAATTTCACATGAGGTTTGACACGGACATATATTCAAACTATATCAATCCCTGATGTTTCCTGTCAGTAGCTTTTCATCCACTGACCACCACCCTGCTTTTTGGCTGGAAGTTCCCACTTGCCCATGCTGTGTTCGGAGTTGAGTGCAATCTTCCTTTCCCACTGCAAGTTCTGTCTTGGTGGTTTCTACACCTATTGTGAATAAAGTGAATAAAACACTTGAATAAAGTGGTTCCTACACCTATTTCCCTTGAATCAGTCTGTCTTACTGTGCTTACCAAGTGTCATAGAATCATTTTTTAATACAGGTGACTGCCAGCTGTGTTTTCCTCAGAAACTTTCCATTTTCCTGCTCCTCTTTGCACCCTCTAGTCCTTCTGTCCCTAGACTTGCCTTTGCTTCTCTCCTGGGTTGGATCCCTTATTTCCAGAAGCCTATGTCTTCTTTCTTGGTTTATAACCTCTTTTGGTAAAACACATCTTCCTGAAGCTTCTTGAGAAAGGATAGAAGACAAGTTTCCTCACTGCTCAGAGTCCCAGTCCTCATTTCTAAGAATCCTGCTCCGTTGCAACCTTCTGTAAGGCAGATGCCATACACTACATTTTTTTTTTTTAATCTTTCAGGCTCAACATTCCCATTCTCCCACCAGTCATTCTTTCATCATAAAGCCCTGAAATGATCTCAGTAACATATCTGTTTACCTGTCTATTGTTTTTCCACCTTGCATGCTTTATTCAACCAATGTATTTTCCGTTCATAGGACCCCCATCTCACCCGGCCCCACCAAAACTGTTGAATGAATCATTAACAAAAATGATAGTGTAGAAAGAGCATGAGTTTGGGAGTTGGACAGACTTATGCTCAAATGTTGGCCTTGTGCTTTTAGTTCTGAGACTCTGAGGAATCTACTTAACATTGCTGAGATTCCATTTTCTCATATGTCAAATAAGAGTGACTATCTCTCATTTTTCATATCAGGTGATGATGCTGATATAGTTAAGGGTTGAGTTGTCATGATATCTGTAACTTACTTTCAAATGGTTAGGTCTCCACCTTCCCAAATACACACAAATACATTCACAGAACAGATGTCAAAAAATGGTAACAATTAGTGAACCCAAGTTAAGGATATGCAGGTGTTTATTGTACTTTTTCTTTTTTTTCAAACTTTTCTGTAGTTTGACAATTTTCAAAACAAAAATTTGAGGCAGGGGGAAAGGCAGAGCTATCTTACAGAGTCTTTGTTAGGATTAAAGGAAGCTAATGATGAAGCACTTAATATGCCTGGCTATATCAGATGCTCAATAAATGTCAATGTCCTTCATTCCCTGTGGCTAATTCCAACTGTAGATTGGAGAAATATAAATGAACCAAGATCTGTGGACTCCCAGCCTGGCCATCAGCCAGCCCTGCAGAGGGTTCCCTTTTAACCTCACAACCCAGTTGTAGAAACTTGTCTCTTGACCTTGCTCCCTATGGTAGGCCCACAAATGGCCTCCCAAAAGATATCCACATCAAATCGTTGAGCCTATGTTACTGTATTTAGTTAAAGGCATTTACAGATGTAATTAAGTGAAAGATCTTGAAATGAGATCATCCTAGATTATCTAGGTGGGCCCTAAATCCAATGGCAAGTGTCCTTACCACAAACATACAAAGGAAAATAGAAGAGGAGAAGGCTGGCCAGGCGCGGTGGCCCACGCCTGTAATCCCAGCACTTTGGGAGGTCAAGGTGGGCAGATCACTTGAGGTCAGGAGTTTGAGACCAGCCTGGCAAACATGGTGAACCCTCATCTCTACTAAAAATACAAAAATTAGCTGGGCATGATGGCGCATGCCTGTAATCCCTCTACTTGGGAGGCTGTGGCATGAGAATTGCTTGAACCCAGGAGGTGGAGGCCCAGTGAGCCAAGATGGCACACTGCACTCCAGCCTGAGTGACAGAGTAAGATTCTGCCTCCAAAAAAAAAAAGAAGAGGAGAAGGCAGTGTGAAGACAGAGGCAGAGATGGGAGTAATATGGCCACAAGCCAAGGAAGCCAGGGAATGCTGGCAGCCACCAAAGTTGGAAGAGGCAAAGAACATATTTTCCTCTTAGAATCTCTAAAGGGAGTACAGCCCTCTAACACCTTGAGTTTAGACTTCCGGCCTCTAGAACTGTGAGTTTCAAGCCACCAAGTTTGTAGTAATTTCTTATGGAAGGCCTAGGAGACTAATATACTCCCCCTGCCAAGTCCTCCACTTGTGCTCCTATTCATGCAGCCTGGCTCTGCCCAGGTCTTCCCATAACTCTTTCTAAGCTCTGGAGCCTTCATTTCCATAACCAGGGAGCCACTCCTTGCCACGGGCCCTCCTTTGTCTCTCACCTGCCCTCCTGGCGGCATCTCGGTCAGCTGCTTGCTGCAGCATCCCTCTGATACCAGCTAGTTGCTTCTCTGCTCTTTGCATGTGACTTTTCCTTCATATCTCAAGCCCCATTCTTGCAGTTCAGCTCTCTGGTTCCTAGGGTCTTGCTATCCCTAATCTAACTAACCCTACCAACTACCATGCCTAGTTATTAGATTTTTAATATTTAAAAACAATGAGCATAATAATCTATGGTGAAAAGAAATCAGACAGTGGTTGCCTTTAGGGGTGGGGTGGGAACAGACTGGAAAGGGGCATAAGAGAACTTTCTAGGGTGAAAGAGATGGTCTATGTAGTGATAGAAATCTGGGATACACAAATGTTTGCACTTGATAAAAGTAATCAAAATGTAACAAGATCTGTGCATTTCATTATATATATGTAAATTATTCCTCAACCAAAAAAAATTATTTGTGACCACCAAAAACATCTCCAGATGTTGCCAAATGTCCCGTAGAGGGTAAAGTCGACCCGCTATTGAGAATGGATTGGTTAGTTAATGTGTAGTGCTCAGCCATAGCCATCCCATACAAGGTGATCTGTGTACAATATGACAATTTTGGGAGACAAACTGTAAGCGACCCACCAAGAAACTTTTCTCACATGGAAAAAACAATGTTGGTCATTAGGGATATGGGCATGACCCGATATTTATTTCTCCACTCTTCAGTTCTAGTTGTGAAAAAAATAATAATAACTACCAGGACACCTAATGAGTAAGAATACCAAAACTAACAGCAGGAGGAAGAGGAGGGAAGAAGAGGAAGAGGGAGGAGGAAGAAGTAGGACAAAGCATATCAGTTATTTTAGCAGTTACTGTCGTGGTAGTGACATAATACTAATGATAACTGATATTTATATATGTAATATATGTTTAGGTCCTTAAAAATCCACTAATTTCTCCCCAACAGTATCCCTTTGGGAAAGGTGGATATATTAATTTTCTCTACTTTATAGATAATAAAATTAGGGACAAAGTTTAAGTGACTGCCCAAGGTCACAGTCAGTTAAGAGAACAGCTGGAACTACCACCTTCACCTTGGCCTAGTGATTTTTAATCCATCAATTTCTTCCCACTGCAAACCCTATTTGTAAGCATCAGCATCACCTGCAGGCTAGACACAAATCAGAGAAAATTATGTGCCTGGGAGGAAATAATCAATCAGTCCATGAAGGGCGTGCCCTACAGACCCAAGTTCACCTATGTGAATAATAAATAGTGAAAAAAAATTACTTAGAAGCAGTAATCATTGAAGGTTTTCTTCATCAGTAAGATGTCTGAGGGGCACACTTTGTGGGGATGTATGTGCAGGTAAGGAGACCATGTGATGGTGGTGCCCAGCAAAAAGGAAAGCTCAGAGAATCCCAGACACTGTGTTCCTGAGATAATAAACTCAGTCATCAAGCGAGGACTCCTCATTTCTCAGTATCTCAGTACTGTAATCTCTGGAAAGGCAGAGGTCTTGTTGTCTTGTTTTTTACATGCCTCTGAGTATCTTTTAGGTAACAGATCCATCCACAACTGGCATGTAGTGAATTAAATAAATTTCAGTGGTGTGGAAATCTCGGAATATGCTTTTGCAAGGACCCTGGACTTAGCTCTGGTCTTTATCAGGAGACATCCCGTTTGCCTGGTTTATTCCCCACCAGCTGATTAACTTGCCGAAACAATTGCTTCATCAGGACTCTCCCGTTTGACAGTTTCCAGTGGTTCTTTGTTTCTATAGGCTAATGTCCAAAGGATTTGATTTAACTTTGAACATGTCCAACAATTTGATAGTAGCCAATTTATCCAAAATGACCATCTACTTCCCACACTCTTAGCCCAGTGTTGCAGCCATACCAGAACCATCACAAGCCCCTGAATGGGTCGAGCTTTTTCCAAGCCTCTACCTTAAGGATTATTGGAGTTGGGAGGATTCTATTTTAAATAGGGTGTTCAGAGAGGGCTTCATTAATATGGTAAGATTGGAGCATAGACTCGAGGAATGTGAGGGGTGAACCATGTGAATATCTGGAAAATGAGCATTCCAGACAGAAGGAACAGCCAGGTAAAGGCCCTAAGATGAGAGTACACCTGCCAAGCTAAAGAGTCACAAGGAGATCAGTGTGTCTGGAGCAGAGAGAGAGAGGGAGAAGACCAATAGGAGATGAAGTCTGAAATATAATAGGGTGGTGAGGGAGGCAGGGCAAGGTCATGGAGTACCTATGGGCTTTTGGGAGGACTTTGGCTTTTATTCTGAGATGAGATGCACTGGAGGGTTTTGAGCAGAGATATGACAAGATCTGACTTGCATTGTCAATGGGTCCCTCTGGCTTCTGTGTTGAACACAAGGTTAGAAGCAGAGAGACCATTGCATTAATGGGGGCAGGGACCAGCAGACAGCAGTGAAGCTGATGAATAGTGATCAGATTTGCAGATGTATTTGGAGAGGAAAGCCTGCAAAAATCTGTATCTTAAAGCTGTATCTTAAAGTGTCAGGGATGGGTAGGAACGAGCCAGGACTGAGAAAAACCTTCGCATGAACTCTGAAGCACAAAATCGCTCTGCTGGTTCAAGGATCCAAAGGCCAAGGCAGTTTGAGCTTAGTGAACAGGGAGGGGATGGGGTAAGAAGCTGACCAGGTAGGAAGGGGACAGATGAGGCTGGGCACTGCAGGTCACAGGGAGGAAGTCTCTGATAGATTTCAAGCAGGGCCATGTTTTGATGTAACTTATGTTTTCAAAGGTCACTCTTCTATATGGAGACTAAATAAACTGGCAAATGAACCATTAAAATAGTCATATTTGTATTCAGCCAAATCAGTGTTCCTCTAGCAGTCCCAGTTCTACTTGCTTAGGGTCATGTGAAATGAGTCTCATTTCCTTCCCTGAGACTCCTTGGTGTCACGAAGAACTCATCCACTTCATTCAGCATCTCTCACAGTTACCCAGGACTGAGTGCAGCATCACAGCTGCCCTGAGGCCCATACACAGCCAAACCAAACAGGGTGCTCCAGCTTCCATGCTTCCAGCCTGAGCAGCAGCAAGGATGGGCCACTCGCCATTCTTTGCATTCTGGTGCTTGCTAGGTGATGCACTCATTTGGCCCCAATGACTTCTCCTTATCTGATCTATTTCAAAATCTGATTACCACAATCATTTTGGCCCCCAGGCATAATGGCTTCCCACTAATGCTCAGCTGTTGGGAATATATGGGTATGAGTGTGGGAAAGTATTTGTCTTGTTTCCCTGATAGGTAATAAGATGTTGCAGGGAATGAGAGTGAATTAGCTTCTCTCTCTCAGTAGGTAGTATAATCTTTTGCATAAAAGTTGGTGACTCTCTTTCAGAGTAAATATAAAAGAAGTATTGAGTATACCATGACCAACTAATTAGAGAACAGGACTTGCATTAAATGAGGGCTAATTTCAACACAAAATTAGCATTACTGCTGAAAGGGTTAATAAAAGAAGCTATTGGAGGTTCACCCTTATTTAATAGGGGATGAGGAAATGCAGAGCTCAAAGAAAGGGGGTCCTCAGCTAGGTGGGCACTCCTAAAGCAGTGGAAGTGCATGAAATAGATCTTTTCTTCTCTCCTGGTATTAGGCTCTTATTCCTTGATTTTCCTAAGCAACAAGGACATCTCATTGTCATTCTGGGTGTAGTCAATAAAAGAAAATGAAATGAATGTTTGTCAAGCACCTACCATTGGCATTTCTACTACAGCAGGAGGTTTTCAAAATAAAATTTGGAATTAACCATGTGATCAGTTAGAAAATAGGATTTGCCTTGCTGTTGTTTGTAACGTTTCTCCATCTGGAACTGGTGAAAATAGAAGCATTTTGAGCCAACATGGCAGTTGCATCTAAATGGCTTTGGTGCTTTCTTTATCACAACAGTGATAAAGAAATGATAAGGGAATGAAAGTCATAAGAATGTGTAAGAAATACTGAAGACAGTGCCTATAGTACTATGAAAAGAAAGGTCTTTCTTCTTGAGCAAAGACTGGAAGTAATCAAGGCTGGATTTGCTAAGTAATGTTTATAGCTATATTTAAAAATTCTGTTATTAAAATTTTTACAGAAAAAATAACTTTGGTATAAAAAAATCTGAAACTCAGGAACTCTTAGTCCTCTTCCATCCATCCTGTTTTTATAACATGGTTTTTAAAAATAAGACACAGATTTCATTGTCATACTCACCACACACACGAGCAGCACCAGGTTGTGCTCAGCCGGTTCTCATTGATTGAACACACTGAGTCAAAATAGCTTATGAATGTCCTGAGTTTTATAAGCACAATTACTTATTTCTCAATGAAATAGCAAATAGACTTGAAATTCTTTTCAGAAACACCCAGAGAACCTGAGTTCATCACAACTGAACCTCTGTATTTTTGAAACTATGATGTCCTTTGACCGGAACCTAAACCTAGGGGAATATTTCCTTCTGGGCCGATCGATGTCCTGAGCCTCTGCTGAACCAGACCCCACCATCTGAGCCAAGACCTAAGACTCCTAATGCTTCAGAAAAAGGTGATTTTTCCTAGGAAGAGTTAAACTTCTTGAGCCAACAGGGCTTCCCTCAACTCCAACTCTTCTTCGTCCAGAAAACAGCTCTGGGAGCCCCCAGAGGGAGCTTTTGCTTCTCTGACTTTCACACCCTCTTCTTTCAAATGAATTTAAACCTTTTTTTGTCCAAATCCCTGCAGAAGAAAAAAAAAAAAAATAACCACTCTGCAGTTTTTCTACTATTATGCAAATAGATTAATCAGGCAATGCTCCTGTGAGAATTAATTTATATTTGAATCCAATGAGGCCTGGATGCTTGCTAACTGAACCCCCAGGCCAATGCCTCAGCTAGGTAGCACCTCATATTATTCCTTTGACGAAATGTGAACTGACATAAATACTATGGCTCCCTTTCAATCCGATTACCCCGTTACCTCACATCAATGCTACCCCAGCCATCAGATTCTGGCGTCTTTCCTTTCACCGGCTCCAGGAACAACGGACAACTCCTCCTCGATAAACAAGCATCCACGCTGCCATCTCGTACCCCCACTCCTAACCCATCATCCGCACTCAATGGGCTCTATTCGACAAGGTATTTTATTTTGTTTGTAGGAATCAAGGATTAAAACCAGTTCAAAATCAAGCCAGGCTGGAGCTGCTCATTCAGAGCTACCCTTTCACACAATCAGTCACTAAGAGCCTCTGGAAATAACACCCCTGAAGTATCCACCCTTTAATAGACGTCATCCCCCTGGGACGCCCCCTCCGCTTCATCTCCCTCCCTTAACGTCTTATGAACTCTTTTTAAAACACACAAAAAACAAATAGCAGCACAGGTTTCCCTGGACTTGCGTGACCTGAAGCTCAGTCAAAATGAACCTACGTTTTAAACCATACCTTCGTACTAAACTCATGTTGACAACCACTAAATTCTTTCCGTTGCTCTGCATAGAAACTTAAAAAAAAAAAAAAAGATTTATTTCTTTACCCGTGCCTCCTCCTGTCCCCCCCTTTTTTTTTTAAACTCTGCACATTTAAAAAGCTTGGCTAAACAATCCACCAGGTGGGGGGAAAGCTTTTTTATGTGGGCAGCTCTATTTCTGGAGCCCCCACCTCAGTAATTAGATTAACTGGCAACATATGAACAGCAGCCCCGCTCTCTTCATGCTTTATGCGATTGATTGCACATAACTGATAGCAAAATATCTTGAATGGTGGCAAGAAAAAAACACATGGATTTGTGAACTGTTCTATGATGAAAATGCAAATGAGAGGAAGAAAACAATGCAAACTTTATTTTTAAAAAGCAATGCCTAGTAATCATAGTACTTGCTTTTTTGAGAAAGGGTCAGAAGTTATACATGAGTAGAAACTGGGGCCGTCGGTATGTTTGTTAACTTTATAGTAAAATAGTTTGAATATTTCGGTGCCCCCTTTTAACACAACCTTAAATAGAGGGGCATGACCCTGCAGGCAAAGCTTGTCTTTCTGAATTGATGAAGGCAGAAATATCTTTTCTAACGACAATCCCTCTAGAGGCTCTGAATTTGAGAAAGCCTCTGAAACATGTTTTAACTACGTATGCATATTAGGAAACTATTCACTTTTTAAAAACAAGATAAAGCAAAATAAGTAAGATGGATTAGAGACTTAAATGTTAGACCTAATACCATAAAAACCCTAGAAGAAAATCTAGGTAGTACCATTCAGGACATAGGCA
>NC_045446.1:44140788-44240068 GCF_002776525.5 Piliocolobus tephrosceles
TAATAATAAAAAAAAAAACCTAAAAAAAAAAAAAAAGAATTAAAATTTGTAGACACTCATTCAGCTAACTATAAGAAAATTGGTTTTTTTGCCAAATACCATTTGGTATTTTTTTGCAGTTTGCTTTTGCTTTCTGTTATTCCAGAGGATATCTCTATTTTCACAAAAAGTAGACTTCCATTTAAAAGTAAAAGAGGCATTGAGCAAACACATTAAATTGTAGCAATTAATTTTTACTAAAAGGGCCACACTCCCTTTCCTCTCACTAACCCTGATACTTTCTGGCAAATGTCTAAAATTTGTTGCTTGATATCCAGCAATTACAGGTTTAGTGGCTATTCAGAAATGTTGTTTGATACCACATTTTTACTCAAAAATAAATGCAACTCAGGTTGGGTGTGGTGGCTCACACCTGTAACCCCAGGACTTTGGGAGGTTGAGGCAGGCGGATCGCTTGAACTCAGCAGTTTGACACCAGCCTGGGCAACATGGCAAAAACCCATCTCTACAAAAAATACAAGAATAATTAGCTGGGCATGGTGACACGCACCTGTATTTCCAGCTACTCAGGAGGCTGACATCGGAGATTGCTCGAGCCTGGGAAGTCAAGGCTGCATTGCGTCAAGATTGCACTACTGCACTCCAGCCTGGGCAACAGAGCAAAACTGTCTCAGGAAAAAATAAATAAATAAATAAGTGCAACTCCGTTTTTCCCTTCCTTTGTTCTGTGTTTTCATCATTTATTTAACAAATTCTCATTCAGTATCTACTGATGGCTTAATGTATGTGCAATGACATATGCTCAGGAGTGTTCAGGATGACCATTCTGGTTAAAATCCCTCTCCCGTCACATCCCTCTTTTACCTACAATTGAGGGCCATGGGAATCTTCTCCAGCAAGCTCAGCCCTATTCAGTCCTGACTTTCAACAGGAAACATCTAGGAGACTTAGCGCATCAGCCTAGAGGACTCAGCCTCCAGTTGCCTTCTTCTGGTGACAAACACTCCCAAGCTGCCCCGACTGGGTTTCTATAACTGACCCTTTGTGGTCACCTTCCCATTCTTCAGTCCCTTCCCAGCTCACGGCCTGCCTGGAGCCAGATTTGCTCCAAGTGCAGGACCTGCTATCCTCTAACCAAGTCGTCCTCAAATGGGTTAAATAGCGTCCCCCTCCAACCTCGCGCCCCTGGGAACATTTGGCAGTTTCTGGATGTATTAATCCATTCTCATGCTCCTAATAGAGATATACCCGAGAGTGGGTAACTAATAAAGGAAAGAGGTTTAATTGACTTTCAGTTCAGCATGGCTGGGGAGGCCTCAGGTAAGTTACAATCATGGTGGAAGGGAAAGCAAACATGTCCTTCTTCACATGATGACAGGAGAGAGAAGAATGACAGTCAGCGGGGTGGGGCAGCACCTTATAAAACCACCAAACCTCATGAGAACTCACTATCATGAGAACAGCATGAGGGTAACCACCCCCAGGATTAAATTACCTCTCACCAGGTCCTTCCCACAACAGGTGGGGATTATGGGAACTACAATGAAGATGAGATTTGGGTGGGGACACAGCCAAACCATATCACTGGAGACATTTCTGACTGTCGTGATGAGGTGTTTGAGAGATGTGCTACTGGTATCTAGTGGGTAGAAGCCAGTGATGCCACTACACATCCTACAATATACCACATGGTTCCACATGATGTTAAAAAAACCTTGCCATAACCAGTCCTTTCCCCAGTCCCATAGGCAGTTTAGGCTGCTGGGTAGGAACGTGGACTTTGGGTTAGATCATTCCAGGTCCAAATCCCACTTCTGCCGTTAAATTAGCTACATGACCCCCTGCAAGCTACTTTATACTTTTTGAGCCTCAGTTTCTTTGTCTATAAAATGGATTTATGAGGAGACAAGGAAATAAAATACATAAAGCACTAGCACAGTACTCACTAAAATAGAGGTCGTCATTATTGCTACAACTGTTCTTATTATAATCACCAAATCCAGTTCCCTGCATCCTGCTATTTAATGGCAGACTTCCTTCCTATGAACTTTCTCCCCACTGCTCAGACCAGAGGTGTCATATGGGGGCATGAGTCCACCACTTCTGCTTTCAGAGCCTTGGAAGGCATTATTAATTAATAGCAGAAGTTTTTTCCATACCACTCAGAGTTGGCCTCAGAATCCTTCTCTGCATAGTGTGCTGAATCTATTTCAGTTCATGTGCTGACACTCTACCAATTAGTGAGATTCAGCACATGAGTTGAAATCTAGTTGCCATCCTTAGTTCATATGCTATCTCTTACTAGAGGTTATCTCTTGCTGGAAATAATGAGTTCCCAGTCACTAGAAGTGCTTAAGTAAGGCTGACGTGAAAGGGATTTCACAGAGAGGATCCAAAAATTGGATGCATATTTGGATAACCACCTTGGTAGCATGAGACCTGCACTCCACATTGGCAACCCCTGTGCTCAAAACACAAGTCACAAGGAATATGATTTTGGTGAGTACATAAGTCAATGTAGGATATTCACCTCTGATAACTCCAAAATCTTATAATAAAAGCTTGTTTCTTGCCCATGCCACAATCTGATGCAAAGTGCGTGGCTCTCCTAAGTAACTCAGAGATCCAGGTTCATTCCGTCTTGCACCACTGCCACCCAAACATGTAGTATCCCACTGGAAGGAGAAAAAAGACAGAAGTATATATTGGGAATTGTATATGTCAGGCCTGAAAGTGGTCACTTCTGTCTACATTCTATTAGCTAGAACATAGTCACATGGCTTTATCTAACTGCAAGAGAAGCCAGGAAATGTCTAACTGTGTGCCTGTAAAGAGGAAAAGAATGGGTATTGGTGAGCATAAGCAGTACCTGCGGTAGAGTAATTAACTAACAAAAACCAGGAGTGAGACACAGTGATAAAGGGCAGCTACTAAGACTCAGCCCTGGTTCTAGCTTTGGGTAGGGCATATTTCACAAATCATGCTTTAACACGCAGTAACAGGCACGGTCTGTTGCCTACCCAAAGCTACACCTCCCTTTTCCTTAATAACATGCACGTGTTTACAGGAAGTTGGGCCCTTCACTAGCCCCAGGGAGGTGAACCTTGATCTGTTTAATCCAATAATGGTGATTCCATTTTCCTTGCCAGTGACTGGTCAATTGGCACTAAAAGCAATCCTCAGGTTGGGCTTCTGGAAAAGATTTTCCCTGCTGATAAAAGGAAGGAGAATATAATAAAGTGGCTCATTCCTTTTCTGCTGAACATTGTCACTGGCTTGTGATGCCTGGAGGTAAGGTAGCCATCAGGGACCAATCAGGAACCAGCCAAAGAGGACAATTCAAACACTAAAGATGGCTGAGCAGAGAAGGGAAGAACCTGAGTCTTTAGTGCTATCAATAAGCTGATGAATTAATGAACTCTGATCTGCCATCCCTTCTCTGTCTGTCTGGGATTCTTCCTTCTGGGATTACCTTCCTGTTGGCTTTCTTGTTTTGTGAAATAATAATTTTCCTTTAGAGTTTATTCTATTTTTGGATGGGTCTTTTGCCACTTGCAGTCAAAAGCATCCTGACTGATAGATATGTCCTAGACACTTGAGATACATGTACTTCAAACTAGAGCCAAGGTAGAACTGGAATTCATATTTAATTTCCCTTCATCAGAGCAGGAATCTAAGCTCTCCCCCACATGCTTGGTCCCCTGCCCTCACAAAGTTCACTTTTTAAAAATCTAGTAACTACTTCTGTGAGTAAGCAGGTACTAGAAATGCTGCATCCACTTATTGAGACTGCTGTAAAGATTAAATAAGTTGATATCTAAGCACTTAGAACAGTACCTGGAATTCTGTAAGTGCTAAATATGTGGTCACATCCTTGGTAGTAGTAGTCCTGATAGTAGTAGTGGTACTAGTAGTGGAACTCCTGATTTTTATAAGCCAGTGAAACTTTGTTGCTGAATGCCTTCTGGGTGTCAGTTTGGCTAGGCTTATGAGTATAATGACATTTTAATACCTGTTAGTACTTCAAGGCAGAAGAAGAGGGCCCCAGATTAGAATTGAAACCACAGACAACTCTCATCAACCTCCAAAATCCAAAGACTTTCTTAGAGAGTGGTTCCGGGTTGGTATAGAATAATGGTTATGAACATTGGTTCTGGGGCAGAGTACTGAGTTCCAAGCCTCAGCTCTGGCTTTTACTCTCTGTGTGTGCTTGGGCACTGCATGAGTCCGGATTCAATTAGAGGTTCAGAACCAATAAAATACATGTATACATATATATCTTATATAATACTACATCAGATATACCTCATATATATCATACATATGTAGCCTATATATAATCTATGTATTATAGCGTACATATGTAGCATATATATTATATATCCATATCCATATATATGTATATAGATGTGTTACAGGAGTTTAACCTGATACAACTGAGAGCCAACTAAGCATCCTCCATAAGGCTGTCACCTTCACGTCTAGTGCTGGAGCACAAGGTCCACGGGGCAGGCAGTCGAGAAGGAATGTTGGACAAAAAGTAAGGGGATATCAAGAGCAGGATAGAACCACCAACATGAGCTGGAAGCCCATGAGAACAGACTAAAACCCATGCTGATCAGTCCCTGCTGCCTCTGTTCTTGTGAGTGTGAAAGTCCTACCAAAGCGCAAGCCCTTCTTCATACAGCTAAACACGCACAACTGGCCCTGGAGTCAAGGAAGCTGGGGACCACAGAGCACTCGCAGGGCCAGCTGCTGCCTCATGCCAGTGAGGTGGCTACAACAGGGCTATCACTTTTCTTTCACTCTCCAAATTTCTCAGGTTTTCTTTTGTGGCCTACCCTAACTGGAATCACATAGGGAGGGAATTCTGAAAAGTGTAGTTCAACCTAGTCAAGTTAACATGATATAAAGCTACCACAATTAATATTATTAACTTTCCCTCAGTTTCTGTGTCCTCTCCTTTAAATAAGTAGGAATAATAATAGTATCTACCTCATAAGATTCTTTTGAGAATTATTTTAAATAATGCACGGAAAATATTTAACAAAGTACCAGACACACAGTAAGTACTCGATAAAGGCATATATCACTATGTCACTATAATTGTTCCTGTTATTATTATTGGTTTAAGTATTCTTCACCAGGCCGAATGTGGTGGCTCATGGCTATAATCCTAGCACTTTGGGAGGCCAAGGCAGGTGGATCACCACTTGAGGTCAGCAGTTCCAGAAGAGCTAGGCCAACATAGTGAAACCGCGTCTCTAATAAAAATACAAAAAACTTAGCTGGGTATGGTGTCACGCACCTGTAGTCCCAGTTACTTGGTAACTGAGGCAGGAGAATTGCTTGAACCCAGGAGGCAGAGGTTGCATTGAGCCGAGATTGCACCACGGTACTCCAGCCTGGGCAACAGAGTGAGACTCTGTCTCAAAAAACAAACAAAACAAAACAAAAATCTTCACCAATATCTAAAAGGAAATCTGGTGTAGAATTAGGAGTTAGAATATTTTGTTTCTTGAGTGGTAAAGGCATTAAACTTCTCATGTATCTAAATACAGGCTGGTCACTGTTGTAGGGAATATGTATTTTTTACAATCTTTTATGGTAGGTATTATTATACCTATTTTAGATAAAGCAGTTGAAGAAACTAAGGTACAGGAAGGCTGAGTAACCAGACCCAAGGTCACACAGTTAGTAAGTGGCCATGTTATATATATATATATATCATCCCAAGAAGAAAAAATATAAGGTGATTAAAACTGAATGATGAGAAAGTAGTATTTAAGTCGTAATTTGAAGGATGAACAAGAGTTAAACAAATTAAGAAGGCAGAAGGAAAAGCACATGCAAAACTAGAGTAGTAAGAAGAAACCTGGCACCTTAGAGGAGAGAGGAGATGGGGATGGCAGGAGTATGGGTAAGGAGGGGAGGATGAAGGGGCCAGCAGGACCTGCTTCTACTTTATTCTCCGTGGAATAGGAAGGCCCAGGATGGCAGGAACTGTGTATGTCTTATTACTCCAGCATTCCCAGCACTTTGAATAGCACCTGCTGGCATATGCTAGGGTGTCACTAAATATTTGTTGACTGAAAGAAAGGGTGGCGTGATAAGATCTAATGTATGTTTTAAAATCTCCCTACTTGCCGTAAAGTATGCTATTTCTTGGCTCCTTCTAGTAACAGGGAACTCATTACTTACTTTCTCTTGGCAGCCTTTTAGTATCTGAATACAGCAGTCATATCTTTCTAGGTTTCCATTTCTGCAGGCCAGCAGCCTCAGGTTTTTGGCTTCAGTTTCCCATATTCAGGAACCCTAGTCAATGCTATCCAAAAGAACTTCTGCAAGCATCATATGACCTGATTTCAAAACATACTACAAAGCTATAGTAACCAAAACAGCATGGTACTGGCATAAACACAGACACACAGACCAATGAAACAGAATTGAGAGCCCAGAAACAAACCCACATGTTTAGCACCAACTGATTTTTTGGCAAAGATGCCAAGAACATGTAATGGGGAAAGAATAGTCTCTTCAATAAAGAGTTCTGGGAAAACTGAATATCCACATGCAGAAGGATAAAATTAGACTGTTATCTCACACCATATACAAAAATCTACTCAAAACAGATTGAAGATTTAAATGTACGACCTGAAACTATGAAACTACTAGAAGAAAACATAGGAGAAAAGCTTTATGACATTGGTCTGGGCAATAGTTATTTTGAATATGACCAAAAAGCACAGGCAACAAAAGTAAAATTAGACACATGGGGCTGCATCAAACTAAAAAAGTTTCTGCATTGCAAAGGAAAGGACCAACAGAGTGAAGACAAAACCTATAGAATAAGAGAAAATATTTGTAAACTACACATCTGCTAAGAAGTTAATATCCAAAATACATAAAGAATGCAAATAATTCCATAGCAAGAAAACAGCTCAAGTTTTTACATGGGCAAAGGATCTGAATAGACATTTCTCAAAAGAAGACATACAAATGACCAACAGGAATATAAAAAAACTGTTCAACATCACTAATCATCAGGGAAATGCAAATTAAGGCCCCAATGAGATACCATCTCACATCTGTTAGAATGGCTACTATCAAAAAGATAAAAGATGACACATGTTGGTGAGAATGTGCAGAAAATGAATGTCTCGCACGCTTTTGGTGGGAATGTAAATTAGTATAGACATTATGAAAAACAGTATATTGATTCTTCAAAAAATTAAAAATAGAACTACCATATGATCCAGCACTCCCACTACTGGGTATACATCCAAAGGAAATCAGATCAGTTTGTTGAAGCGATATCTGCATTGTCATGTTTATTGCAGCATTATTCATAATAGCCTAGAAATGGAATCAACCTGAGTGTCCATAAGCATATGGATGGATAAAACGTGGTACATATACACAGTGGAATAGTATTCAACCACAGAAAGGAATTAAATTTCGTTAGTTGTGACAGCATGAATGAACTGGGAGGACATTATGTTAAATGAAATAAGCCAAGGTGGACATCACTTTCAAAAACTTTGGTTATGAAAGAAGTACCATGCTTAGACCAAACAGGGACCTTGCTTGGGGCATGTACTTAAGATAGGTCTCCAGTCTGGGTTCTCTACAGCCCTATGCATCTCCATGGGGCAGGAATCCATGGGGCCACAGAGACACATGTTCACCTAGAGGCTATACATTCCCTTTTAGGCCCAGGAATTCTTTGCCCAAATAGAACCAAGCTCACTTTCAAAGACTGCACAAGCCCCTCCCAGGTCTCTCTGCCCAAGGGTGGATCATATCACTGGTATGCCTATCACCAAATCTAAGGCATAGCCCAGGGATGGCTGTTTGTGGGGCTTGGGGATGGATTTCAGATATTCAGACCAGGTGTCAACACTTTGGGGTGTGTGGCCCTTCATAATGTAGGGTGAGTAGTAAAGTAGGGTGAGATTCCATGTGTAGTCCTCGCAGAAGGTAAGCCTCCATCTGTAGGCCTCACAGGAGTTAGAGGACATTTCTAAGAAGAGGTAGTTACAGACAGACATAAGGTCAATGGAGAGTCCTTTTGAAAATGAACACAATTTGAAAGAACCAGTGGTGAAGGGAATATTGAAGCTAATATAGAGAAAATATGAAGCTATATATAGAAAGAATAATGGAGAACAAGGTCCTTGTATCAGTCAGGATTCCAGCAGCAGATTTTCTAGTGCATATGCAAGAGACTGTTTGTAGAGGTGTGAGTGGGTAAAGGAAATAAACAAAGAACATTAATGTACTTAAAGACCATCAACAGTGGGAAGCCATTATATCCCATTATGTCCATAGGTGTGAAAGGGCAGAAGGTTGAAAGGACAATGTTGCCAGAGTCCAGTGATCTTGGAAGCTGTAGCTACAGTCCCTCCCAGAAATGCAACTAGGCAAGAAGGGAGTGGGAGGAATAAATACCTCTTCTGCCCTTGAGTTGGTGCTAGTGCTTGCCATTGATAGAAATCAGCTAGAACAATCTAGCCAGCAAGGTATCCTGTGTCAATGCATGGCCTACAGGCCAGCCTCTCAGGGCAAAGCAGGAGGGAGAAAGAGTAGACAGTGGGGTTTAGAAGGGTAAACAGAAAATAACCAACAAGCACAGTTACCAAGGAGGCAGGAGGAGGCTTCTCTGCAGGGATGTGAATAGAATGGAGAGTAAGCTGGCAGAAACGAACCTCTCTGTCTGATGACCATCTCTTTTCTCTCTGCAGTGGGAGGGGAGGTTGATGGTAGATAAAGGTAAGAAGGCAGGGGATTGTCTTATTATTCTTTCTGAAGATGGAAGCTGGCATTTGGTCTTGAGGCCTTTGTGCAGTATAGTAATACCATAAATAAAGCTATTTTCCTCATTTCTTACCAATGTAAGAGAATGTCACATTCTCTTATGCCTCCCTCTTCCTTCCCCACACTGACTAAGTGGAACTGTAGAGCAGGCAAAAGTCCCTGGAGATTTCTCCTTCTCTGTTTACTGCATTAAAATCTAAGCCTACCTAAGCCTCAGACAAACAACTCTCCAGCAATTTAGAGGCTCACACAATTCAGAATATTTCCCTCTCAAGCACTGGCTTATGGTTCAAAACAGCCCCTCTGGTAAGTCCCTCCTTTGGCCAAATCAAGACTCCCTATCTGTTAGAGGAAAAAATAATTTTTAAAACTAACTTTCACTACATTATGAAGAACTAGTAGCTTTGCCTCCAATCCTCCCATGGGTGTCTACCTCTTTGTCCCAACAGGGCAAATCTCTAAATCTCAAACAGAGACAAAATGAGCTTTGATGTTTAGAGGCAAGGATGTTTCTCCCGCACTCCTCCAGTTTACGGGTTCTGATTCTAAAAATAATTTCTTTTCCTTCTGTTGGTACTCAATAGCCCAAAATATGGTGCTTTGGCATGCTGAGTGCTTTGAACAAAGGAGACTGAAAGTCCTCAGAAATAAGCCTCAGACACAAAGTCTCTCACTGACCTTCTTCTGCCTCTCCCACTTCTCCTTCTGAAGTACAGGGAGTGAGTGGCTTGCTCTGAAATTCCCTTATCTGACTGAAGGAAGTTCTTCCAAAAGAAACATAACTATCTTCAGCCCCCTCCCTAAGAATCTCATCAAACCATCAGGGAAGATTAATCACTTGGGAAAGGATTGCAAATCATCACCACACCCAACAAGCTCTTCTTATTCTGGAGGCTGCTCCAAAACAGCTTTTAAAAAGAAATTTTAAAAATTTTTGTTTTTTTAGAGACAGAGTCTCAATATGTTGCCCAGACTGGTCTCAAACTCCTGGACTCAAGTGATCTGTCCACCTCAGCCCCCCAGAGTGCTGGGATTACAGGTGTGTGCCACTGCACCAGGCTAACTTTTTTTTTTTTTAAGCAGAGATACTTACCTACATCATAAGACGACCTTCATTCACAGCACAGTTCTGCTCCTCTTGCCTTGGACAAAAGCAGCCCTTTCAGAGAAAGATTCTATACCGTTTCCCACCCAGCACCAATTTCACCTTCATCCAAGCCTCTTTAACCAGAAAAATTCCAGGACAGAACATCAATAGTTCCAGCTTGGGGTTGGGGGAAGGCAGAAAAGGCAAGAGAGGGAAAAGATGATGGAGCATGGCGTGGAAGGGGCTCATTGTGGCACTCCACCAGTAACTAAAGCAGCTAAAAAGCGAGGCCCAGGACAAGGGGAGTGGGCCAGGGAGGATCCCCTCCCACTTCTCACTTGGTGTCCCCATGCCTCCTGGTGGGACAAGAACTGGAGAGGAGCAGTAGGCAGGGCAGCCTGTTTGAAGGGAGGGATGTGGACCAGAATGTGAGGGTGGTGTGACCTCCAGGCTTTTGATCTTGGTACCCAGTGTACCCCAGGAATGAGAGCCCAGTGTGTGCAGTCCTCCCCAGCTGGCAGATTTGCCTTAGGCCTCTAGAGTACTCCACTTTCCTCCCCTCCACCAAGGCAGCACCCTAGAACCTGGAGGTGCTGTCCTTCCTGTCATTACACTGGGCGCAGAGGCTGGGAGTTGCTGGGCCCCTTCACAAGGCAACAAAGAGTTGAGAGTTTTTAAACCTCAGGAAATCAGATTTGAAAGGGCCCTTAGAGAGCTTTCTAGGGCAACCCCTTGTTTTAGCCATAGGGACACTGAGGCCCAGGAGATAAGAACTTTCCTAAAGACATACAGTAAAGTGAAATGGATTCAAATGTGAGTTAAAAGAATATTTAGATGCTGGAGGATCACTTGAGGCCAGGAGTTGGAGACCAGCCTGGACAACAAAATGAGACTCTGTCTTTATTATTATTTTCTTTTTTTAAAAAGAAGAATATTTAATCCTGTAGTCTGTGAAAAGCTGGTTAAACAAGGAGAAACAATGGCTATGTTTAAAAAGCTTTAAAAAGGAGCAGTATGAAATTAATTTCCCGGACAAGGGGGCAGAGATAATGATGGAAAGAGAATGCACTCAAGGCTGGGCTTAGCAAAATTTAATTTTGATTATTCTGAACGGTCTCATATCTCCTTGGCCCAACATGGTTTTAACATTGCTAGGGCAGAGGGTTGTCCAAGAAGGTAGTTAAAGTAAACTTTCTCCAAGTCCGCGCTGCAAGCCCTGTGCCGCTCTACAGAGATCCCCTTTCTTCGGGTTAAAAAAATATAATAATAAAAAAAAGTAAAAGAAAACACCAAAAAAACCCACACACACACACAAAAACAACACACAGTTAACCACCTGTCAGGGCTGAGGATACAATGAGGCTCCTTGAAAAAGAGCTTTTCATGCATGCGTAATATATTTGTTCAGCTATTCACTTAATGAAGCTGATAAATGTGATGCAAGACAATAGTCAAGTTAATCTATTTAGTAAAATGTTTTGAGAGTTTCAGGCCATGTTAAGGAGGGGAGCGTCCGGCGACATTTTCATTTAAATGCGCTCATCTCCTCTCTTAGACAGCACAAGGGGGTTCAGGCAATCTATGTGAATATAATTTCTTATAAATGTGTCTTTAATGGGTTTAATTCACCCTTGCCAGCTGTTTTGGGGGCTATTTTGTAAGAGCAAAACAAACGTTTCGGGCTTGGAAAGCTAGTTAAAATTAGTTTCGGTCAGCGAGGCCAAGCTATATTTCCTGCAAACCATCTGCTTGATTGGCACAATAGAAGGATTTTCAAGGAAAAAGAGGGGAGTGCGTGTGAAAGGGATGGGGGGTGAGGGGGGAGACACTAGAAAGAGCCGGGGCAGCGGTAGCTCCTAGTGGCCTATTCTGAAGGTGAACCCCTTAGAGCTGTCTTAATAGAGAGGCTTGCAAAGAGGGGCTGGGGCGGCAGGAAAGCTCTTTCAGTCCGAGCCTCGCAGCCCTCCTCCTTCGCCTGGCCCGTTAGCTCCCTGCCCCCACCCCCTCACCCCCCACCCCAAAGCCAGGCGTCGGGCGCTTTTCCCTGTCACCTCCCGGCATCCGGCCAATCTTCCAAAATGTGCTCTCACTCTGTTGGCTGCTACGGCAGGGAGCGTGGAGGCCTGGGGGTCCGAAGCCTGCGAAGGGGTGACCTTAGCGTTGCAGCCTTCCCGAAACGGACACTTGCCATCTTTTCAGAGGGCGGGGAAGCTCACTCCACTCTCTACTTTGTAGTGTCCGTTTCGCCTCGCTTGCTGGCCTTCACTTATCCAAGAATTTCAGGCACGGCCAGCACTGGAGAGGGCCGCGCTGCTGCTAGTACTGCACTGCGCCCGGGGCAGCAACATGCTCGCTCTCCCCTGCGATGGGGGAAAGGAACCCCCAGAGTGCGTTCCGACACGCTCTTTCTACTATCCAACAGCTTTGGCCACCTAGGCCCGGGGAACGCCAGCCGGATCTGCTGCGGCCTCCCCCGCAGCGTAGGCAAGGACTTTAAACCCCAAACCAGGGCCTCCGATTTTCTCTTTTCTCCTCCCGTCTTCTTTTCTCTTGAAAGAGAAATAGACAGAAAGATCAGCCTTGAGACAAACACCGCGAGTGATTTCTCCGAAATAAACTTGAAGATAACGACATAACAATGAATGGCAGGACGCACGAAACCCCATGGGCTCAGGTCAAATGGCATTAGTCACAGGTCTTAGCAGCAGCCGCAGCGCCGCGCCGCGCCGCGCAGCCCCTTAGGCTATCGCAGAGTTTGAAAAGACGCGTTCAAGGAGATCACTTAAAGTAAGATTCTTTCGTCCAATTTCTTGCTTCCCTAGGATTTATTTTGCCTTTTCACGGGCGGCCAGCCCTCGCCCCCTCGCCCCCGCCCTCACTTTTCCTCTTTGGCGCTTTAGGAATTCTTTAGGAGGCTGTGGAGACCGACCCCAGGAAACAGGGTCCACGTGGATCGCAGCAAGGGGTTGATCCACCCTCCAAAAAATGGCAGGGTAGATTTTTAAAACCCAAGAAGTTAGTAGCAGTTGGTCTATAGTGAGGCAGAATGGCGGGGGCTTGGGGCGGGGGCTAGGGGGTGGTATGAAGCCTGTCAACGGGCAGGAAACTACACCCCGGCAAATGCCCCAACAGGGAAGGAGGAGGTGGGAAGGGCTCACGCTGACTTCAAGTTCTTACCGTTCCCCCCTTCCAAAAAACAAAATCCAAGCTGATTTTGGCAAATATAGACTATTCTGATCATCCGGAAGACTTGGACAAGCGCTTCACCGGTAGGGAATCAAACGTCCTGAAGCCCCCAGAGCGTTCTTCTGGGAACTGGCAATTGCCCAAGTCCTTAAGACTCGGAGAGAAAAAGAGGTGGGGGGCAGAGGGAAAGGGAGTGGGAGAAGGAGGGAGGCGGGCCTGAGGAAAAAAGGAAGGGAGAGGAAGGCAGAGAGCCAGTCTTATTGCAGTGGGAAATTTCTCGTGGCAAGGTTAAAGTGCAGGAGTTCAGATAGCTTATACTTTTCTCACATATGTTATTGCAAACTTCAAAAACAGGAACTTTTGACGTTCTTCGACAGATCTCCCTTTTCCGTTTCCAGGGAGGCGCTTCCCATATTTAAATAGCCCCTTATTTAAAGGTTGTTTCTTTCCTGATTGGTTTTCTCCCGCTGCCCATGAGCGTTAGCAGTCTTGGGCTCAGAAACTCCGTACTTACGTCATCTTCTAGCATTAATTCGCCTCTGGAGCCGGGCCCTAAATAACTTTTTAATTTGAATCAAGGGAGAGTTTTAGCGGGCTCCGTTTCTGGTTTAATGTGATATAAATCGCAGATGCACTTTTATTGAATGGTTAAAGCAGCGACATGGAGATCATCAACACAAAACACCCCGAACAAAACCATCGAGAGAAATAAAGCTGGTTAATAAGATTTTTGAGAAAGCTTTGTGTTAAAAAGCAAAAAGGAAAACCAGCTGAAGGTGACAGTTAGTTCATGGTTAATAGGATCAGGGCGGCCTGGCGGGGCTGCACACTTCTCTTTGGGGAGGTTCAGCCACACTAAAGAGATGAATGGGACATTTAACACATCTGTTATCTCGCCGAACAGAGAAATGGGGGGAATCGAGTCTTAGTGCCACCTCAGCCCCAACCAGAGGAAAGCGAAGGGACTGTCTCCAGGAAGACTCTCCTTTGAAGCCCCACGTTCAGAGGAGGCTTTCCTGGGGTGGACCAACATTCTTGGGAACCGCATCCCTTCCCTCTGGTTTTCACTTGTTTGTGCGTTGTAGTTAATTAAGAAGCTGCCAAATCTTGGGCCAAGTTAAGCGCCCCGCAAGTAGTAGGGTTAGCTGCTGTGACTTAAAATGTCAGGGCTGTGAGTTTCAACTTAAACTGCCAAGAGCTCCCTGTGGTTGGAGAACGGCCAGCATAGCACTCACAGCCATTGGATACCCTTGCCGGAGGCAGTTTCCGGTCAGCCTAAGCAGTTTGCAAGCGGAATCCTGCCGCTCCGCAGCCCAGCGCAGCTGTCCTCGGCTCCTCCCGCAAGGTGAGGTGCGGAGAGCCCCTTGCAGAAACTCCTAGAGAAAATCGTTTTCCAAGTTGCCCGGGAATTTGAAGGAAACTCGTTTTACTGTTCAGGTATCCACCAACGCTCAAACTGAACCCGTCTCCCGAGATGAAATAACTCCAGACCTCTCCCCCACTCTTAC
This sequence comes from Piliocolobus tephrosceles, assembly GCF_002776525.5. Taxonomy (NCBI): domain Eukaryota; kingdom Metazoa; phylum Chordata; class Mammalia; order Primates; family Cercopithecidae; genus Piliocolobus; species Piliocolobus tephrosceles. The sequence continues at coordinate 44,155,387 of NC_045446.1, forward strand.
GGACACACATCCAGTGGCCCCAAAGCATCCACTTCCAAGTCTCCCTGAGTCGTCAGAATGGGACTTCTAACACTGATTTCACTCACCCCTACATCTGCTTTACGCTTCAGCTGGATTAACGGATAGGGTTAGAGACCGGAAAGGGAGTATATTTTTATGTCCACTGACTTGAAACTTTTCATTGCCCCACCCCCATAAAAGGGAGGGTAACTTTCCTGATAGCCTGAAGATGTATTTCTATGAATATTTATTGATTTATTTTCCAGGCTTAGCAGGGGAGCTGCAAATAAATTTAGTGCGTTCTTTAAATAATTCCTTTTCTATGAGGCAAGATGTCATCTGAAACTTCTAAATAGGCATTTAATTAGCCCGGGTGTTGCTTCGGAACAAAAACCTTCCGCGAGAGCTTTGGTGCGCACTGTATTGCAAAGAGGCGGTCGATATGCAGAATTGATGCGCGCGGGCCTTTGTTGCCGGCCCATTGTGCGGGCCATGCTTATGAAGACTAATCCAATCATAAATTGCACCCCTGCGCCAATCAGAGCGTCCAGAGCCTCCGGCGAATGAAGCTCGAGTGGAGAACTTTGTTGAACCTCATTGTCAGAGCTGTCACTTTTCAAAGTGCTTTAGCGGGCGGGCCACTATAAAACCATCACCTCGACGGGAGGACCACGGAGGACTCGCAGACGCCCAAGTGGGATTGTTACTTGGAGACTTTTGCTAAGCCCAAGAGAGAGGACACTGCGGGGGTGGGAGGGGCGGGAAGCGAGGTGTTTACCCTCCGGCCACTGAAAGAAGGGGTTTATTTCGCCCGCCCCGCGCCTACCATGATGTTCCCCGGCCTCCTCGCGCCCCCCGCCGGGTACCCTAGCCTCCTGCGGCCCACGCCCACCTTGACGCTGCCCCAGTCCTTGCAGTCGGCATTTTCCAGCCACTCCAGCTTCCTGGTGGAGGATCTGATCCGCATCAGCCGACCCCCCGCCTACCTGCCCCGCAGCGTGCCCACCTCCAGCATGTCGCCGCCCAGACAGGGGGCCCCCACGGCCCTCACCGACACGGGGGCCTCGGACCTGGGCTCCCCGGGTCCTGGGAGCCGGCGGGGCGGCTCTTCGCCGACTGCCGTCTCCCCCGCCAGCGAGACCACGTTTCTGAAGTTTGGAGTGAACACCATCCTCTCCTCGGGGCCCAGAACAGGTAAGCGAGGGCAGAACCCTGAGGGCCCGTTCAGGTACCAGGCATGCATGGAGTCCTCCTGGCCTCAGTTTCCTCTAGCGAGCGGGCCCCCACACACACATCGGTGCACACACATACGCACGAACTCTGAGAACCTACGTCAGGCAATATGAGAATAGTCCAGTCAATTCCGGGGAAGAAAAGCCTCCAGGCTCGCCCCATCCTCGGAATGAACTTGAGCACACGCAGTCGGAGACAGTGGGCAGTCATCTGGTGCAGTAACGCTGAGCGCACGCCCCTGGACGTCTGCGTTTCTGCCTTCGAGCTTCTAGGAGACAGTTTTTTTTTTTTTTTTTTAAACTCAATATGATATATTTATTGGATTAGCTAATATTATAAATCTGCAATTTCTTTCATCCCCACTCAGTCCTACCTATCTCGTTAGTGCCCAGGATGGAGACTGGGGTAGAGTGGGACGGTGCAGAGAATTATGTTGGGGGCAAAGAAAAGAGTTTTACAGATAAGACAATGTTGGGAAGATTTATTTTACCCTGTCAACATATAAGAAAGATGTCTTTGAAACCAGATGAAGGGCTAATTATATCGTGCGTTTAGTGTGCTATACAATAGGCAAGTACGTAATCAGATTCTTTCTGTCTCCCTCTCTCCTTTCTGCCCCCCCTCCACTGCCCGCCAGAAACATCCCCAGCCTTGCTCCAGAGCGTCCCTCCCAAGACCTTCGCGTTTCCCTACTTCGAAGGGTCCTTTCAGCCTTTCATCAGATCTTCTTATTTCCCAGGTAGGTCTTGTCTCCCTTCTTTGCGCGAGGCAGGGCGGCGCCCCAGCCCCCGCCCATTGCTCCCCGCTCCGAAGCCATATTTCTCCGTCCACCCCTCGGGGTTATGCTCTGGTTCAGAGGTTGCGAGGCGTACAACATTCATGAATCCGTCGCGCCAATTTGATGCCCTATTTAGCACAAGCAGTGACTGCTTGACACTTTGCACCAATTCCCTGCTCTACAAATTAGCAGGAATTGTCATGGTCCCAATTTGAGGCGGTTCCCTTCCCGGCGAGGAGCTGTTGGCATCCCTTCACGCCGCCGTTTTCCCACAGAGTCAGTGCACTTGGCCACGATTCCCCACAAAGGTTTCAGCACCATGACCAATTGGTCAGCTCCTCCGGGCAGCCACACACAGACCGGCCCTAGTCTCTCCACGCCGCCGAGAGACACCTACCAGCCGGGGCTAATTTCTCTTTAAGACTCATTCAGGGCTTCGGGCTTTTCACAAGACCACATGGGGTGCCCTCTTGTGTGGGATGCCTAGGGTTGCCCAGGGGGAGGAGGACTAGATCCTCCCCCAATCCCAACTTTCTATGTCCAGCCTGATTTCCAAATCCCTTCTCATACTCCTTTCTCCCTCTGTCTTATAAAACAACGTTGATCTTGAAAAATAAGAAGGAGTTGGAAGAAAGCCCATAATTGTGTCCCAGCCTAAAGGAGCAATACCTTAAACAGCTTCCACCAGGTTTTCTTCCTGTAACCTCACTGATGATTCAAACTATGGCTCAAAAACTCTGCCACTGATCAAAACTAAAAGGGAGGCAGAAGAGTCCCTCTAAAGAGAAGAAAAACTGGGTATGGCCTGCGGGGGATGGGGAAAATCACGACAGCATTCCCAAATATCAGCAAAAGAAACAAGCAATTGATTTTTTAAAGGGGGAGAGAGAATTCTCCACCCCCCTCCCCCTCCCCAGCACCACCACCACCACCACCACCACCATTCACACTGCTGCTAATAATGGAATTTGCTCCCTTTCTCCCTCATCTCAATGCTCTAACAAAAACAACCCGAGCTTTATAAATAGCTTTTCATGTCCATTTAATGAAAACGATTCGGGGAAGAGAAGCCTCTGCCATCAGTATTCTCCCAATGGTCTTGGCCTGCAGTTGTGTTTAGTTTGAAAGTGTAAATCTCTTTTGTCCCAGTAATATATGGCTTTCGCTGCTTGTCCTCAGTCTTTTTCTGTTAGTTCATTACTACACAATTACCATTCACGCTTCATTAGAGTCTCTGTTTCTTTTTGTTTTGTTTTTTTCTTTCGCTTAAAGCGAAACTCTCCCCCCTTTTATCATACCAATACCCATTGGGAAGCAGTCAATGTGCTAATTAGCTGCCACTTTTCATGTATTCGGGCCGAATTCTTTACGTTTGGTGGGGGAGGGGAGGAAGGATTGATATTAAAAAGATGAATACTTATTGGATTTTTCAAAAAAAAATCTAAATCGGATTTTTCCCTCTTTATCAAAATAGTAAAGCACCTCATTTTCATCTAGAGAATGCAAAAGCCACTGAAATGATAAAAGCTTAGGGGAGAAACCCAGTGGCCTCGGTTGGATATTTTATTTTTATTTTTGTAATTTGTTTTTTCTATTGCTGTTTTAGCTGATGTACGCAGGTTTGTTTCCCTGAGTCCACTGAATGGAAAAATGAAACAGGCTATTGTGGGGGCTGTTTTCTGTGTTTCCGTGGTTTTACCTAATCCGGGTTTGCAACGTTGAAAGGGAAAGTTATTTGGGCGGAAAGCGCTTTTCACTCTCGCAGGTTTGTAGGTTCGTGGCCTATTCTCCAGGGGGAGAAAAAGGAGCGCTTTAAAGAGATGAAGGGATCAGAGCGAAAAGCCAGGGAGAGCCGTGTTGGGGATGGGGGGCGTATGCCCACTCACTCGCCACCTCCCCCCACCCTGCAGCGTCCTCCAGCGTCGTGCCCATCCCCGGGACCTTCTCCTGGCCGCTGGCGGCGCGCGGGAAGCCTCGGCGGGGCATGCTGCGTCGAGCAGTCTTTTCTGACGTGCAGCGCAAGGCGCTAGAGAAGATGTTCCAGAAGCAAAAGTACATCAGCAAGCCCGACCGCAAGAAGCTGGCGGCCAAGCTGGGCCTGAAAGACTCGCAGGTGAGCGCAGTTACTCCACAGCACCCTCCGCCCCCGCCCTCCACCCCTCCCAGGCGCACCCGTCAACTGCAAGGGTTCGGAAACCGCTTAGGTCCCACTGTACAGATGGGAAAACCGAGGCCTAGAGAGGGAGTGAGTACACGGGCCACTACCTTCGAAGCTCCGCAGGATAGTCCTCTTCTCTCCCCAGCCCCACTTCCCGCCTTCTCTCCCGTGCTCAGCTGTCCCTCAACTCCGCCCTTCGGGGCAGGATGGCAGCAGGTGGGGCAAAGGGAACCGCGAGCTGATGCGGGGGCGGAGTCAATGCGGGGATCCACCTGGACTCATTTCTGGGGGTGGGGAGCGGACACAGCCCGCAGGACAGAGCCTGCTCCCCACTCCACCCCCCGCCCCCGTGCGTCCCCTGGGGCCCCTGATCTGACCGCTGCTTCTCCCTTCCTCTTGCCGGCCGGGACATCCCAGGTGAAAATCTGGTTCCAGAACCGACGCATGAAATGGCGGAACTCCAAAGAGCGCGAACTCTTGTCCAGCGGGGGCTGCCGCGAGCAGACCCTGCCCACCAAGCTCAATCCGCACCCGGACCTCAGCGACGTGGGCCAGAAGGGTCCTGGGGACGAAGACGAGGAGGAGGAGGGTCCGGGCAGCCCCCGCCACCGCCTGGCGTACCTCGCGTCCCCCGACCCCCCGCACCTGCGGGACCCACGGCTGCCAGGGCCGCTGCCCACCTCGCCCGCGCACTCGAGCAGTCCCGGGAAACCTTCGGACTTCTCAGACTCCGAGGAGGAAGAGGAGGGAGAGGAAGAGGAGGAAATCACCGTGTCCTAGAAGCCGCTCGCACTCCAGAGTACTGTTTTTAAGTGCTTTGAAATTGAAGAGGTGGGGTCCAGTCTGCGCGTTCACTTTTCCCCGTGCCCAGATGCTGCCTCTCTCGACTGTAGAACCATGACCTCGTTGAAGGCGCCACCGGCCCTGCGGTAGCCCCAAAGAGACATTTCCTTCCCCCAAAAAAACTCCAAATAGTCCTCCCCACGTAAATTAACTTTAAGTCTTGGTCCCAGCCTTAACTTTTCAGCAAGGGCTCCATTTTATTTTGTTCATTGCAAACTATTTTAAACAGTGGGGTGTCCTATGGTCCCATGGCCTGGACCTTACTGTGAGACAGGCCCTGCTGGTTGTCAGCAGCAACCACCCTATATAGTAGGAAACTTGTTTATGGAGGAGGAAACCGAGTTAGGAGTGAAAACACCAAATCATATAACTAACTCCAACAACCTTGACTGTCTAGATCCCTCCGCCTCCCCTAATAGGTAGCAAGGGGCTCCTATTCCAGTCCAGTCTCTCATCTCCAACCCCCACCCCACTCCTGTCTCCCCATAGATGTTCTCTTAGAAAGCTCAAGATTTTCAAAAAGGAAAAAAAAAAACAGTATATATATATTAGTGCCTTCTGGTCCAAGGCACAACATACATATTGAGTCTTCTCTGTCACCTTCCAAAAGCTCTCTGGGGAAAGAAGTGAGTTCTTTAAAGGGGGAGAAGGAGCAGTCTCTATTCTTGTATGTGTGTTTTAAAGCTTTTTCTTTTTAATTTCTGTATCCACGGTATACACACCACACACTCTACCTTGTGCCCTTTTGTTATTCCTAGGGAGGTGTTGCTGAGCTGCAAACCTCCTGGGAAATGGGCATGGTGTGGACAGAGAGACCTACACAGCCTCTTTGATTTTTTTTTAACCGAACTTTGCTGTCTTTGCACAGCTCTTATGAACTGTACACTATTTTGTACACATGTGTTGTATGGATATTTTATACCAAGGTTATTGTGAATGACTTTAAAGGACGGACTAGATTTCTTTCTCACTCTTTTTTTTTTTTTTTTGCAATGGCTTTTAAACTTTAAAAAGGTAGCTGTTTAATTGTATAACTTATAAAGAAATACTTATTTTGTATTTTCACCATGTACAGATTTTTATATATGTATATATGTATCAAATGAACAAATGCCAAATAAAAAGTAGAATGGATGAAATCAATGGTCAGCTGATGTCATTAATTCACAGAATGGTAGAGCTGAAAGGAATGGAGCTGTTCTAGCCCCAGGGCTGGGTTTCACAGGAGGTAAGCTGAGGTTCAAGAGGTGCAGCCACTTGTCCAAAGCCACCCAGCTAGTACTGGATGCTGGAACTAGAAACCATCTGACTCTCAGGCCAGTGCCTTTTCTGCTTTCCTGTGTCTTAAAGTAACCATATTTGCTATATTACAAGTAAAGGAGCTCCAGAGTGATACCAAAAGCTGAATTTGCAATAAGCCACCTCCTCTCCTCTAAGGACTGAAATGATGGGCTAAGAGAAATCCATGCAAGTCAGTCTACGTGGCTCAAATTTGTAATGGTATTTCTTTTCCTCCTTGAAGGCATTTTTCCTGGTCCTCAGGGAAGCTTCAGAACTGGTCTTGACTCATTCCTTCTGTGTATGACCTGATTTTATCAGGAATGTCATCTACAGGCCTGACATGGGAGCCCAGGTATTGACTCTGGGGTCTGCATATGAAACAAAAGTCCTTTAAAGACTAGTTTTCAGCAGGAATGATTTCTTTAACCAGCAAGCTAGGGAGTAAAGAACATCAGGTTAGATCCTGGCAGGGACTTTTGTGCCCTTAAGAGTTTGGTCTCTGCCGCATCAGCCACACACACCCATGTTCTTTGCAATCCTAATCCAAACTCATGGTAGTTTGTGTTATATTTGAAATTTGAATATGTTCTATTTTATATTAACCCTATTTTCAAATAACTCAAACCACCTCCATGCTAAGATGCCCTGCTGGGCTTGTTCCTGATGTTGGTGATCACTTTTCATTACATTTCCCTATCAACAGACACAAAAGTGTTCAGCATGGTCAGCATTCAACCCAAGTTAGTGCTTTCCTTTCAGACAGGACTCTGAAGGATTCAGGCTGTTTTCTATCTCTCTGCTGTTGCCTGGATGTCCAACATGAGAGCCTGACCGTAAGCCTGACCTGGCCTACCTTTCCCTTTCTGCCAGCTCAAAAATTATTTCTTATAGTCAAGAATCACATTCAGGCACAGGCGCACATTAGTGTCTACATCTGGAGTCAAAGCACTCTGAAGGCATAACCACGTTCATTGCAGTATTATTCACAATAGCCAGAAGGTGGAAACAATCCAAACGTCCAGGAGTGGGTGGATGAATGGATACATACAATGTGATATATACATACAATGGAATATTATTCGGCCTTAAAAAAGAAAGACATCCTGTTACATGCTACAACGTGGGTGAACCTTGAAGACATTACATGAAGTGAAATAAACCAGTTACAAAAAGACAAATTGTGCATGATTCCACTCGTATGAAGTATCTAAAGTAGTCAAACTCAGAGAAACAGTAGAATTGTGGTTCCAGGGGCTGGAGGAGGGGGAAATAGAAAGTTGTTTGTTCAATGAATATAGAGTTTCACTCTTACAAGATGAAAAAGTTCTAGAGATTTGTTGCACAGCAATGTGAATATAGTTAGCACTACTCAACTGCACACCAAAAAATGATTAAGGTAGTACATTTTACGTTATGTGCATTTTTTTACCACAATGCTAAATTAAAAATTTGTTTTATTGGAAAAATAACTCACACGCTAGAAGAATTAAAAATCTAGCAACCATCAATGTTATGGCAGGCAACTGAAAAATGTGAGATAAGCAATATTATAAGACAATGTAGAAGTCAAAGCACTAGAGAGATACATAAAGTGCTTATTAAAATCAATAAAATGTAGAAAAGGAAAAAATACTTGAGTTTGTTTGTTTGTTTGCTTTTCGGTTTTGTTTTTTGTTTTTGAGATGGAGTCTCACTCTGTTGCCCAGGCTGGAATATAGTGGCATGATCTCGGCTCACTGCAACTTCTGCCTCCCAGGTTCAAGTGATGCTCTTGCCTTGAGTAGCTACGACTACAGGCCTGTGCCACCATGCCCGGCTTATTTTTGTATTTTTAGTAGAGACGGGGTTTCACCATATTGGCCAGGTTGGTCTTGAACTGCTGACCTCAGGTGATCTGCCTGCCTTGGCCTCCCAAAGTGCTGGGATTATAGGCATAAGCCGCCGTGCCCAGCCAATACTCGAAATTTTTTTTAAAAGCATATATTACTTATATATTCACAAAGTGTTCTTGAGAACTATAAATGCTGTGTTTTGGTTCATTCCTTTAGTGTTTCTTCCATCACAAGGGTGAGGAGCATGTTCATTTCACACTGTTCCCCTAATGTCATTCACAGTCCCATACACATATTGGTTATTTGATATGTGTTGAGTGAATAAATGAATTATTATAAAAGGAGGAACAGATCTTCTAGTTATACAGGCAGTGGGTCTCTACACACACCAATCAGATGCGGCTCATTGTCAGAGTAGCTGGCTTAAAAACTTTTTTTTTTTTTTAAATAAAAAAGGAGAAAAGAGACCACTCTAGAATCTAGACTGCAGGTCTGGAAGTTTTAAACTTTTCAAATGGATGTAAGGATTACTTTGGCTGATAAGAAAAAGGGATTAAATTAACAGGTCAGACGTATTTTAAAAAATCACACCAATAACTTTGGTCCAAAAAGACAGAAATAGTTACATGTATAAGCTAAAGAATAAGAAATAAATGGTAAAAGAAAAAAAAAAAAGGAGATTTTTATTGAGCACCTACAATGTGACAGGCAGGCAGTCTCCTGGGTGTCTTACACCAGCACTACTCTGTGCATAAGGACCACTTCAGGGTCTCATTGAAATGCAGATCATGATTCAGAGCTCTGGGTACCCGCATTGCTAATGTGGTTGATCCACAAAACACACTGTAGCAAAATTTACATGAGTTTTAACCTCACAGTGACCCTTCTAAGGTAGAGGCATGTTACAGATGCAAAAATTGAGGCTAGGAGTTTTGGTGATATTCCTGTGGTCACCCAGTCAGAATTCAAGTTCAGATAATAACAATCCTACTCCCTTGACTAAACTGATTAAAAACACATTTAACTGAAACTCAACCAGTGGGAACTCTCTAATAGAGCTTTATGTCTTTTAATGTTGTGCAGTTATGTGAAAAAAATAAATCATCAATGGTTATAAAAGCCTTTCTCATGCCCTATCCCACCCTTCCTATGGTCCAAACCTGTGATTCTCAAACTTTAGTGTTACAACTCCTTTATATTCTTAAAAATTATTGAAGTCTTAAGGTTTTTTTTGTTTTTATAGGTTTTATCTATTGATATTTATTATACAAGAAATTAAGATCGAGATAAATTTTAAATATTTTACTAATTAAAACAAATCCACTAAATATCAATAAAATATTACTACATTTTATGACACATATATTATAAAACAAAAAAAGTTAGAAGAGTAGGGCTGGGTGCGGTGACTCACGCCTGTAATCCCAGCACTTTGGGAGGCCAAGGTGGGTGGATCACAAGGTCAGGGGTTTGAGAGTAGCCTGGCCAACGTGGTGAAACCCCATCTCTACTAAAAAATCCAAAAATTAGCCGGGTGTGGTGGCACACACCTGTAGTCCCAGCTACTCAGGAGGCTGAGGCAGGAGAAATGCTTGAACCCGGGAGGCAGATGTTGCAGTGAGCCTAGACTGTGCCATTGAACTCCAGTCTGGGCAACACAGCAAGACTCTGTCTCAAAAAAAAAAAAAGAAGAATGGCACTGTCGTACATTTTTGCAAATCTTTGTGGTTTTTTTTGTTTGTTTGTTTGTTTTGTTTTTGTTTTTGTTTTTGTTTTTGAGACAGTGTCACACTCTGTTTCCCAGGCTGGAGTGTAGTGGCACGATTTCAGCTCACTGTAGCCTCAACATTCCCAGGCTCAGGCAATCCTCCCACCTCACCCTCCTGAGTAGCTGGGTCCATAGGCACACACCACTATGCTGGGCTAATTTTTGTATTTTTTTTTAGAAACAGGGTTTTGACATGTTGCCCAGGCTGGTCTGGAGCTCCTGGACTCAAGTAATCCACTTGCCTCGGCCTCCCAAAGTTCTGGGAGTATAGGCATGTGCCACCGTCGGGCCACAAATCTCCTTAATGATTGACTTTATAGGAAACAGCTGGATTCTCTTATATGTCTCCGTCATTTGTTGCGATATGAAGAAAATTCAGCTTTATACAGATACGCAGTTGAAAAAGGAGGAGTATTTGTATAGTCTTTTTAGGTAATTGTGGTTGTTCTTAGAATAACAAGACTTGACAAGTGGTAGTTATTGAATGGTTAGCTGCAATATGTAATCTAAAATCATATTAATGAACTTTTCAACTCCATTACATTAAGATCCATTGGTCTGTCTTCCACTTAGAATGGGTATTTTACCCATGTATGATTTTGTAACATGATGCATTGGTCATATGGAAAATATTGGTTCATTAACTCATGCATATATTCTAAATATTAACCCTCTTCATACATCATCAAACATCACATTTGTTAATATCACCACCCATCTCATCATCAAAATAAGTATTGAGAAGCTGTCAAGCTTATCGTAGCAGATACAAGCTTCCAAGACTCAAATTTTTATCTAAAAGCTCTAATTTTATTATTGAGAAAAATGCTATCAGTTGTTTTTTCGATGGACAGGCTTACTTTATTTATTTTTGAGAAAATATCGTTGAGATACACAACCCTGAGCATGGTTTGTCTGTCAGTCATATTTTCAAGTAAAAATGGAGTTCCATGAGAAACATGGCTGGTTCTAACAATTGTATGAGTGCTTTTCTTTGAAACAACCATCACACTTCAGTATGCAGCAGAAATATTTATTTGTTTATTTATTTATTTATTGAGATGGAGTCTCGCTCTCTCGCCCAGGCTGGAGTGCAGTGGCACGATCTTGGCTCACTGCAACCTCCGCCTCCCAGGTTCAAGCGATTCTCCTCCCTCAGCATCCTGAGTAGCTGGGATCACAGGCACATGCCACCACGCCCAGCTAATTTTTTGTATTTTTAGTAGAGATGGGGTTTCACCATGTTGGCCAGCCTAGTCTCGAACTCCTGACCTCAGGTTATCCACTCACCTCGGTCCCCCAAAGTGCTGAGATTACAGGTATGAGCCATGGCACCCAGCCTAGCAGAAATATTTCATGCATACTTTTAATTTCATTATATAGAATATTGAAAGGGTTGCATATTATATACTCTAGGGTTGAGATTTAATAACACTAATAAAGTTTCCTGCTTTATCGAGCACATTCTTAAGTAAAATTGGCTGGGTGTTGGGATGAGTAGGGGATCATAGAGAATGTAATGACCACTAGTGTGGGTTGGTGCTACTCCTTTTATTTCTTTTAAGGTAGGCTAAAAGATTTATTGACCATAGGTTTTACACTATCCACAAAAATCTCAACACAGTTGTTCCACAAAAAGCCATGAGATTTAAAAAGGCATTCAACACTTTAAATATTTCAGCAACACTTGTACTTGTTAGGCATTCATACAAAAGAAGCTGTTTGTTAATTAGTTGGTGCAAGTACTAAATGAATACAAGCAGAATAAATGTCCAGGTACTTCTGTATATTTGGCCATTTTCAAAGCAAAAGTATAATTTTTCAGGTGATTTATTAACTCAGTCTTTCCTGAGCTGTTATACCACTAGAAAATGGCATTGTCATGATTCCTTTAGCTGACTATCCAGTAGGTGTTAATTAATGTAACTGTGCAGGGCTTTATTAGTCTTTTACCTATTGAGTGCACTTTCCTAGCCAATGTAAATAATAACTTATTTTGTAAGATGCTTTAGTGACCTTTTCGTTTCTAGTCAGAAAAGGTGTAACAAACAGGTTTCATTTATTTATTTATTTTTGAGACAGAGTTTTACTCTTGTGGCCCAGGCTGGAGTGCAATGGCAGATCTTGGCTCACTGCAATCTCCCCGTCCTGAGTTCAAGCAATTCTCCTGCCTCAGCCTCCCAGGTAGCGGAAATTACAGGCATGCACCACCACTTCTGGCTAATTTTGTATTTTTAGTAGAGACGGGGTTTCACCATGTGAATCAGGCTGGTCTCAAACTCCTGACCTCAGGTAATCCTCTCATCTTGGCCTCCCAAAGTGCTGGAATTACAGGCATGAGCCACTGCGCCCGGGTGAGAAGAGGTGTAACAAACAGTTTTCTAGTTTTTAAAGAGTGCATCAGGTCTATGTTTTAAAAGTTCACTTCGATTCCTTTATTCAAATTCCAAATGACTGCCCTCAAAATGATAGTAAAACTTAATTGGAAGAATAACAATTTCTAAGAATGGTCTTTTGTGTAAAACAATAAAGATAAATTATTAGCATCAATAAAGCTGAGGGAAAAGGTAACTTTTGACATAATTTCTTTCTTAATTAGTTACATTCGATTTTTTTTTTTTTGTACATTTCTCCGTTCCATGGCTCAGAAAACCTCTGATACATCGTTTTCAATTTTTCTTAGCATTTTTAGAAGTATATAGTACAGCTGTGGATTGAGAAAATGAGTCTAATTTCCTTTTTTTTTTTTTTTTTAGACGGAGTCTTGCTTTGGCATCAAGCTGGAGTGCAGTGGCGCAATCTTGGCTCACTGCAACCTCCACCTCCCGGGTTCAAGTGATTCTTCTGTGTCAGCCTCCCTAGTAGCTGGGACCACAGGTTCATGCCACCATGCCCGGCTAATTTTTGTATTTTTAGTAGAGACGGGTTTCACCTTGTTGGCCAGGATGGTCTGTATTTCTTGACCTCTTGATCCACCCACCTCGACCTCCCAAAGTGCTGGGGTTGTAGGTGTGAGACACTGCGCCCGCACTGCTAATCTCCCTTTTAAAAGCCAACAATTCATCCTTAAATATGAGAAAGATACAGTCATCCCTTGGTATCCATGGGGAATTGGGCCTGGTACCTCCTTCAGATACCAAAATCCACAGACACTCAAGTCCATGGTATAAGATGATGTAGTATTTGCATATAAGCTCTGCACATCCTCCTGTATATTTTATATCATCTCTGGATTACTTATAATACCCAATACAATGTAAATGCTATGCAAATAGTTGTTATGCTTTTTTTTTTGTTTTTTGAGATAGAGTCTTGCTCTGTTTCGCAGGCTGGAGTGCAGTGGCGTGATCTCAGATCACTGGAGCCTCCACATCCCAGTCTTAAGTGATCCTCCCACATTAGCCTCCCTAGTAGCTGGGATTACAGGCACATGCCACCATGCCAGGCTAATTTTTTTGTTTATTTTTTTGTAGAGATGGGGTCTCACCAGCCCAGGCTGGTCTCAAACTCCTGGGCTCAAGAAACCCTCCCACCTTAGCCTCCCAAAGTGCTGGGATTACAGGCATGAGCCACTGTGCCCAGCCTTGTCGTCCTGTATTGTTTAGGGAATAATGATAAGAGAAAAAGTCTGCACGTGTTGAGTATAAACCATTTCTTTTCAAGTATTTTTGATCCACAGTTAGTTGAATTCATGGATGCAAAACCCATGGATATGGAGGGCCAACTGTATATGACAAATGAATTTTCTTTCACTTTGAAATAAAACATAAAATTCTAAAATTATAGCAGTGTTTGGTAAAATCTTGAAGTGTAGAACGTTTTCAAAGAATTTTTAAAATACTATATTATTGCTAAACAAGACAACAAAGTACACTTCTTGTGTTTCTGCATAGACTCAAAGGAAACTTGGGAATTTCAAACTAACAATTGGTTGAATAACAGGGTTATAGGTGTTGTAGCAGGTATAACAAGAAGGCAGATAAGAGCACAGTAGAAGTGCTGAGGGAAACAATGGAGTTAATTCCTAGAAATGCACACAAATCTACATCTACTTCCTTAGAAAATTCTAGGAAACACAAGAAAATACAAGCAAACATTCCATTTGCAGCCATCAGAGGGGGAGAGCGGGATATCATCACACATGTAGCCTCTGGAAAACTCCACCATACAATTGCAGAAGGGTCTTAGGGACTTACAGGGATCCTCACATCCCACTATGAGAACCACTTCTCTACACATATAAACCACTTTATTGTAGTGAGAGATGGGAGAAATCTATTAGGCCAAGTACCTACCGCTCCACCTAAAACCTCAACTGCAACCACACCTGTGCCTTTTACAGGTTTTCAAGCCACTCTCCCTTCTCGCAAGTCTTCCTTTCTATAACCCCTTCTCTACCCACGTTCAGCCTGTCTTTCTCACTGGCAACTTCTCACCAGCGTTAAACATCCCTTACCTGAAATATACCTCAAGGTGTCTAAGCCTCCTCCTTGGACTCCTCAATCTCTGTCTTTTTCTTAAATGTTAATGTACCTCAATGTTCTATCCTTAGTCCTTGCCCCTTCTTTCTCTACAAGCTACCTGGGTGATCTGCTCCTCTCTTCCTCAGTTTCAATTAGCACCTGTATGATGCAGAACCTCAATCTGCCACTCAAAGTTCTCTCTTCTTGTTATGGTAGGTAGCTAGTCAGACATGAGCAGGACAGAAGAGGGGATCCCCACACCCCACCAGGAGTGTGAAGTGACCATCAGGTGATGGTCAGGTGGTGTTAAACTCTCTAAAATAATTGATGATAGCCAGCACCAGGGAAAGGCAGTCTCCCAAGAGACAGAAAAAACCCAAAACTGGCCATCTGCAGCTTTCTGATAAGATCCCAGGAGTTGGGTGAGTGGGCTCAAGCATATGCATTAAGAGGCAAAATGGCGGAGTTTAACTGGTGTATGGCCTTCCTCTAGGAATGCTAGACTGGCAAGGGAAGAACGCCTCAAGTGAGCATGTGTACAACTCCAACAAACACACTGTGCATGTGGCCCCTGCCAAGTGCTGGTGGGCCACTGTACATGGGGATAGCCCACCCCAAGGGAAGAATCAGGGGAGAAGGGATGCAAGACATCGGAATTATGCCAACATATAAAACCCCAAGCCAAAGGTCAAACAGTGCACTTGACCTTTGAAGTCGCCTGCTTGGCCTTCTCGCAAGTGTACTTTCCTGCCTTTCATTCCTGCTCCTAAGCTTCCTAATAAACTTTCACTTCTCCTCTAAAACTTGCCTCAGTCTCTCACACTGCCTTATGCTCTCAGTCAAATTTCTTTTTCTGAGGAGGCAAGAATTGAGGTTGTTGCAGTCCCCTACAAATTCATCACCACTAACATACTTTGGTGCCGGGTGACTCAAATACATTCTGCTGCTGACATTCCCAGCTCCAGATCCAGATGGTCAACAGTCTCTGGACATCAGCCCTTGAGTGTCCCCAAAACTTGTTAAATTCCATATGATCAGTACCAAGTGGCATGTCCTCTAGTTGCAACAACACATTCATACAAATCAAAAATGACTCTTGCCCCTAACTATGAATGCCTTTATTTCTCTTGCTCAAAAATTTAGAGACCCAGTGCCATTCCTGACCCCTCCCTTTCTCCTCCACACAATACAATGAATCAGCTGCTAAGACCTGCCTCTGCATGCATGCCCTGAACAGATTTTCTGCTTCTTTCCATTTCTCATTCTACTAGTCTAAAACATTAGCTATTATTATTATTGGAGGAACATACTATATGCTACATGCAGTAATTTGCATTTTACATACATTATTTTCTTCATTCCACATGATGACTATTTTAAATTCCATTTACAGATGAGAAAACAGATTCAGAGATCTTTTTGGTTATCCCTGACTCCAAAACCCTTCCCCTCTCACCAACACTGAAGGCATCAAGGAAGGCTTTGTGGTGAAATTTGCCTATCACCCTGAAGGATGATATAATTTTTATAGGGTAGGATGGGGAAACCATAAACCATATTGTTTCAAGAAAGACATAAGAAAGAGCAGACAGAAAGATATTGTTCACATGTATTTTGTAGACAGTGATGTTGTAGGACAGGGGTCCCTAACCCCAGGGCCACGGACTGGTACTGGTCTGTGGCCTATTAGGAATCAGGCTGCACAGCAGGAGGTGAACGTGGGCAAATGAGTGAAATTTCATCTGTATTTACTTCCACTCCCCATTGTTTGTATTACCTCCTGAGTTCCACCTCCTGCAAGATCAGTGTCGACATTAGATTTTCATAGAAGCATGAACCCTATTGTGAACTGTACTTGCAAGGGACCTAGGTTGTGTGCTCCTTATGAGAATCTAATGCCTGATGGTCTGTCACTGCCTCCCATTACCTCCAGATGGGACCATCTAGCTGCCAGAAAATAAGCTCAGGCTCCCACTGATCCTACATTATGGTGAGTTGTATAATCATTTTATTATATATTACAATATAATAATAATAGAAATAAAATGCACAATAAATATAATGTACTTGAATCATCCTGAAACCATCCCTCACCCCCTGTCCATGGAAAAATTGTCTTCCACAAAACCAGTCCCTGGTGCCAAAAAGGGTGGGGACTGCTGTTGTAGGAGATGTTTTCACTCAAAGGCAATAAACTGAAACAAGTAAAACATTTCTAAAATGCCTCTTTCCCTTACTTAAGTATAAATGAATAACAGTAATGGCTACTTAACGCACTATAGTGTGCCGGGTATGATGCTAGTGCTTTTATTTCCTTTGCATCTAACCTTTACCTCAACCCTGCGTGAAAGGATCAATATCTGCATGTGACAGAATGGGAAACTGAGGCTAAGTAACTTTCCCTCAATTAACCAGACAGCAGAGGTGAGATTCGAGTACATTCTTTCCACTAAGGACAGAGACACTGCAGAATTCAAATCTCTACCACTTCTCCCCACCAACTTCAGCCTCTACAAGGGGTCCTCTTGGTAGATATTCACTCTCTTTCCTTTAAGAAGTGTCTTTAGCTGGAGTTGCACAATCCAAGTTGGAAAACACCATATTAATTGACTATATACCTGGCAGAAATGTAAATAAGTCTGTAACTTTACACCCTCCAAAAAGAAAAACATTTCCTTAATTTTAACATGATGGTTTTACTTTAAAAGAAAAAAAAATATGACTTTTTGATGCCAATGCAAAAAAACAAGCCCAATCTAATGCAAAGTAGTAGCCTATCCAGATCCTAGAACAGAAAGAAGGACATTAGGGCATTAGGCAAAAACTAGGACAATCTCAATAAAGAAATGCCTTTTGTGAATAATGATGCATCAATATTGGTTCATCAATGATGACAGATGTAACATACTAACATAAGATGTTAATATTAGAGAAGTTGGGTGATGGGGATACAGGAACACTCAGAACCGTCTTTGCAGCTTTTATGTAAATCTACAATTATCCCCATATAAAAAGTTTATGTAAAAAGAGTCCAAATGTGTTTGCATAGAGGTTGCTAAGAACAAAATGAGACCACATTCTTTATAGTGTAAATGACAAAAATACTACTAGCATAAGGCGTTTAATAAAAGAAAAAGTGAAGTTTCAATTCATTCTTTGGTAATCCAAAGCAACAAAAGTGTACCCCACCTCCAAATGGCTCAAGCTCAGTGGGGCTGATGATTCTATTATTTAACTCACTCACCCCTCCTCCCCCACACCCCTCAACCATCAGGGTAATGCCTCCTGGAATTCCTTTTGGCACCAACATCTTGTTTTAGAACCATGTTTAGACTGTGATTAAAAGGGGATTATTTACACCACATAGGCATCCCAATGTGAAAGGACAGGCCACCCCCTACATTTTACTAAACTTTTCTGTAAATATAACATCCCAGCAATCACTAACAAACTAAGCAAAGCAGATCAAGGGGCAAAAGAGCTGAATTGGATTGTTCTGAGCAAAAAGTTTCATTTCAACTAGGAACTGCCACTAAACTCTTCATTCTCAAGTCAAAAGGACCCATTTCCTGGGTTTGATGACATAAGTAGTGCCAAGGTTTATAGTCCAAGAAAATGCTTCCTTTAAAGCTATGGCTACAGGGAATATGACCAGGGATAAATGGTTATGATTGATAAGGCTTTGGACAGACTATTTTATAGAAGCCCATTCCACTTACACATATTTAAGGAAGCAGTTTCCTCTAAAACTGGGTAAGCTAAATTCTCATATAAGTTTCCCTTGCTTCAATAGTAAATTTCCCTGCTTCACATTTGTTCAGAGTTTTAAAATTTTACCTGGCAACATCACACTTGATTTTCATAACCTCATGAGGATAATCAGGGTAGGTCTTATTATCTGCATGTTCCACATAGGTTCTGATAGGTTGACTGATTTTCCTAACACAGCATGGCCTGTTAGTGGTGAAGATGGTACTTTTTTTTTTGAGACAGAATCTCACTCTGTTGTCCAGGCTGGAGTGCAGTGGTGCGATCTCGGCCCACTGCACACTCTGCCTCCCAGGTTCAAGCGATTCTCCTGCCTCAGCCTCCCAAATAGCTGGGATTACAAGTGCCCGCCAGCATGCCCAGCTAATTGTTTTGTACTTTTGGTAGAGACAGGGTTTTACCATGTTGGCCAGGCTGGCCTTGAGCTCCTGACACTGGGCGATCCACCCACCTTGGCCTTCCAAAGTGTTGGGATTACAGGCGTCAGCCACTGCATCTGGCAGTGAAGATGGTACTTGAATCAAGGTTTCTTAACTCTAGGTCAGGGCAATTTCCTTTAGCAAGTATTTATCGCATGCTTTCTCTGTGTCTAGATATATTATTGTTCCTGAGGATAGAGTGATCCCTGAAATAGACACCTTTCTCTTGGGGAGCTTACAGCCCAGTAGGAGAATAAAATAATCAAGTAAATTAACAGGGGCATACATAATTATAAATTGTGAGAAGGGCTATGAGGGAAATAAGTAGGATGCAAAGCTGGCCAGAGGAGCCTCTTTAAGAAGGTGACATTTCAGCAGATATCTGAAGGAGCCAGTGGGGCACATATTGTAGAAAGAGTGTTTGTATTAGTCTGTTCTTACACTGCTAATAAAGACATACCCAAGACTGGATAATTTATAAAGGAAAGAGTTTTAATTGACTCACAGTTCCACATGGCTAGGGAGGCCTCACAATCATGGCAGAAGGCAAAGGAGGAACAAAGTCACGTCTTACATGGCAGTAAGAGAGCTTCTGCAGGGGAACTCCCATTTATAAAACCATCAGATCTTGTGAGATTTATTTACTACCACGAGAATAGTAAGGGGGAAACTGCCCCCATGATTCAATTATCTCCACCTGGCCCCACCCTTGACATGTGGGGATTATTGCAATTCAAGGTGAGATTTGGGTGGGGACACAGCCAAACCATATTGGTGTTCCAGGCTGCTTATCACCGAGTCTGTGAAGGGCAGGAAGAGGTGGAAAAGGCTTGAAAGGAAATAGATATAATGTGGTGAAAGAGAGAGATAGCCTGGACCAAAATGGATCCAACGAGATGAACACAGAGTAAATCCTGTGGACCTTTGTGGGCTCATAAAAGACTTACATTTCATTCTATATGGGACGGGAAAGCACAGAAGGGTTTTAAGCATGGATTGATATAAATTGATTTGTGTTTTTAAAAAATCATCCTGAACACTATGTAGAGAATGAATTGAAGAATAAGCTAGTTCTATCTATGGGCAAAAGTTGAAGTGGAATGACCAGTTGGCATCAGTTATAAATTATGGTAGCTTGGATGGAGGGAGTGGCAATGAGGGTGCAGAGAGGCTGAGAAGTTAAAGCTAAAATCAACAGATTGTAGGAATTAATTAAAATCAACAGATTGTAGGAATGAGAAGTGAGGGAAATGGAGGAATATGCTATTGGTAATAAAATAAAAAATAAAAAGTCAGCCACGAAATCACATATGGACTTTTTATGAAAAATAAAATATATATTAGCATTTAGTTAGATACATTTTGGGTGTGAGAGAAAATCTCAAATGATAATAGTTTACAAAAGCTGCACATTTATCACCTGTGTACAAGTATGGACTGGAATGGTGGCTCCAAGATCATCAGTGTCTATCTATGCCTTTCTCAATCTTCCCCTCTCTCCCTCAACACACAGCTCCTACTTTATGGTTCCAGGTGGTTGCTCTGGCTCCGGGAATCCAACAGTAGAAAGGAGAAACAAGAGGGAGAAGAGCATGTCCTTTCCTTTGAGGGAATGTCCTTGAAGTTACACATACCAATTTCCCTTCTCAACCCTGAGCCAGAACTCAGTCACAGGACTACACAGAGCTGCAAGGGAGGGAAGTGTCAGCTCCCTTCTGGGCAGTTTGATTACAGAAGATGAAGGGGAGAATGGATACTGGGGGAAGCTCCCATTCTGTGCCCCATGTCTCCAGCTGTCTACAGTACCTCTGTGGGGAAATGGGGGAGGCAGAGATGAAAAGATGCTTCAGGTTTCCTCTTATAGCTGTGCCCTCCTTCATTTATCCACTTTAGGAATGTGTTCATGCATTATTTACTTACTTTTTTGAAGATAAAGAAGGGTGGAAGAAGCGGGAGGAGGAGGAGGGGGAACTGGTGCCAGGACTGGATACAGTAGAAGGCACTAGTGAAGGTGATGGAAAGGATGCTGCCCTAAAGGTGGGCAGAAGACCAGGAGAGTAAGTCCTCATAGAAGCAAAGAGGAGAGAACATTTCAAAAAGCAGGATGCCAACTCCCCTGAAATTTCTAAAATGGCAATGAAGATGAATAGAGACTACTTAACTAGGTAGAAGTCACTAGAGACCCTGACAAGACAAGTTTTCCTTGTGAGATGGAGGTATAAGCCAAATGGAAGTGAACTGAGCAATAAAATGCACCAGAAACAGAACTAAATATATATGAAAGCTTGCTGTTGATAGAGAAGCCATTTCTGATCAATGGAGAGAAAACACACACTTCAGTCAAGGATGCTGAGACAATTGGCTCTTCAAAATCATGTGTACTTCTGATCCTGAGATCATATCATATGCAAACATTTACTCGAAATAAACTAAAAACCAAAATGTAAAATATAAAATTTTCAAATTGGAAAAATATATCTAGGAGATATACAAAGATTTAGTAAAAGTGAAGAATGCACACAGGATACACATCCAACACTTGCCTGGAAAGAGGGAGAAAGGGAAATAGAGTGAGGTGGAGGTCATACAGGGGACTTGAATTTTGCCAGGTTTTCACCCGAAGGAAATATGGCAGTTAACATTTGTAAATTGTAAGTAGTAAGAACAAAGTTGATTATACTACCCCTTGACCTTTAACATATTTAAACATTTCTTAATGCCAAAAAATTTAATATGAGAAAAGGAGGTGGACAAAATGTAGGTTAGTTTTTTTAAAAAAAATTAAATAGTATAACATGGTATAGAATTGAATAGAAAAGTCTTAGTATGCTTTCCATGAGTAATGTTTTATAAAATATTTGTTTCCATTTTATATGTATGTTTGTGTGACTATGTGTGTGCAGGTGCCTGTGTAGGGGTGTGTGTGCTTGTATGATAGCATATGTGTGCGTTGGGCTGCTTTATAAAAATATATTTCCTACTGTGGGTCATAGTCAAAAAAATCTGAAAGCCAAATATAGACAAGTTTTTCAAGCAGGTTAGCTATAAAAGGAAGTAGAGCAATGAAACAGTAGCTGAGAAGGTACATGTGGTTAAGGGAAGTTCTTGATTTGTTTTTGCCTTTGTCTTATTTTAAGTCTACAGATACTGGGCTGATGCAAGATAAATCAGTAGGGAAGCAGAGTTTGGTGATTCGGACTGGGTGGGGGCATGAAAATGAGAAGAGAAGTGAGTGAGTGGATGGTGTAGTCAGACATCCAGTAGGCTCTGCGGAGCACTGATTACATACACAGGTATGATAGTGTGTGTGTGCATGCATATGGGAGGGGGTGCAGGAAAATGCATAAGATATACTCCCATCCCTTGAGCTCCATGCCATGGCTGAAAGTCTGTGTGATGTGATGCACCGTCTTTGACACAAAGTCTGTGTGATGGCAGCCACACGGAACAGGCCAGCCAACAGGCAGGCAGGACCGGGCGGTAACAGTGCACAATTTGGAGCTTAGACAAAAGACAAGGGGTAGAAGTGACCTAGGGGGAGAAGCCTTCTCAGGGGACATGGACCTTGGGGTGGACTTGGGGATAGGCACTGAATGGGGGCAAAAAGCAAGAGGGCATTTGGGAAAAATGATATTTCCTTGCAGAGGGGATGTGGGAGGAAGAAGAAGTGGGTTTTGGTAAAGGAGAGCAGAGAGGAGACAGACCCTGGGCTTTGGATTCCAGTTTGGAGAAGGGGACTGGGATGCGAAGATGTGACTCTCTTACTCAAGGCCACGTCACAAGTAGACAGAATAATAACATTTACACAATATTTACTGCATACTAGGTACTAGTCTACACAAACTACATGTATTTACTTTCCACATTATTCCTCATAACAATCCTACAGGGTAGGTTCTATTTAATATATTTATTTATACTGACTGTAAAACACAGGCACAAAGTGTTGAGGCGTTTGCTTGCAGGAGGTCACACAACTGGCAACTGGCAAGGAGAGCTTCAGACCTAAGCAGTCTTGCTCCAGAGGCTCTGCACTTTCTAGTCTGTGCCACCTCTAACAGTGAGCTGCTTTATGGTAGATGGCACTTAGTAGGTATTCAGAAAATGATTGAAGTACAAAAAGAAGGGCACGATTTGGAAAACAACAACAACAACAAAAATACCATCCCTACTCTGTCCTTCTATTGTGCCTCAATTTTTGGCAATTTAGTCTGAGTTACACCCACAAGTCATTCATTAAGAATCCACTATGTTCAAGTCATGTTACTGAAGTCAGTTAAAGCACTGCCTATTAATAACTTCCATGACAAAGATTCATGTGACCTGACTGAGAAGAGCAGCAGGAGGCAGTTGGACCCAAACTTCTTTGATTTTGGACTAACTTGTAAGTTGAAAGGTGTTGTCAAAGAGGCAGTTGTTATATGAGAAAAGAAGACAGAAATGTTCTTAGTTCACATCTTAGGTCTGTCATTCACTGCTGTGTATGCCTTGTCTGAGTTACGTAACGTTTTAGACCTCAGTGTCTCCATAAATAAAATAGCAGCATATTGGTAGTGGTCCAAGACAGGGAGAAAAATAGATCAGACTGTTTAATTGGCACTCCATGACCATATTTTGATCCATCAATTAGCATTGAAGAAGTGCCCACATTGATTGATTGATTGATTGATTGATTGATTGATTTTTGAGATGGAGTCTTGCTCTGTCACCCAGGCTGGAGGGCAGTGGCGCAATCTCAGCTCACTGCCACCTCTGCCTCCCTGGTTCAAGTGATTCTCCTGCCTCAGCCTCCTGAGTAGCTAGAATTACAGCCATCTGCCACCATGCCCAGCTAATTTTTATATTTCTGGTAAAGACAGGACTTTACCATGTTGGCCAGACTGGTCTTGAACACCTGACCTCAGGTGATCTATCTGCCTTGGCCTCCCAAAGTGCTGGGATTACAGGCACGAGCCACTGCATCCAACCTTATCTTGAAATAGGAGGAGAAACGAACATAGACCCACCTGTCACCAAGTAGCTCACATAGGATGCGAAGGCCTATAGTTGGTGGCATTGTGTCTTCATCAGGGGAACATGACTGCAACTCAGGTTCTGTGACATAGCTTATCATATTCTGCAGGTAGACCATTCCATGCTCATTACTGTAGAGATTTATTTTGTGTTTTCTTACAACCTCTCATAATCAGCCCCTACCACCTTTCAAGGTCAGTTCACACTGGGAAAAGAAAGGTTTTCTTTTTACATTCTTTCCAAGTTTTCTGCTTGCCAATATTCCTTGGAGCCATAATAGTTCTCCTACCACTACCAGCCGCCCTGAGAGCCACCACTAACTTCTTCGCTCATGACCACTCTGGAATCTGGGACCCCATTTCTTAATAGGATACTGCCACCTCTCTATAGGCATCAATGGAGGAGTGAAAATGGACCAGGTCATGTTTCCCACACTGCCTTGTTCCTATATTCTCCTACTCAACCTTCCTCAGCATTTTGGCTTTGGAGCTGGTTGCTTTGTGGTGGCAAGGTGGCTGCTGCAGCTCCAACCATCACTTCTTCATATGACAGCATCCAAAATGGGAAGCAAAAGGGACAATGGCAAAGGGAACTTCTTGCATGAATCTCTTTTATTTTGGAGGAAAGTCCTTCCCAGAATCCTCCTTATGTCTCTCATTGGACACAACTGGATTCTTGCCATGTATAGACTAATCACAAACTATAGAGCTACCATAATCAGACCAATCACGAATTGTTTGTCGCTGGGCACACTGATGCTTGAACAAACCTGGGGTACTATTAGTCAAAAGGGTAGAGTGGCTGTTGCATAAACAACCACCAGATGCCTCTTCTGAGACATCTAAGACAAATTCTTTACACAATTAGCCAATTTTGCTCCTCAAACCCATCCCATCATTATGTTTGGCTCCCTTTCAAAAGAGCCTTCTTAAGGCATTAACCAGCTTGAAGCCTTCCATCAACTTTTTGGAAAACTTGACTCCTTTCCCATAGGTAACATTCTAATTCCAGTTGTATCTCCTTTCCCTCCTGTTTCAATTATTACCCCACCGCCCAAGTTCACATGGAATGGAAGGTAAAGAAGAGGTGTCCACATGACAAGTGGGGTGGTTGGGTGCTCCAAGTCCAGGGAGACTTTTGATGTCCCACATTCTTTGTTTTTTGTTTTTTTGAGATAGAGTCTCGTTCTGTCACCCAGGCTGGAGTCCAGTGGCGCAATCTTGGCTCACTGCAACTTCTGCCTCCTGGGTTCAAGCTATTCTCCTGCCTCAGCCTCCTGTGTAGCTGGGATTACAGGCATGTGCCACCACACTTGGCTAATTTTTGTATTTTTAGTAGAGACGGGTTTTCACCATGTTGGCCAGGCCGGTCTTAAACTCCTGATTTCAAGTCATCCACCTGCCTTGGCCTCTCAAAGTGCTGGGATTATAGGCGTGAGCCACCGCACCTGGCCTCATGTCCTAAATTCTTTAGTGAAGTCCAGGAACAGTGCTTCCAAATCTAGTTTTCACAACTGGGAGTTCATCTCGTCATTCTCCCAACTGTCTTGTTAGTAGATGTTGAATCAAATTTCATCAAGCTCACACACACACACACACACACACACCCCTCTATCCTAATGACAGACACTAATTCTCAGAAGCAGTGAAGTTTAAACTGGTGGTCATTTCAGTTTTATAGCTCGTAAGTCAGAAACATAAACAAACTAGTGGTCATAAAGGATAATGTCTCCAGGGGCCTGGCAGGTGACAACAATTAGTGAAGGGAGCCTGGACTACTGGGAGCTCTGGTGAGCCCAACGATGCAGGCCCCAGTGAACAGGAGAATTTCTGCTCATGTTAGCTGATTGTTTTCAGGTTGGAATGAAGACCAGATTGCCTGGTTTTTAAGAGAATCCAGAAATCTGGAATTTAAGTGTAATTTCCCAATTAAATTTGTGAGTAAAAGTATCTGAGTCATAGCAGGACATTAAGCCACCAGTTTTTAAGCCCTTGTCTAACCCATAATAAGGAAGATAAATATGTTCTCATTTGGCAACACCTCCTCTCTCATAATGAAATCTCTGTAATATTATGCAGGCCTGTACCTTGCCTTTCCTTCATCTCGCCAACTCTTTTCAAATGGTCCTCTTTATGCCTGCCTGGCAAAAGAAAGTGGCCTGTAGCTGAGCAGTATGGTTTGGCAAGGAAGCACCTTTAGCCTTTACTTGTCACAATGACTCATGGGTTTTTGTTTTATTCAATTATCTTATGATACATAGCCGCCATTGTTCTCCTTGGTGCTCAGGTCTCTCGGATCCGGCCGGGGAAGCCCCTTTAAGCTGGATCCCATGTTCTCCACTGTTTTTGTTTGTTTGTCTGTTTTCAACACCTCCATGTTTTGTGATACAAGATGTTCAGGCTTGCCTTGTAATTTTTCTGTCAAATACCTGGAATCAGTCACTTCTCCAAGAAGTTCAGGTTTTTAAAATTAGAGAATAACATTTAGAAATCATGGTGTGGTGGCTGCGATCATTACTACTATAATATCGTTGCTTCTATGCTCTTTCGGGGAACAGATTTATAGCTATCATCTCTCTACCTATCTATGTGGAGCAAGAGGGAAAGTCTTACTGGTAATCTTTAATTGAACATAGCAGTGTGGTGTTCTTCGTTTGTTCCCATTCCATATATTTCCTCCCTTCTCTCTTAGTGAATGATAATTATTATTCCCCCAAACAATACATTTGCTGTAACCTTCCTTAGTCACAAAATAGTGCTGGAATTACTACATCAATACCACAACCATCGACACATTTACAAAGCAAAGCACAAGATTGTATTCCATTAAAATTATATTCCACTAAATTATTTAAAGTTCAATTTGATATACAGTTAGGTCTTTTTCCTGTTGGTGTTGACGTTTAAGATATCTTTTCATCCCTAGCTGATTCACTTTATTTTCCATGTACATTCTGTAGAGTTTCCCCTCTGAACTTCCTTGCATTCAGCTTCCCTTTATTTCACGCCCTCCTCATCTGCTCTTTCTTTTTCTGCCAGACTGAGTCCTTTAAACTTCTGAGCTTCCTTCTACCTCTCTCTTTCTTTGTTTGCTGTCCTTATTGCATTTCCTCATAGGAGCCTAGTTCTGTTCTAGGGACTAGAACTGTATCATGGAGTGAGCCATGCCTCCAGCTCTCATTTCACATGGAAGAGACGCAGGGTCACGGCCATCACAGCAGAATGGTGGGTACTCTATAACAGGGAAGCACGGGACTGCTGGTAGAACAGAGAGGACACTTCTCACCCCATGGTTGGGGGGTGGCTTGCACTCCTTAGCTGGCTCTCATGCTATAGGAAGAAGAGATATTTCCTTGAGTTTTTCCTTTCATGAAGCACCATTAATAATACTCTTGCCATAGAGTCACTGAGAGGATTAAATGAGATAGTACATATTAATTGCTTAGCACAGTGCCTGGCACAGGAAAGGAGTGCCGCGACAGGTTGGGTATTACTATATTATTAGTTATTTGAATAAGCCTTCTGCCCCTTGCTCTTGCTCAGCTCCCACTGTTTTGGTTTTGTTTTTTTGAGACAGGGTCTCACTCTGTCATGCATGCTGAAATACAGTGGCACAATCATGGCTCACTGCAGTCTTCATCTCTCAGGCTCAAGCCGTCTTCCAGTCTCAGCCTCCTGAGTAGCTGGGACTACAGGTGCACATCAGTGTGCCAGCTAATATTTTTTAAATTTTTAGTGGAGATGAGGGCTTGTTATGTTGTCCAGGCTGGTCTCGAACTCCTAGCCTCAAGCAATCCTCCCACCTCTGCCTCCCAAAGTGCTGGGATTACAGGAATGAGCCAAAAGCTCGGCCTCAGCTCCCTGTTGAACATCAACAATTCTTAGATTTGGTCTTTTGAGTTACTTTTGTAGATCTTAGATTTGGTCTTTTGAGTAACTTTTGTAGATCTTGTTGGTGGTCTTTATTCCTTTCAGTTATTTTCTTCCTTTTTCCCCTCTGGCTGTATTTTCTAATACCCAGACTTCAAGCTCACTGGTTCTTTCCTCTGTTTGGTTCCCTCTGCTGTTGAGCGTCTGTAGAGTTCTTCAGCAAATGAATTTCAGCGACTCAGCAAATGAACGTCTCAGTTTCAAGATGTGTTTGGTCTTTAAAATTACGTGAATATTTTGTTAACTTTGATAAGTTTCTGAATTGCTTTTGTGTGCTATCTCGGAGATCACTGAGTTTCCTTAAAACCGCTATTTTGAATTCTTGGTGAGGGAATTCACCAATCGCCATGTCGTTAGGGCCAGTCACTGGATTTTTGCTTTCTCCTTTTGCGTAGGTCATAGTCTCCTGCTTGCTGGTGTTTTTTGTGGGTATACGTCTGTGTTTTTACAATGAAGGATTAGTTATTTATTCCAGTTTTCTCGGTCTGGCTTGTTCGGGTTTCTACCGGACATCCTTGCCTAGAGAAGCTTCGCGGCCAGGTCGCTTCCTTTTTTCGACTCTAGGTGGCGCCCTAAACCCAGGTTCGCTTCGTCTCCAGTAAAAGGTGGGAGTGCGGCCTGTCCCAAATAGGGGAAGTCTCAGAAGGGTTATCCTGGCAGTGTGGTAGGCTGGCTAGGGGTTTGCGCCCAGGGCATCAGAGGAATGTCCCTCCTACAGCATGGTGCTGCGGAACAGTCGCTCCTATGCGGCGTCTCCTTTGGCTGGAGTTACGGGGCAGAGTTTCCGGGCTGGGAGTGGCCCTCGCCTCTCTCTGTCTCCGACTCTGCTCAGGGATGCCGCTCCCTTCAGTCACAGCCACACCCTGGCGGAAAGGCAAGGACAGGTCTCCTGCCAGGGGACCCGCGAAGGTGGGGGAGTTGGCGCACCGCGTCAGCTTCAGTCGTTCCAGTGTAGAAACTGTGCGCTGGGGAGAGATTCCGCAGGATCGGTGCCAGGCCGAATGTGGGTGGGCGGAGGTGTCCTGAACCTGGAGGTCTCCTTCCCCCCCATCTGCCCGGAGGTTTTCCTCTTTTCTGTGGCCCTGGAACCGTCTCATCCTCAGACTCGAGCTCTGGGTTGCTGCTGGTGTGGATCTGGGCGCTGGGTGTTTGTTTCTTTCTGGTTGTCCGAGGGAGGGGGATTGGAGGCAGCTTGCCTGACGCTGCCATTTGGGAACTGGAACTCTCCACGCTGCGAGTAATGCTGCACGGTGCGCCGCGCCCTCCACGGAGCCACGCATGCCGCGGTGCTGTTCCAGGCCAGGAAGAGCTCCGACGGCATGATTTTGGGTTTTCCCTCAAATACTCAGAACTTTCCCACATTGGTGTCGGTACGCACATGTGCTCAATTTTGCCGACGCCACAACCATTCCTGCTTCTGGTAACGCTCTTCAGTTTTTCTTCAGCATCCCTGTCCCCCGCTTCTGGGTCTGTGTGGTCTGGGTGTAGCTGATGATCCCCGTACCCTAGCTCAACGAATGGGCACACAACCCAGGCACACGAATCCACACCAGGACCCACTGCGTAATAATCTGCAGGGCCCGGTGCAGATGAAAATGCAGGGCTTCTTGTTCCAGAAGTATTAAGAATCACAAAGCTTTGCCCAGAGGTTCATGCCTGTAATCCCAGCACCTTGGGAGGCTGAGGTGGGAGGATGGCTTGAGCCTAGGACTTTGAGGCTGCAGTGAGCCGAGATTGAGCCATTGCACTGAAGCCTGGGTGACAGAGAGTGAGACCCTTTCTCTTTTTCTTTTCTTTCTGAGACGGAGTCTCACTTTGTCACCCAGGCTGGAGTTCAGTGGCACGATCTCAGCTCACTGCACCCCCCACCTCCCAGGTTCAAATGATTCTCCTGCCTCAGCCTCCCAAGTAGCTGGGATTACAGGTAGCTGCCAACATGTCTGGCTAATTTTTTTTTTTTTTTTTTTTTTTGTATTTTTAGTAGAGACAGGGTTTCATTGTGTTGGCCAGGCTGGTCTGGAACTCCTGACCTTGGGTGATCCGCCCGCTTTGGCCTCCCCAAGTGCTGGGATTACAGGTGTCAGCCACCATGCCTAGCCCCTTTCTCTTAAAAAAATAAAAGGAAGAAGAAGTGTTCCACTGAAAAAGTGACCGGAGCCAAGAGGCTCAGAAGTTATAACTGAACCCAAAGTTTCTCCATCGCAGTGGTGCCTGAGGCAGGTCCAGCGCTCACTTGGGATACAGAGCAAAGAAAAGTCAAGGAAGCGAGGGGACGGGTCAGCAGTGAGGGAGGGCTCACTGACATGTTGCCTTTGCTTCACACCTGACTGTCCTGAGCCCACAGATGGGGAGTGAGGCCCCACAGGTAAGGCAGCGAGTTCATGGAAATGTCTAGACTGAAACCCAGGTCCCCTAGCAGCAATCCATCACAGGTAACTACCTTGGTCCTTACTAGACAGGAGGCCAGAAATAAATTCCAGCCCAGCAAGATCTGGACAACAGCTATGGCTTGACCATGTCCCTCAAAGTCTGTGTGTTGGAAATGGAATCCCCAAGGCAACAGTGTTGGGAGGTGGGACCTTGGAGAGGTGATTAGGTCATGGTGGCTCTGCCCTCACAGGTGGCTTAATGCTGTTATTGAAGGGGTGGGTTGTGGGTTAGTTTTTGCAAAAGAGGGTCCCTTGTAAAAGGATGAGTTGAGTCGCCTCACCCCCTTTCTCTCTTTCTTACCTTTCTGCCTTCTGCCATGCGATGATACGGCAAGAAGGTCCTTGCCCAGAATTCAGGTGCCTTGACCATAGACTCCTCACCCTCCACAAGAAATAAATATCTGTTCATTATAAATTACCCAGTCTCAGGTATTCTGTTATTGCAGCGTAAAACAAAGACAGTGACCTTTTAAAAACAGCTGTGAAAATGATTGTGGTTCACTTAGGAAGAGTGGACAGCTAATGTCAGGGTTCAGAAAACGATATTCCAAAGTATGGTGTCTTGGCATGCTGAGTGCTTGGAACTGAATGACAC
This sequence comes from Piliocolobus tephrosceles, assembly GCF_002776525.5. Lineage (NCBI taxonomy): Eukaryota > Metazoa > Chordata > Mammalia > Primates > Cercopithecidae > Piliocolobus > Piliocolobus tephrosceles. Next base: position 44,185,896 of record NC_045446.1, read on the forward strand.
TGAAAGGGTTTCATAAACAAAGTCTCTTTCTTCCTTTTTCCTTTTTCCTTTTCCTTCTGCTAACCTTTCTCCTCCAAGTCAGGCCATAAAAACTAGAATTCCTTTTCCCCAAAGCCAGCCATAAAACCTAGAAGTATGACTTTAACTTTCCCCTGCCTTTCTGTGTAAGAGCTGGCCATAAAGAAATTCTCTGACCTACCTTGTCTGATAGCAGATAATAAGACTCTTATTCCAGAAGGGACCTTGCCCCAAACCAGGAAGGAAGGAACGCCACACAGAGAGGCCAAGAAGAATCTGAACAGCCAGGCCTTGCTGGGTTTCCCCACTCAGCCTATTAGCATTAGATCATACCCTCTCTATCCAATCATTCAATCACATTTCTACCTGGCTGTGCATTCTTCATGGGGTCTAAGGCTAAAAATAGACAGTTTTCTCTTGAGTTTTTAGGTCTTTATTCTGAAAGCTCCTGTGTCACATAACACTTTAAGTAAATTTGTTATGCTTTTGTCTTGTTAATTTGTCTTTTGCTGTACGAGTGTCATTCGTCAGTCTTATGGTGGGTGAAGAAAGGTATCATACCTTTCCACCCCTACACTGAGAAGAACACTTATAGTGTCAACTGCAGGTCAGTATTGTCCTTTCTGTTTTACAGATGAGCAAGCTGAGCTCAGAGAGAGCTGCACCATTTGCCCAGGGTCACAGCCTGCACCATTTGACTCCAGAGCCTGTGGGCCTAACTGCTCCCCTAGTTGCCTAGGAAGGGAAGTTAGAACACCTGGATTCTTACTCTGGCAGCATCATTAGCTCAGGGTCCATTCTGAGACGGTTTTGCTTCCTAAGTGTCATAATACCCTCCAGGCCTCACCTGCAGGGCCAAGGTGGAATGCCAGTGAGGTCATGGATGTGAATGCATAGTCAGCAGTGGCTGGTAGGGGTGCAGGCTGGTGTGGGAGCAAGACTCCATGCTTTCTAGCAGGGCCTGGGTTCAAGTCCTTACTCTGTCTCTGATTAGCAAGACCTTGCCCAAGTCCCTTGACCAATCAGGAGAGAAAGGATATTGATACCAACCTCACGCGATAGTTATGCAGATCACATGGTCCATGAAGGCAGGCTGCTTGGCTTAAGAAGATGCCTGACACACATCAATTCCTTTTCCTATCCCCTTTATAGAGAATGTAGCTTCATTCTCCAAGCATGAAGTAGAGGGAAAAATAGTATGCTCAACCTTCTGACAGTCCTTTTGATTTCATTTTGAGATAGAGTCTTGCTCTGTCGCCTAGGCTGGAGTGGAGTGGCTCAATCTTGGCTCACTGCAACTTCTGCCTCCTGGGTTCAAGCGATTCTCCTGCCTCAGCCTCCCCAGTAGCTGGGATTATAGGCACGCACCACCATACCTGGCTAATTTTTGTATTTTTAGTAGAGAGAGGGTTTTGCCGTGATGGCCAGGCCAGTCTCAAACTCCTGACCTCAGGTGATCCACTAGCCTCGGCCTCCTAAAGTGCTGGGATTATAGGTGTGAGCTACCAACCACACCGGGGTCCAATCCTTTTAAAAATACTCTACCTAACTGAGAGAGAGATGAATTTACTGCTTTGCAGGTCCACCAAGAAAGGCAGAGCCTGCCTGAGGATGGCATTGCTTGGGCTTTGCTGCCCTCTTTTGGCCACTGTGAGGTGGAAAGCGCTGCACCTAATTGCGGCCCTGGAATAAGAGTTGGCGGAGGACCGCATTCCTGATTCCCCACCCCAGGACATTCTGATCCAGCAGCAATAGGGGAGGTTCTGTGTCACTGGTGATGAGCCACATTAAGGAACCATTGAACTAGTCCAAGCCCTCATTAGAGAGGAAGACTATGTCCCTGAGAGTGGATAGGACTTCTCTGAGAGTAGCAGCTAGGGTAGGCTAAGTAACTCAGGTCTCCACACCTCAACACCCTTTCCACGATCTCCCCTGCCCAAGGCAATCCTTTCAGGTGAACAAAGCTCCCAAGACACCTGGACTCACCTGTCACCCAGGGCGAGGATTCGTCCGCTGCTTCGGTCAGGTCGTTCTCCAGCCTTTGTGTGTACTCCAGCGGTGACGGGGCGCTCAGTAACCCATTAAAGCAGCCTATTCCTGTGGCCCTTAGGACGTTTTCCTTTGTATGGGGTCCTGATGTGCCTCTCTGCATCCTCCCCTATTGGGCCTAATTCTGCCCTCAGAGGCTCTGCAGCTCCATCCTCTGACTCCTGCAGAGACGGCGCCGGCAAGCAGTCAGAGCTGGGAGGATGAAGAAGATGGAGTCAGTGTTTCATGGAGTCTGGCACACGTGATGCATCACCTTCCTCAATCCTGCATGACACAGTGGGTACTTAAGAGGAAACTCAGGCATAGGGGGATGGCATTAACTTGTCCAAGCTCACACATCGGTTAGTGTCAAGGTGGACACAGACAGCGTCCTCGATTTATGGATTCAGGAACTGACCTACTGCTGAGAATTCAAGCAGTGAGTTAGTGATGGGGCGGAGGCCAAAGCCAGGGCTCAGGGGCAGCTTTCTCAGCTGCACTGCAGCTTTCACTGGGTTTGGTGGCCAGGTGGGCAGCCTGGGGTCGCGTTTACTTTCTAAAAACCTTCTGGTGCACAAAACACACATAGCTCAAAGGTCTACAACAAAGCAACCACTTGCGTCACCACCACCCGTCTTGGTCTGTTAAGGATGCCATAACAGAACTACCATAAACTGGGTGGTTTTTAAACAACAGAAAATTTTTTCTTCCAGATCGGGAGGCCGGGAAGCCCATAATCAAGGCACCGGCAGACCTGGCGTCTGGTGAGGGATTGCTGCCTGGGTCATAGGTGGCGCCTGTGCTCTGTGTCCTCACACGGTGGAAGGGACTAGCTAGCTCTGTGGCTTCTTTTTTAAGGGCACTAATCTCATTCATGACAGTGGATTCCTCATGACCCCATCACCCCGTAAGAGCCCATTTCCTTATATTAACACATTGGGATTTAGGGTTCACTGTATGAATTTTGGAGGGATACAAACACTCATACCATAGCACCACCCAAGTCAAGAAGGAGGACACGTGCCAGCACCCCAAAGCACCTTTCCACCCCTCCCAACTGCTGCCCCTCCCTTCTCGCTTTCCTTTGTATTTCTATGACCTAAGCCTGCACTCACTCCTGAAGGCTATTGTGAACTTCATAGGCGTGGAATCATACATTTGGCATCAGTTTGTGTCTGGCGGTTTTCACTCAACATTTACTGAACATTCGTCCACACACATTTTCACTGTGGGGTGATAGTGACGGATCATAATTTCATTTGTCCTTCTACTGTCAGCAGACATGTGGGTTCTTTCCAGTTTTTGTAATTATGAATAGTGCTGCTGTGAACATTTGTGTCTATGTTTCTTGGCCCATATATGTCTGCTTTTCTGTTGGATAAATGATTGTGCTAGTTTCCTAGGGCTACCATAACTAAGTACCACCCCCAAAGTGACTTCAAACAATGGAAGCTTATTCTCTCGAGGTTTTGGATGACGGAGGTCTGAAGTCAGGGTGTCAGCAGGGCCATGTTCCCTCTGAGACACGGATAGAATCCTTGCTTCTACCTGACTCCTTTCCGTGCCTCCATTTTCCCATGGCATTTGTCTCTTGGATCTTCACACTGTGTTCTTATGAGGAAACTAGTCAGATTAGATGAAAGGCCTACCCTACTCTAGTGAGACCCCATCTTAATTAATTACACCTGCAACCACTCTGTCCCTAAATAAGGCCACATTCTGTGCTGGGGTTTAGGACTTCAACCTGTCTTTTTGGGGGACACAGCTTAACCCATAACAATAACTAAGAGGAATTGCCAAGTTGTCTTAGCAGATCCTGAGAAAGGAGTTGAGTGCAGATCATTTGTGCTGTGGTGCCAGGAAGCACGGCTGAGGGTAGAACCCAGGACGAGACTCTCCTGAGGCAAGTGAGGCCAGTGGGTGCAAAATTTAAAGAGGACTCCCAGGGCTGTGTCCTCGGTGCCTGACTCAACTCATCATCATTCCAGCTCTGAGGGAGGGAGTAGGCAAAATGTGAGAAGGAAGGGAGAAATTCCCATTGAGTTTCCTTCATTACGACTGTGGGCAACGTGGGGTTCAGTCCCACTGGAGATCCTCTAATGCACCTGGTGGAAGGTGCCTCCCATGCCTCCCACTTGTCCCATAGAAGGGTGAGAAAGCTGGGCATAGGCTGCCCCTGGGCCACTAAGTCCCTAGTTCTTGTGGGCTGCTCTGGCCCGGGGCTGGACAAGATTCTGTGGCACTGGAGAAAGGTCCCAGGTAGAGAAGCTGAGACACAGGTGCTTGGGATGGGCCACTGTGAGCGTGTCAGGAGTTGTCCACTGGAAATTAGGGTGAAGTCAGGCTGAAGGGGTACAAATTTAGGGGTTTTTTTTTTTTTTGGAGACAGAGTCTCACTCTGTCACCCAGGCTGGAGTACAACGGTGCGGTCTCGGCTCACTGCAACCTCCACCTCCTGGGTTCAAGTGATTCTCCTGCCTCAGCCTCCTGAGTAGCTGGGATTACAGAAGACTGCCACCATGCCTGGCTAATTTTTGTATTTTTAGTAGAGACAGGGTTTCATCATGTTGGCCGGGCTCATCTTGAACTACTGACCTCGTGATCTGCCCGCCTCGGCCTCCCAAAGTGCTGGGATTACAGGCGTGAGCCACTGGGTCCAGCCCAAATTAAGGAATTATTGATGTCTGCTACAACCCATCTGTTATACGCCAGACACATGTCTTCCAGCTATTGGGCATTCAACAATAAATTACGACAGGCACAGTGGCTCACACCTGTAACCTCAGCGCTTTGGGAGGCTGAGGCTAGAGGATCACTTGAGGCCAGGAGTTTGACACCAGCCAGGGCAACATAGTGAGACCCCATCTCTACACAAATATTTTTTAAAAATTAAAAATATTTTAATTTAGTCATAGTGGCTCACACCTGTCATCCCAGCAATTTGGGAGGCTGAGGCAGGTGGATCACTTGAGGACAGTAGTTCCAGACCAACCTGGCCAACATAGCAAAACCCCATCTCTACTAAAAATGCAAAAAATTAGCTGGGTGTGGTGGTATGCACCTGTAATCCCAGTTACTTGGGAGGTTGAGCCAAAAGAATCACTTGAACCTGGGAGGTGGAGGTTGCAGTGAGCCAAGATTGCATCACTGCACTCCAGCCTGGAGCGACAGAGTGAGACACCATCTCAGAAAGAAAAAAAAAAAAAAAAAAAAAAGCTGGGTTTAGTGGTGTCTGTCTGTGGTCCCAGCTACTCAGGAGGCTGGGGCAGGAGGATCGATTGAGCCCAGGAGGTGGAGGCTGCAGTGAGCTATAATCATGCCGCTGCACTCAAGCCCGGGTGACAGAGTAAGACCCAGTCTCAAAAACAAAAACCAACAAACAACAAATAATGGCTGACAGTTGAAAATTTATCCTGTTTCCTAGATGACAGTGCTCTAACACAAAATGTCTTTCCTGGAGCTGGTGCCTTAGTTACACTAACCTTTAAGAGGTCAGTCCAATCTTTAGCTTTGGAGTAAAAACCAGTGGATCCCATTGTCATGTGTTCTTTGTCACATTTTCTTTGCTTCTGAGACATTATTCATGATTCCATATAGCAAAGCAAGTGTGTGTTGGGTTTACTTCAGGGATGTCTATCCTGTTCTTTTTAACTATTTGTCAATTCTTATACCAATACCATAAGGTCTTAATGACCTTTATAATAAGTCTTGATTTTTGGTAGAAAAATTTCTCCCTTCTTGTTCTTCTTCATTGGCTGTGCTTCACCTGTTGCATTTCCATGTAAGTTTTAGAATCATTTTGTCAATTCCATAAAAACCCTGTTGAGCTTTTAAATGAGATTGCATCAGATCTATAGTCCATCTTGCAGGGATTGATGTGTTCACAACATGTATTCTAACACATAAGCATAATATTTTCCTACTTTTATTTGGGGTTTAATTTCTCTCAACAATGGTTAATAGATTTCTTTATAGAAGTCTTGCACACTTTATATTGCATTTATTCTGAGGTATTTGATATTTTCACTCTGAAATTGGTGTTTTTTTTTGTTTTGTTTTGTTTTTTTTTTTTTTTGAGACGGAGTCTCACTCTGTCGCCCAGGCTGGAGTGCAGTGGTGAGATCTCAGCTCACTGCAAGCTCTGCTTCCCAGGTTCACACCATTCTCCGGCCTCAGCCTCCCAAGTAGCTGGGACTACAGGTGGCCACCACCACACCTGGCTAATTTTTTCTATTTTTTAGTAGAGACAGGGTTTCACCGTGTTAGCCAGGATGGTCTCGATCTCCTGACCTCGTGATCCACCCACCTTGGCCTTCCAAAGTGCTGGGATTACAGGCCTGAGCCACCGCGCCCAGCCTAAATTGGCATTCTTAAAAATTTAAAACTTCTGGCTGCATATAGATGTTCAACTGATTTTTGTGTATTGACTTTGAAAACTTAGTTGCCTTATTATTTCTAATAACTTACCAGTGAATTCTGTTGCATAATCTAAGTACAAAGTGTTACCTGTGAATAAAGACTGTTGAATTTCTTCCTTTTCCAATCCTCATAACTTATTTTTCTTGTTTCTCTGTATTGACTAGGATCTCTACCACAATATTCAGTGGTGGTAAGAGACATCTTTGTCTGTTTCTTAATCTGCAAGGAAAAACATTTCACATCTTACCATTAAATATGATGTTTTATGTAGTTCTTGCTTTTAAATATTTTTTTTTTCCTTGCAAATTTTATTTCAGATACGTTGACTACAGCTCTGTGGGAAACCCTGAGGCACAGTACTCAACAAGACATACGTGAACCCCTGATCCACAGAAACTGTTAGAAAATGTTCTGCTGTAAGCTGCCAAATTTGGGATTAATTTGTTACATAAGCAATAAAGAGCTAATGCAGAAGGGATGTGTAATCCTCCATCAAAGTACAACCTAAGCTGAGTGTAGCTTAGCGTAGCAGAAAAGGCATAGGTTTTGAATCAGATATACCAAGAATTCCATTTCTACTATGTATTAATTTAACATTACTCAGCCTCAGTTTTCTTACCTGTAAAATAGAGATAATTACACCTACCTCTTAGAGGTGCTGTAATTATATGTGATAGAGAGAAATTTTCTGTATATCTGGTACCCAGTGAGTACATAAATGTAGTTCCTGTCCTTCCCCCCACCCCCTTTTTATTGACAGAGTCTCGCTCTGTTGCCCAGGCTGGAGTAGAGTGACACGATTCTTGGCTCACTGCAACCTCCGCCTCCTTGGTTCAAGCAATTCTCATGCCTCGGCCTCCTGAGTAGCTGGGACTACAGGTACGTGCCACCATGCCTGGCTAATTTTTGGTATTTTTTTGTAGAGACGGGGTTTCGCCATGTTGCCCAGGCTGGTCTCAAACTCCTGGGCTCAGGTAATGCACCTGCCTTGGCCTCCCAAAGTGTTGGGAATACAGGTGTGTGCCACCACACCTGGCCCTTCCCTTCTCTTTAAAAAGCCATCTGTCCACCATGCCCTTTATGTATGCTGGTCATACTTCCTAGGTAACCTCAGAATATATCATGGAGCAATGGGATAGAATGTTTGACGTGGAATTTTGGAACTCAGGACATCTAGTTGTCAAACCATTGTACTACCCCTCCTGTATTTTTTTTTTTTTTTTTGACAGGGATTAAAACTGCCTATGCTAAATATCTGGATTCTTTACCTCCTCCCTGGTTGGGCCACTGTTGTATGTTAAGAGTTAGACACTTTATGCCGTGAGCAGTTGAGCCAACCATGTGGGATCAATTTCACTGTGAACCCACAGGACTCCAAACCGCGTCTTTTTTGTTGTTGCTATTTAAAGTGAATGCTGAGATGTAAGGTCATCTCCCACTGCCTATGTCTGTTATGGATGTGAACTGTGATGTGGCAGGAGGCCCCCAAGATTAGAAGGCAGCCTGGCAAGGCAGGACTGTCAGAAGATGGGGCTGAAACTCCAACTCACTTCTTGGCTATAGGTTCCTTGGCACATCATTTTCTGTTTTTTTCACTTGTAAAATGGGAGTAAGAATACCTCTCTGGCATCATTTTGCATTATATTGAGTATTTGGGAAAGCGTTTGGAAATTAGTAGGCACTCAATACATTAAAAAAAAATCCTTTTCATGCCAAGGGGTCGACTTAGGGGGCTGGATGGACACTGATGTTGCTTGCCACTCAATGTGTGGTCCAGGCACTAGAGCACTGGTATTGCCTAGGAGTTTGCTAGAAATTGAGGATCCACCAGATCCCTGGTGATTCATAAAGTCTGAGAGGATCTGAAATTCTACAGTTCTAACAAGTTCCACAGGAGTGGCAAAAAGACCTGAGAAACTGAGAAGAGTCAGGATATGGATGGCATGTTAGCCAAGATGGGTTTGCAAAGGTTTTGGGTTTTCCCTGCATTTGCTGCATCCAGATAAGACTGACTTGCTCTTAGCATAAAATTAAACTCTTATGAGGACGTGCTCTAGCACAGACAAGCCAAACCACTAATCTGAATAAATAAGCATCAATTTTATTGAATCATGAATAATTTAAGACTGGTACAATCATCAGCTTTCTTCTCTATGACATGGGGCATTGATGTCCAGCAGATCATTGGCAAATCCAAAAACCTCATGACAAATGAAAATTAAATAGGTAAGGAGAGAGAGAGGAGAGGAAGGGGAGGGAGGATGGAGACATACCGTACACAAAATACTCAATTCCTAGTTTTCTCTTTAAAAATGGCTAGAAAAAATTCATCAAAATGCAGCACTTTAATCAATTATTTACAATTTCTATGTTACAATGAAAAAATGTACATCTTATAGAACATATTTCATAAACTGCTCCACTGGAAACAACTAGCTCAAAACAGCAAACCTTCCATTTAATATCCACAAAGTTGGATTATTTTTCCTTTTTGAAGTAGATTCGCCACAATCAAATTTGAATACAGAGAATTTTGAAGTTTAAGCATCAAACAACAAAGTAAAAGTCCCCAAGATACAACAAAGATCTAGGCAAGTCTTGTTCCTGTCCCACTCCCACCCCACCCCTAATGAAACTTAAAAGGTATTCCCGTTTCACTTATGGCCTGTATCATTCTTGGCAGTTTGGGAAGAGAACTTTTGGCTTCCATTGGTAACTCAACATAAATGTTGCATAGAATTTATACATTTCAAAATTGCCCTAACTGTAGACAAGGCAAAATGGAAGCATTTCCAATAGAGCCCTAAATGAGTACAAAGTCACTTTGTCAAAGGTGAGTGGCACTAAAGTAAAAATATGACCAAAGTAAGAAACGTGCATACTAGACAACCCTGCTTCCCGAAACTTTAGGAAGGACACTGAGTTGTGAGTCACACAAGGGCTAGGCTACTTGAAGTCAATGTTCACCAATCAGGCAGCACCAGGTACAGAAGTCTTGGTTCTGAACCTGGACCCAGTGGGAGGGAAGTCTGTGGGAGAGGGGAGAAGAGAATGACAAGAGAGGATGTCATATTAAAAAAAGGTTTCAAACAATATTGGCAGGTGTCTACTCACAAGGTGACTGGAAAACTGCCCAGGAGGAGAAGTCAACTTTACCTCCTCCCAAATTCACAGTACGCGAGTGTAGGGTCATTGCTGGGACATAAATTGTCTAAGGAGGGCCACCCTTCAGGTTTACCAGAAATCTGAAGGTTTGGCCCCCCTGGTCACAGGCTAAATATATGGTTGGAAAGTTTTATTAAAAACAAAAACAGAACAAGACACACTCACTCCCAGATGACTAATGAAGGCTAAGCAGAATAGTCTGAGTTTGCTGAGATTAAAGCAGGGACAGTGTTGGAAAGTTTTCCTTTCACTAGTGGGACACATTCCCCTTTTCTTTTCAAAGAGGAAGAACATGGTGTCATCCAATACGAAGTTAGCAGTTTCGGGTCAAACTCCTACGGTAAGAAACTAAAAAAAGATGCCAAGAGACAAATCTTCAGAAATAGAAATGCAAAAGATGGAATAAAAACCCTGATCATTAAAACAGAGACACCTTCACTGGTGTCCAATAAAGATTCTCTTTGTAAAACAGAAACAAACAACTCAAAAATTTATCATACTTTGTAATGAAAACACCAGTATGTTGAAGACACAGCAGACTGGGTTTCTATTAGAGCAAGTACCAGCAAGGTCATGTAGACTAGAAACTTTTGCCTTCTCCTGTACCAGACACATCCCTGTCCAGTTGGGTTGTCAGCTGGAGACTGGTAAGAACCTAAAAAATGGATCTTTTTTTTTTCTTTTTCTCATGGTCACGCATCCACATGAACGAGTCTTTTGGATGAGAAAAGTCACAGCAACTTGAGTTCTCCTAATGAACAGATGACTTTTTAGCCCTGTTTGTTTCAATGGGGAAAACAGTGACAAAAAAAACAAACCCCAGGCAGGCACGACACTTATGTAAAATGAACACAGTTAGTACAAAACCAGTAAGGCATCACTTTGGGAAGGTCAGCACCGAAGAGGTCAGGCAAGGCTCGTCCAGACGGGGCTTCTGGGAGGGAGTGACCCTCACCCTTGTTGAGCTGCGTCATGTTGGTTCTGAGGAAAGTGCAAGTCTTTTGCGGGGTGACCGCATCACTCCACCGGAAGCTGGGGCGGGGGGCGCTGGAGGTGTTGGTGTGTGTTCTAAACCCTCGAGGATGAGAAGGGAAGGCAAGGTCCATGGCTCACCCACATGTCGAGGACTGGGTCCTCATCCATTTTAAAGGACACAGATATCCCCAGCCCTGGCAGGAGGAGGCGAGTGTGTAGGACTGAGAGGATGGACAACTAAAAACCAAAACTGAGCAGGACCAAACCGAAACTCAACTCCTGCGGTTCTTACTTTCACCAAAGGATTGATTCTGACCAAGAGGGGAAGGGGGAAAAAAATCTTCAAAAATCAATGCATCAGAAAGGAAGAAACTCAACCTCATTTTCAAAAGGTAATCTGTTCTCCAAAGCAGAACAAGTCTCACTATACACAGTGTTTGCAGAAAAAAACAAAAAAACAAAACAAAACAAAACACCACCTGATTCATTCATATATCAGAAGGAAACAGACGCATGCCGTTCTGCCCTGACAGCCACATCCACTCGCTCACACTCTCACTCCTTCACTCTCTCACGGATGAATCGGAGGCTGATGGACCTGAATGGGGTGGTTGGATTGGAACAGGCAAAATACCTCTCGAGTAAGGAAAGCACCATTTAAAAAACATGAAAGCATGGTTTATTTTCTCCTAAGGTCTCCCTGTGTCGTAGCTCTGTAGTGCGTTGAACGTGACCAAAGCAAGCACCCTGGTTAGCACCAGTTCTCCCTGTGGCCGGCTGTGTGGGAGGGTGGGTGGTGTGGCTCTGAAACCCAGTCTGGAGGGTCTGTGCTGAGGGGAAGCCGTGCTTCTCTGTTTCCAACTTTGCTCCAGTCTCTTCTGTCTCTGGGAAGCTCATATCAGGATGCTGTTTGGTTTCAGAGCTTCATGTTGGTTCATTGTCTTTGGTTTTTGTTTTTTTTGTCTCTCTTTTCATTTCAACGGCGATGATCCTTTCCCGAGAAGTATCTTCAGTGTCTTAGGGAGGTCACAGCAACAAGGCAAAACAATAATTAAAGTACAACCGAAGGTAGTGCAGTTCTCGCTGTGGAAGGAAACGGTCCGCAGGCAGCTGGCCCAGGATGCCTGCACCCAGGTCAAGGCTGAAGGATGAGGGGACTCGGTGTTCCCGCAGCTTTAGGGCTGCGGCTGGGGGCTGGCTCAGGAAGTCAACTTCAGGATGATGTTGGGGATGCAGGTGGAACGGGCGAGGAGAAGAGGAGGGCACTGGGCTCCGGGCCCCTGTCACAGAGTGGACTCCAAAGAGGAGTCCAAGATGTCATCGTGATGGCTGTTACTGTTGGAGTCGCTGTCATAGCTCTGGGGGCTGGAGTAGTTGGCTGCCTCCTGCAGCCTCATCAGCATGTTCATCTAGGGGAAGAGTGGGGAAGCGTGAGCTGCTTTCTGTCTAGTTGGCTGCCCACCCTGGACTCCTAGAAGGTCATGCCACCTCCTCCAGACTCACCTGGGATAACAGCCCACAGTGGAGGCGGTGGACAAGAACATGGACTTTGGGCCAGGCTTCCAGGGTTCAAATCCCAACTTCACCAATTACTAGCTGCATGACTTTGAACATGTTACTTAACCTCTTCATACTTGTTTCTTTACTGGTCAAATGTGAATAATAATAGTACCTGCCCTATAATGTTATGGAGTGGATTGAGTTAATATATGTAGAGCACTGAAAACGAAATGATGCTCTCTATACATATTATATTTATTTTTTATTTAGGAGGGGCACACCTTTCAGGCATAGCCCTCGGCCTGGAAGAAGGTGTGGCTGAGTGTCCCGGCTCCTGGAACTTGGCATCAGCGTCACCAACATCTGAAGCACACGGACCCCCTCCCACTTCGACAGGCATCAAACCCGTCTCTTTTCCTTGCTCTGGCCAGGTCAGACTGGAGCCAACTGTGCTCCAGCTCCTGTGGAAGCCTTGGCAGGGAGGTGAGGGGAAGTGCCAGTTACAAGCAAAGCGTCCGAGTGCAAAGAGCCTTCGCTTGTGGTTCAGGAATCTCTGGGCAAGTTACCTAAAGTATCTGAGCCACCAGTTCGTCATCTATGGAATGGGGAGAATGGCGACACTTCTCATAGGGTTGAAGTAGGCAACGAAATGATATAATGTGCATTAAACCCTTAGAAGAGGGGATGGCCTGGCATATAGTAAGTGCTTAATAAATGTCATCTGTTGTCATCACTATGTAACTTAAAGAAAAGAGTTGAGCGACAGTGTTCTTGAATCTGCCCTTGTTTACATTCTACGGGTCACTTGTTTGGGAGTGGGGAGAGGGAACAAAAGCTACTTTTATTTATAACTGTAAATTGTGTGTATGTATTGTATATTTTATATAGCAAGTAAGTCAGGAATATGGGGCCTGAGCTAACGCCAAGATGTGGTGCAGCTGGGCGTACAATCCAGCTGCCCCTCAGGATAATTTGCAGAGTCTACCCAGATGTGCCACGCTGCAGAAGCACCACCATCTGGTGTCCATCTGCATAGCCATAACCAGGGAAGAGGCAGAGCTGAAGTATAATGGACAATCCTTGGCAACTGGGATTACTTATTCACTCATTAAACACTCCCAATATGTCCACAGTATATGTTCTGGAACAAAAACAAATAAGTCCTGTTCTCATGAAGGTCTCAGTCTCGTGAGTGAGAAGGATTAACATATAAGAGAGCTATGATAATAGAGACACATGGCCCTGGGCAGAAAGAGCAGAACTGGGAGAAATATCAAACATCTAACTTGATAATAGAAGTGACTGGACTGGTACAGCTCACTTCTGGGGGCCTGGGGTTGGAAGGAGAATTCTGTTTCTGGATTTCCAAGAATCCTGGGTCTTTCCTACACACCTTCTGTGTCCAACCAGTTATACAAATGTTACTGGCTCAGAAAAGATTGTTTAGCGATGGGCTGGCCATTCTTTCCTCTAGATATACTAAATTCTATTTTCTATGTAAGTTAAGACCTCATGAGTTGGCTCCCGCAAAAATACCTCCGTGACCTTGGCTTTCGGCAATGGTTAACATTGCAAATGGCTGTTTAAAGTATGCCTCTTTCCTTTGTAAGACTACTGTTATAAATATTGCAAACTAGGCTGTACATGGCAATACAAATAATAAATCCTTAAAAAATACAGTTCCCAGTAAACTCTTCAACAGAACCACAGCTACATTCCACCAAACAGCAGGATGGCAGACAACCTGAATTGCCTATTATTATTATTATTATCATCATCATCATCTAGGGACTTAATTAGCTGCTAGGAATAGAAGAGTAAATCAGTTGTCTTTTAATCCTGCTATATCTCTTATATTTTCTTTTAGGTAACACAAATAATATTCTCTGTTATGTTTTCTTTTAGCTATGCCTGCCAAGAAAGCTTGGACCTAAATTTAAGGCATGATAATAGTCCTTTAACCATAGGAGGTTTTGGTATATTTGCTTCCTCTATATTTTATTGGGCTTTTTTTTGACTTGTTAGGTCTAATTTAGCAGTATGACTTTGCATGGGTCTTATATTGGTAGAGTACTACAATTAATTAGAAATGCTACTGTGGTTGGTCCAGGTGTTTCTTTTGTTTGTTTGTTTTTTTGTTTGTCTGAGACAAGGTCTGGTTCTATCAACCAGGTTGGAGTGCAGTGGCACAATCTTGGCTCACTGCAAACCCTGCCTCCCGGGCTCAAGCCCTCTTCCCATCTCAGTCTCCTGAGTAGCTGGGACTGTAGGCGTGTGCCACCATGCCCGGTTAATTTTTGTATTTTTTGTAGAGAAGAGGTTTTGTTACATTGCCCAGGCTGTTTTCGAGCTCATGAGCTCAAACAACCCACCCAACTCAGCCACCAAAAGCACTGGGACTACAGGCATGAGCCACTGCACCCAGCCCGGTGCTTTGTTGTTGTTGTTGTTGCTGTTGTTGAGACAGTGTCTCGCTCTGTCGCCCAGGCTGGAGTACAGTGGCACAATCTCGGCTCACTGCAAGCTCACCTCCCAGATTCACACCATTCTCCTGCCTCAGCCTCCCAAGTAGCTGGGACTACAGGTGCACGCCACCACGCCTGGCTAATTTTTTTTAATTTTTAGTAGAGACAGGGTTTCACTGTGTTAGCCAGGATGGTCTTGATCTCCCGACCTCGTGATCAGCCTGCCTCGGCCTCCCCAAGTGCTCGGACTACAGGCGTGAGCCACCCCAGCCTGGGTGCTTCCTAAAGGGCCTTTATATTGTTTTAGCAACAGCCAAATAAACAAGAGGCTTAAACAGTGGTAAAGACTGAGGTCATCTCAATGACCATGGGACTCATAGTCACGCCCCCTCCCCTCTGAGTCCCTCCTGCCTCAAACCTTTCCCTGTCTACTCTCCTGATCATTTGCCTTGGGCTTCTGGTCCTTAGCAATCTCTTCCTCTGCTCTGTTATTGGTAGGAGAGATCAAAGTAATAGGATAGTAGGTAACAGAGGTGGCATCCCAAATCAGAGGGCAAAGAGTTATATAGAGACAGTAGGTATAAGAACATTTAAGGGGAAAAATCAATTCTTAACCTTTTATCTAGAACCAGAAAACAATTTCAGAGGAAAAGTCTTTAGGGAAAAACAAAAACCATGGAAGAAAATATTGGCAAAAATGGGGTCATTTTCCAAATGGCCCAGTGATTTGAGTCCAGCCTTCCAAAGCAAGGCTGGGTTTAGTCACCTTTGTATTTCCAGAGGCCCTGCATCATACCCAACACACAGTAAGTGCTCAATGAATTCTGAACTGTTCTGGCAGCTGAGGACTCACCAGCGGATCACCTTCAGCATCACTGGAGGGCACCTGCTTGCTTGTCGATCCCTCCCGAGGCATGGAGTAGCCGTCGAAGCCGACATCCTCAGGCCGTAACTGCAGCAGGGGAGGCCACTCATGTTGTTGTGGGCTGGCTGCCCATGGATATGTGTCCATCACCCACTTGGCAGGATCCTCCCAGGGGGCACGCCTTCCATAGAGCTGAAAACAGGCAAAGAAGGAACAGTCTGGAAGTGGCCGAGATCTCTCCTGGAGTCTTCTGAAAAACTCCCCAAACCCAGCATCATGCCTTCCCTGATGGAGTAATTCCACTTCTAGAATTCCATCCTCAGGAAGTCATCCAAGACGCAGATGGCTCGAGGTGCTAAGGCTGAAGGCAGCATGACCCAGTGGTCTAGAGCACAGGCTTTGGAGTCAGGGCGATCTGGGTTCATGTTCAGCTCTGCCACTGACTCACCGTGTGACCCTAAACTCTGAGCCTTGGTAATCCAATTTGGAAAACTGGCTCTGGGGGAAAAACAATGACCTGATTTGAAGCATTTGCTGACTTCCATGGTACAATCCCACCATGACTGATTTCAAACCACTGACACGATGTCACTGGATGTGGAGTTGGAAAGAGGTGCTACCAGCTTTTAAGAGCCAGCTCTAGTACTCCACTGGGTGCATCTACCCAAAGAATACCGCCTACATACCTTGGGTGCTGGGCATCAACACTGCAGGCAGAGGTCACAATGGCCCTGGCTCAATATTTATTTTTATTTTGTACTGAGACAAGGTTGTGTAATGTTGCTCAGGCTGGAGTACAGTGGCATGATCACTCTCCCTGTGGCCTCAATCTCCCAGACTCAAGTGATCCTCCTGCCTCAGCCTCCCAAGTAGCTGAGACTGCTTGCGTGCCACCATGTCTGGCTAATTTTTAAAACAATTTTTTTTTCAAGAGATGGGATCTCCCTCTGTTGCCCAGACTGGTCTCAAACTTCTGGGCTCAAACAATCCTTGTGCCTTGGTCTTCCAAAGGTCTGGGATTATAGGTGTGAGCCACTGTGCTGGGCTGGTCCTGGCTCAATAAAACCCCATTTCTTGAAATGGGTCTGACTCCTACAGCCCCTATACAGAAGCACTGCTCCTTTTCAAAGCAGCAAATTGCTAAAAGAGGCTGCACATAGGCAGTGAAATTATGAGGGCTTCTCCCTTGTCATGTGTTTCTCAAAATTCCATTATAGCTAATTGGCTCTTAAAACAGTAAACTATATTATCACTTAATTTTATAGTAAGATCAACACCATGCCTCCAAGCTCCTTTTGTTAAGCCTCAATTATCTAATGGTAAAATGATTTTAGTGACCATTACTAGCAATTTCAAGAAATACATACATTCCTTAAAGAACAGAAACCTAGACTGGACCCCTTCCCGATGTGAGGCTCTGCATATTACACAGCTAGGTGTAGGCTTTGTATCTTTCTCCTTTACCACCACATCTTGCAGCTGACTGTGCGCCGGGTACTGTGAGAAATGCTTTACAAATATCTTGCTTAACCACCGGGCAACTCCCAGAGGAAGTACTACTGCTCGTGATTTACAGATGAGGAAACAGGCCCAGGCAGGAGAGAAGCCAGAATTGGAAACTAAGTGTGTTCAATTCCACGGCCCACTAGTTTGGCCCACTTGGTCCATGTGGCAGGACATGCTCACAGCCAGGGCAGCGTCGCCTGTAGCTCTGCAAAGAGGACTCTGCAGGGGGCCTTGAGGCACAGAGACTAAAGAGTCCTGTGGGCCACCACGGCTACAGTGTGTCTCTAGGGTGGCCATGGCTGTCTGTCTGTCTGCTCCCCCTGCCCTCCCGGGAATCCTGCAGTGGAGAGGGTACAGAGAGCAAGGTGCTGACAACAGTGCAGAGCTGGGCTCTGAACCAACAAAACCACTTCTTTCCAAGGGGAAGGAGCTGGGGCCACCTAGCCCCACCCCCTCATTTACCAGATGGGCCAATCAAGGCCCAAAGAGCAGAGCCTGCTGAGAAAGGTTGTCGGGCAGGGCCCGATTTGAACCTAGAACTTCAACTTCCTTTGCCAGGCCTTTATCCTCTCCACCCCCCCTGACTGACACCACCTGGAACAACTCTATCATTTAGAGCCACGTGACTCAGCCAGACCCAGAGCAGGGAGACTCGGAGCAGGCTGTTGGCCAGGTATCAGTGTGTCAGTCTGCTGGGCTCATTGTCCCCGCCAGCGGTGCCCATGCTCCCTTGACCGTCTGTGCCAACTGGGACCTCTAGGTATGATTTCTGTCAGGGAAGCTGCCCACCCTGCCCCTTAGACGGGCCCATCTCTCTGCATTTGTGGATATCACCCCCTCTGCTTAAGTCACGCAGCCTCCTATGACTCATTGCCTTCCCATACACCAGCACTCCTCCCGTCCCATGTTCTGGCCCAGTCTGTTGCTAAGTCTTCCTTAACCTGGGGCAGGAGTGAGTCTCAGGCCTAGGAACTCACTCTGACATTTGAAAGGCAATTTTTGCGTGAGCTGGAAGGAATCGTGTGAGGGGCATGCATTTGTGTGTACATGGGCATGTGTCTCAGCGCAGAAGAGAACGCAAAAGTGGGATATTTGGAGCAGAAGAAGGCTGCTCCAGACTAGAACCATTTGTGCAGTTTTGAGAAGTCTCTCCCTCTGAGGTCTTTCCCTGTGGAAACTGGGCTGCATTTCTCAAGCCAGACCTCACATGAGGCTGAACCAAACCCTCACAGCTACTGCTTCTATGACGGCTACTGCTTCTGTCTCCACCCTACAGCCTGGATGAGGACATGCTCAGGGCTGCAGAATCACAGAGGCTAGAACTCCTGGAGCTGAATCTGTCCTCAGAGATTACCTGGCACCGTGGTTTTCAAACATTTGCTCTTCATCTCTGGTCCTCAACTGAGTAGATTGGGGGCTCCATAGAAACCAGCCTAAAAAAACACTCTTCTAGTCCAAACTTGTCAATTTATAGATGGAGAACCCAAGGCCAAGAGACAGGAGACCTGTCTGGGGTTTCAGAGCAGGCTGGATAATCTGATAAATGGCCCCGCACTCACCCTGCACTGTTCCTGTTCCCTGCGGGAACCAGGCCTGCCCTAGGCACAGAGAGGTCTTTTGAGTTACCCTGTAGACTTTAGACACTTTGGCAAGTGTTTCCAATGACAGCTCCAAAGGGAAGCAGGGCTGAGGACTGAGTCATAAGACAAATGCACATTAGGTATACGCTAACATCATCTGCAAGAACAGAAAATATTTTTACAAGCCTCCTCACTTGTCACTGGACACGTTCAAGTCTGGGTGATGAATGGCTGGGTAAGAACCACGGCAAGCCGTGGAAACATCATACAGCGCCTCAGCTCCACTGCAGGCCCTGAGGGTAGCAGCAGAGACAGCTGGACAGACAGACACAGAGGGGAGGACATTCACTTTCCCTAAGGCAGGGGAAGAAACCTGGCATCCCTACTGGGTCAGGAAAAATGGGAGCAGGACAACAGGGAGCTGAGACATTGAAAACTAAAACCGGGGCCACTGTGAGCCTTCTGACTGAGGGATGCAGGGGGCCCCTGGGACCGTGTGCACATCACAGAAGAATGCATCAGCTGCACATTCAGGAAGCTCCCCCAAGGAGTTCCACAAGTGCATCTGCACGTACACACCCTTGCAGTGCTACCTTATGCTCACTAGAGGGCGATATCATGTATCCTCCTGGCATGGGTGTACCTGTAGGAGGGGCTGCCTGGAAGCCATCCTCATCCCCTGAAGACAGCAGGTCTCCTTATGTTCCCACCAAATCCATACTACCATGGGCAGCCCTGCATCCCAGCTCCTGGTGCATGGCAGCCCTGTCAGAACCCATTCGAGGGACTCCACCTCTTCTCAGACTAGAACCTGGGCCAAGGGATGACTCACTCTGAAGTGCAACATGCTCACTTCATGGCCACTTACCCGGGTTAGGTGAGGGGCAGGTGACCCTAGAGTAGGCGTGTACTCAAAGTAACACAAAGGAGAGTATGGAATTTTAATTTTTTAAAAATAAAGGAATCCTTTTGTCAAATGAAATAATAAGGGGAACTCCATTCTATAAAATTCAGTATTTGGTTTCCCAAGCCACCTGAGGCTTTTCAGTGGAGTGATGGGGGTCCTCAGGATAGCTGAAAATAACAGAAGTAGCCAGGGGCCAACTAGTCCTGGGCACCAACGCTCACTCCATCTTACCCTGCTGAGGGGACTTGGTAAGGGGCAAGAACGTCCGTGAGCCTCAGTTTCCTCATCTGTAAGAGACTCACCGGGCTGTCAGAACTAAATGAGATCATGCACGTCAGGCCCCTAATAGTGCCTGGCAAGTAGCAGGCCCTCAAAAAACATCACCAAATGTTCCTTCAAAACCAGAGGCATGAAGAACACAGCAAGCTTCCCCAGGAATCCGCAGAGTCTATACGGTCTCCTGGGTTCATCAGGATGGCGAGGTCACAGGTT
Organism: Piliocolobus tephrosceles; assembly: GCF_002776525.5. NCBI lineage: Eukaryota > Metazoa > Chordata > Mammalia > Primates > Cercopithecidae > Piliocolobus > Piliocolobus tephrosceles. The sequence continues at coordinate 44,205,816 of NC_045446.1, forward strand.
TGGGGCATAGTGACTCACTTTTGAGCCACTTAGTGGGATGCAAACTCTGGCCGCCTCCCTTTGCAGCTCTGTACTCTTGAAAGACTAACCTTCAAATGACCTCAAAGCACAAAGCAGTGATGACTTTTCCTGGCTCACACTGAACTGGTGAGTCTTGAGATTGGAGCATGTCTCTGCTTCCTGCCCCATGATTGCTGGGGCCTCACTTTCTCATGCTGGGAAGGATACCTAATGCTCCTCTATGATCAGCTAAATCAGCAACCTCTCCTAGGTGGGAAGGGGAGTTCCTTTCCAGCCACGCCCAGAAAGCCTTCTTTTAGGTTCCGGTCCAAAGGGGCAGGGCCTTGGCACCGCCATCCACTGGTAACCAGTGAGGGGCTTGCTCAAGTGCAGCTCAAGGCTGGAGCACAGAAAGGCTCCCTACTTCCGGGTTAATGCCTCCCAGGGCAGAGGAGGCCTTTATTCAGCAGAGCCCATGAGTTCCTCCCAGTGACTCTGAGGTTCACTCCCCTTCCTATACCAGAAGACAATATTGAGAGCAAAGATGAAGCAAATGGGAGAAGGTGAGGTGGAATCAGGGGCAAACAGTCCACCTCATCCGCCTGCAATTCTCTTTGCTTTTCTTAAGCAGCTTGGGTTTCCCAGAGGTGCTGGGCATATCACACTCCCTGGAAGCCACCAATGAGAACAGAGGAGAGAGGCTTCCGAAATGAGACAGACTGCAAGAATCCAGCAGGTAGGAGATGCTTCTACTGGCCCCAAAATAGGAATGACTGGGTGGTTGTTTGGGTCTGTGGTACTAACAAAACCATTTGATTAAGGACCAAATTGTGGTCAATTTAATCCAGGCCAGTGACTTTACCTACCTAGGGAGATTCCACTGCAAAGATCTAAAGTCATTCATACCTTCTTGTATGAAAGCAACAGTTGACAGAGCACTGTTAACTAATGATTTGGGGCTGGCCAAAGGTTGCCTAATTTCTTGCTTTTTTCCTGCTTTCACAATACACTTGCATTAAATATGCTGACTTGAATTTGTAACGCGTATGCTCCAGTTTAATGAAATGCATCACAAGAGGCAAAATATTTTCCTTTTCAAGCTCCCTTTGTCCTGAAGGCCTCTGAAGACCATCATTGCTGCTATTAATCATAGACAGAAAATAGTTGAATATTTCTCAGTTTAGCCCAATATAGAGAAATGACAAACACTGACTGCAGCCATTAAATTGCATTTGTCACACGTGCCTGTGGGTGCACACCAGTCCCTGAGCCCTCCACAGGCCTACGATAGCATCTTGTGTCTCCCATTGTCCAGTACCAAGGAAACAAAGAAGCTCTTGGAAACCTGGCTACCAAACTGGTTTCTGGATTATTCAGCCACACGTGATGTCTGCTAATTATGCACTGTGAGTGTTAAAAGCCTACAGAACTTCTTAGGCAGCCTTGTTGAGCTGCCTCCAGGCTCAACAGTAAAACTATCCCGAGTTCCAAATTAATGGTAAGCTTCCATTTAAACCCTGGGTTAAGTGAGAAGTTAAGAATTTGTGCTTTCCGGGCTGGTAGCACATGCCTATAATCCCAGTTACTTGGGAGGCTGAGGTATGAGAACTGCTTGAACCCAGGAGGTGGAGGTTGCAGTGAGCTGAGATTGTGCCACTGTACTCCAGTCTGAGTGACAGAACAAGACTGTCCAAAAAAAAAAAAAAAAAAAAAGAATTTATGCTTTCCAACTGCTGTCAGGCAGGAGGAACTGGCAGCCTTATGGGCCCCTAAGAGGGTAGGGGTGCTGATGTCAGGGAAAGAGTGCCACCAGCCTCAGGGCTAAGAACCTGGAATTTGACCCAGAAGGCATGGATTCAAATCACAGACCTTTCAAGTTTCCCTTTTGTAACCTTAAGCACATCATTTATTCTCTTTGCGCCTCATTTTTTTCTCTTAAAAATGGAGTAAAAAACCAAATTTCTGTCCAAGTTCCACGACTAATCCAAGGCTTAACCCAAAAGGCAGATAGGAGAAGATTTTGCAAACTGTGAAGTACTACACATGTATATGGTTCTACTTCTCATGCACTCACGATGCTGAGCACTTTTGTTTCATCCTTGCAACAAACTCTTGGTGGCAGAATATCAATGAGGGCTCTGAGGCACAGGCAGGCTAACCAGCTGGCCTGGGGTCACAGGTTAGCAGAGCCAGGACTTGCAGCCAGGTGTCCTTACACTGTGCTAGACTGATGACTTCCCAGGCGAGGGGTTGTCACCCCATGTCAGTCAGATTCCTGGAGGAGGAGATAAAGACAACTCATCGGGTCACCAGAACAGTCCCCCTCAGCTTCGAGGAAGCCAGCAGGGGTGTCTTCTCACCTGGAGTCCTTCTCTGACGGCTTCGAGGAGATAGGGGATAATAGAGTAGTTCCACAAGTCGGTGAACCACACTCTCGAGCCGTCCACATCGATGGGGCATGACAGGAAGAGCCGGGGGCCTGGATACCACAGTGAAAATACATTAGCACTCAAATGGGCGTGGGTGATGGGGCATCAGGTGAAGCCATGGTCCGAGCACCCTTCACAGGAGGGACCCTGGACGTTCTGATGGCAGGGCTGAGGCCTGGACACAGATATACTAGCCCTGGATGGTGGGCATACAGAAGGACACTCTGATCCCTGATTCCACCTGGGGGTCTCCCTCCTCCAGGAAAGGCTTGATGGGGAAGACGCTCACTGTGGCATTACTAATCTTGATTTTTAAAAATGGAAGCCTATGACTACAAGTCTAAAAGAACAGCAACAGTTAAGCAAATGAGGGTACATCTGCATTTAATCATTTTATAGCCTTTAAAAATAATTTTTAAAACTGAGTAATTGGCTGGGCGTGGTGGCTCATGCCTGTAATCCCAGCACTTTGGGAGGCCGAGGCTGGTGGATCACCTGAGATCAGAAGTTCGAGATCAGCTTAGCCAACATGAAGAAACCCCTTCTCTACTAAAAAACACAAAAAAATTAGCCGGGTGTGGTGGCGGGCACCTGTAATCCCAGCTACTCAGGAGGCTGAGGCAGGTGAATCGCTTGAACCTGGGAGGCAGAGGTTGCTGTGAGCCGAGATCACGCCATTGCACTCCAGCCTGAGCAACAAGAGCGAAACTCTGTCTCAAAAAACAAAAACCAAAAAACAACAACTGAGTAGCAACAGAGAATGCTCATGAGATAGTGCTAAATGAAAAAGGGGTTTTTTTTTTTTGGAGTCTAGCTCTGTTCCCCAGGCTGGAATGCAACGGTGCGATCTCGGCTCACTGCAGCTTCTGCCTCCTGGGTTCACGCGATTCTCCTGCCTCAGCCTCTTGAGTAGCTGGGATTACAGGTGCATGCCACCACACCCAGCTAATGTTTTTGTATTTTTAGAGTAGAGACGCGGTTTCACCATGTTGGCCAGGCTGGTCTTGAACTCTTAACCTGAGATGATCCATCTGCCTTGGCCTCACAAAGTACTGAGTTTACAGGCAGGAGCCACCATGCCCGGCCAAAAGGAACATGTTATATGTATGCTATGATTGCCACTACATAAAGCGTAAATATATATATATATATGTAAGAACAAGGACAGAAATATTAGCTCAAATAATGAAAATTATGTCAAGATGGTGGGACGGTTAGTGATCTTTTTTTCTCTGTTCTAAATGTCCAGCTTTCAGAAATGCTGGTAAAACTTCATTTTTCAAGCAAAGCCAATCCTGAGGGTAGCTTCAGCTTGGGGAAACCTTGAGGTGGGAGCTCTTTAGTGAGCTAGCAGTTTCTACATCGGGCCAGGGTGGGCACACCTCTCTTCTGCAGACCACTAGCAATCTGGGGTCTGCCTGGTCTGTGACTGTCCCTCTGCCCCCTTTCTATCTTTATGGACAGTCCAGCTTCTGCTGACTGTGCCTGCAAAGTGCTGTCCTGGCCAGGGCCCAGAGGATGGGCACCTGAGGATGCCAGCCCGCCCCCTCAACCCAGTCTCCCACCCACCGATGGTGACGTCCGAGGAACTGTGAGCCTCCAGGAAGCGGTTGAGGTGATGCCAGACCTTGGGAATCCAGTCGATGATTTTTACCAGCTCCATATTGCGCACCCGCCCGCTGATCTCTGTTTCCATGAGCTTCCTCCTCAGGAACCGGCCAAGGAAACCCTTCACAGGCTCCGTGTGGTTGGCACAAAGCACCCATCTGGAGGAAGTCAGAAACATTTTTCAAGATGATAGTGATCCAAATGATGGCTGACCTCAGGAACCAAAGCATGTTAGAAACAGAAGGTATATATGCTAATGCAACAAATTGGATTAGCCACGCACCGAACAGTTCTAAACATTGTAACTATGTATTAACTCACAGTTCCTCATAGCAACCCTCTAACATAGATATTCTCACCACCTCCATTTTACAGACAGAAATGCTAAGGAACAGGCAGGTCATGTAACTTTTCCAGGACCAAACAGCTAGTTATTTGAAGAGCTAAGATGGGAACCAGGAAGCCTGGCTCCAGCAGCTAGGCTGTAACCACTGAGATAAACCGCCTCTTGTGCTTGGTGTCAAGCCCTGTGCTACACTATGGAACTATCACTATGACTAAGACACAGTCCTGGTCCCCAGGAGCTCACAGTTTGGTGGAGGAGGCAGACAGGCAAAGAGAGAAATGAAATATGATGAAGCCTAAGGGAATCAGGGAAGGCTCCTGAGAGGAGGGGATGTCTGGGCTGAGACTGGACAGTTAATGGGCAGCAACATAAGGAAAGGCAGGAGCAGGTGTTAGGGTCAGGAGTGGGGTGATGCTGCAGCCTTCGCAAAGGCATGGGTGTTTGGAGAAACTACCAGAAGTTTAGTGTGACTGAAGTTCAGACTTGACCTGCCAACCCACAGAGTCTGGATTTCATTCTGCAGGCCATAGGGAGCTGGAGCTACTCAAGGACTTTAAGCATGAGAGTTCTATGGTCAGATGTGCACTCTAGAATGTTCACTCCGGTCTGGCTGCCACAGTGCAGAGGATTGGCTACAGGCTGCAGAGGGGAGGCTGCAAGCAGACGTACTGACTAGGTGATGGCAATGGTGTGCTGGGTGATGATGGGGCAGTGATGGGGGGAACAGGAGGACGATGGACTTGAGGGATAGTTAGGAGAAAGCATGAACAAGACCAGGACAGCCTACATGCAGGCTGAGCCACGCTCTCAGTGTGCTGGAGGAGTCAACATTTCTCTGGTAATTACATTCAGACCCACTTTCAATATTTCTCCCTCAGAGATGCCCACAGAATGGCCAGTGGAAATGAGCCGGGGGTCCCAGCCCAGGAGACAGCTTCACATCCACCTCTAAGGACCCAGGCAGGAGAGGTGAAGTCAACTGAGATTCATTATATGGGGCAAGGGGTGTTTGGCGATGTCAATCAGGCAGCAGTGCAACCTAGCACAACCGAGGAGAACAGTCCCTCCCACACCCTGGCCGTGAGAGAGCACCAGCATGGTGCTGTGGCAGCGGGGCAGGGACGACACGCTGGCAGGGAGTCATAGCAGCTGGGACTCGAGGGCCCACAGGCCCAGTTAGGTGGAGACATTTTAGGTAAAAGCTGCCATTGCTCATGTTCACTTGGCACAGAGAGACGTCACTGGTAACAAGAGGGCAGCAGGGTCACCTGCAGTCCCTTCCAGAGCTGCCCCTTTGACCCTGTGACAGCAGGACTCAGAGGCAGAGACTTGAGTGCAAGTTCCACTCTGCCACTGACCAGTGTGTGACCTCACCCAAGTCACTTAAGTCTCTGGGCCTCAGTTTCCCCATTTGTAAACGGAGAGTGGTAAATGTAATTACTTGAGGCTGAAGTTAAAATTAAATGGATTAACGCCGGGAGCGGTGGCTGAAGCCTGTAATCCCAGCACTTTGAGAGGCCGAGACGGGCAGATCACGAGGTCAGGAGATCGAGACCATCCTGGCTAACCTGGTGAAACCCCGTCTCTACTAAAAAAATACAAAAAACTAGCCGGGCGTGGTGGCGGGCACCTGTAGTCCCAGCTACTCGGGAGGCTGAGGCAGGAGAATGGTGTGAACCCGGGAGGCGGAGCTTGCAGTGAGCTGAGATCCGGCCACTGCACTCCAGTCTCGGCGACAGAGCGAGACTCTGTCTCAAAAAAAAAAAAAAAAAAAAAAATTAAATGGATTAAGCTGAGAAAAAGAGAAAAATGCTTAACAATACTTAGCGTACAACGCATACTCAACGCAGGCATCTCTACTCGCCCCTTCTTGCCTTCCCTCTTTGTGATTTCATAGGGTAACTGGACAAGGGGAGGGAAAACTGACCTGAAGTTATGGTGAAGCTGCAGGTTGGGAGTCGAAGAGGTAGCCTGGTTCATTGTGCCAATTATGTAAGGGCTGTGGGTAAAATAAAGGAAAAGACAGCTGTGAGTTCAAGTCACGCTAGAGAACAAGGTGGTCACAGAGGCTCGTGGCCCTGTGCTTCCAGGCCGGTGGACAGCTAGGTGCCTCCCCCTCCCAACCCTGTGTGTGTGCACAGCTTCACTCCCACACTGGCCCTGGGCCGCCTGTGTGCACAGTGCCCCATAAGGTGGCAGCACTCTCTCCTGGGGGCTATGAGGTCCAGAACCGGCCTTTACCATTTGTGGTACTTGCAGTTGAGCAGCCCATTGAAGATCTCGCCCAGAGAGCTCACGTGGTGTAGGTTGTCCAGGATGATGACGAGGGGCATGTCCACAGCATTGTTCTCACTGTTGCACTGGTCAGCAAGGTTGGACAGGTACTGGCGCAATTCCTATGGTGGCCAGGAAGGCCGAAGGAGAACAAGTTGGTGAATGTACTCAGTGAAGACACACTGCTCAGGGTCTTTGCCTCACCCAGGCCAGTGGAGGTGGAAAAGCCCTTCATGATGCTGTGCTGTGAACACATTCCGGGTGCCTGCTCAGGGGATGCAGAGTGGGCATGGGATGAGTTAGGACTGGGTCCTGCCTTCCAGTCAGTATTCACCTGGTGACTGAAAACCTTGAGCCTGGGGTAAAAGCACAGCACTGTGCTCTGTATGTACGTGGCCTGAGAGCTACATATACAGAAGCCCTCTACACATCAGGGCAGCAGAGGAGCCAGACACACACTTAAGTCATGCTGAGTAGTGCTGTGGCAGACACAACACACAGCACTGGGGAGACGAGTCTACATGCACCGGGCTTGGGGAAATCCTGCTGAAAGGGCAGGCTTTGGATTTAACCTTGGAGAATGGGTGGGGCATTGGCTCAGCAGGGACTAGAACACAGCCCTGCATGCCTGGGGTAAGGGATGCATGTCAAAAATGGAAGAGGAAGAATAATGCTGCATCTGTGGAAAAGGCTGAAATGGCAAGGTAAGGAGCTGGCAGAGAACCTAGCATGGCTGCCTGCCACTACTGTCATCATCATGATAGCCGGCATCACTTAGAGCCAGGCAGGGCCTTAAGAGCCTTACACACCGGAACTTCTGTAGTCCCACAGTAACCTAGCAGGTGAGTAGTGTGATTTCCTCCATTTTACAGATAGAGAAGCTGAGGCATGGTATGATCAGGTGCCTGGCCCGAGAGTGCACAGTGGGTAAGCACTGGGCATGGGTCAGACCTGGGTTCCTGCTCCAGTCAGTATCTTCACCACACTGGCCTGTCTTAGATGTGAGCCTGCTTGCTCAGGGGCTAACATCTTCTCCCTCTTCTACCAGCACCCACCCACCCTGGGCCTCCATTTTAAGTCAAAATATGACTTGTTAGCAGTAGAAAAAGCCCACCTTTTAAAGTGACTAGTTCTTTGAGTCCCTGTTCACCATGATCTCTGGGCCCCAGGCACATGGCTCCTCATGCCTGCGGAGCCTTCACTTACTGGTCCCAGGAGAAGTTCCCTAACTCACACAAAGGCTCTCAACAGAAGGGCTCTGGGTATGTCTCTCTTGTCCTGCACCCACATCAAGTTACTTGGGGAGCTTGTAGATGGTGCAGATGCCCAGCCTCAAACAACCTAGTGAAACAGATCATCAAGCGAGGTCTGGGAACCTGTGTCTTCAAGCACACAAGGTGATCCTTAAGGCCAAGGAGTCATTTCCAATCCACCTTTGATCCTCAGGCCCCTCTGCACAGGGCCAGCTAGAGTCAATTATCCATCAGTGCTCACTAATGCATGAATGAACAGGTCTGAGAAAGCACTTTCCAACTCTCAGCTGGGCTCCATTCAAACTGGTTTCCATTGCTCACTGTGAAGCAGGATCCAACCTATTTGCTGGCCGCAGGGCTCTAGAGTCCAAGACTTTGACTCGAGCTTCAGTTCTACCACTTAGTACCATCTGAGTGGTCTTAGGCACGGGACCAATCTACTTTAAGCCTCTGTTTCCTTCTCTGCAAAATGGGGATGGTGACAACTACTCCCTTGAAGGTATTGCTATGAGAAGGTGTTTGCTGGCGATGAGGCAAGCAGTCCATAAATGTGGGTTTCTATTGTTTTTATTATTGTTATTTTTGTTAATGGTGTTGTCATTATTGTTCCAAAAATATTTTATTTTGGAAAATCAGTAACACCCAGTACACACATGATAACTTCTTGGTAAACTGCAACAGATGTATCTTGCATAACATTAAAGAACTACCAGGACTGAGCATCATAAATGAGCTCGATCGGCTTAATCACAGATGGAACTTCCTACTGGGATGATCGGAGTGGAGCCTTCCTTTCCGCTAGCGCCCTCTGGATCTCCTTCACTGGGCTTTCTAAAACCACCCAAGGAGAGCTGATAGGAAAGGCTGTTTTCCCATCAGGCACTAGCCTGATGATATCATCAGTTTCGAAAGGGTCAAAAAATACAGCAGACTCAGAATGACCTCCTCACCTTGCTGGACTTATGGTCCACGTTAAAAGTGGCAATAACCCCGTCTGTCAACTCCCGTCCCTCTCGAAGCACCATATACTCAGACAGCCGGTTGGCCAGGTAGGTTTTCCCAGTGCCGCTGGGGCCAGAAAGAATGATCCGACGGTGCTCTATCAGGAGGGAGACGTAGCGCTGCAGGATGGGCTTGGGAATCAAGGACTCAAACACCAGTGAGTCCAGGCTGTTTTCTGCGAGCCCTGCATTTGGGAGAGACAGGAAGTGTCTGAAGTCCTGTAGAAAAGGTGGCTCTCTGTGCTTGCCTAACTGGGACTGCCAAGACCTGAGGTTATTCCTTTCCTCGCAGTCTACTCACCTGAGATTCCTGCACACCCAGGGACACTGGAAGCTGACAGCAAAGTGCTGCTGCTCTAGGAAGTCATCTCCCCGTTCATCAATGCCACGTGCTTCTGTCTCCTGTCTTGGCTAACTTCCCAGACTCAAAGTCACCTTGAACATTTGGGCTCTCAGTCCCCATCTGTCCTCTGCAGAATTCATAATGCTCTGGGCTCTATTTGCCTGTCTGGATTTACTATACTTACTACACACACACATGCACACCTCTACTGTACACACACACACACACATATATATATTTACTATACATATGCTATGTATACTATACCTATGGCATCTGCCCAAACCAAACCTGAGTCCTGTCTATCACAACCCTGAGGTTGCCTCTTCACCCTGCTCCCTCCCACATGCCAGGTACCGCTGCTATCCACACTAAGACGTGCCATGAAGGCAACAGTACTTTTATCTTTAAAAGGAAGAAGAATGCAAGGCGGGATCATTTGATTCTGGAATGTGAATACTGGCAGACCTAGCCTGAAAGCCTGAAATGTTGTTAGCTGGGACTCTTGGTCCTCAACAACATCAAGTGGAAACTTATCCTTTCCCTTTTCTATCTGGGACAATGTCATCAATCAAGGTGGCTGGCTTCACAAGAGGTATCTTTTGGATACTGTCTCTAAGAGAAGATCCATCCAAGGTTGGCTGTCCAGAACCTCAGGTCACTGTTTAAAAGCTACTCTCAAGAAACCAGCAGAATTAATGCAAAGTAAACTGAAGAGTATTTACTATTTTGTAATAGCAAATTCCTTCTACATACTCAGTCACTGTGAGCAGATACCCCCAAAGCATCTATATGTTTGTTTCCAGTCTTCCCCCAATCACGTAACCCCTAAATGCAGTCACTCTTCCACAATGAACATGACAAAGGCCCCCAGATACCTTATCTGCTAGGGACAAGCCTAACATTTTCCTGCTACTGAGATTGATGTAGCGTACACTTGCTCAAACCTCAATGCAAAGTATGGAGTGTAGGGTCTCTAAATTTAATATTAATAAACACAGGAAAAAAACACTAGAACACCCTCTCTGCATATATATACTGCTCTAGTTCAGTCTGCTGCCATAAACCCCACAGGGAGTGACTATTTTGCCGATGAGCTCACTTCAGGAAATGCAAAGTCGAACCCCCTTCCCCTGGTACCACTGAAGTGAATCACTGCAGCTCAGAAAACTCTTTCAGCTCAAATCTTTGAGTGGTTTTTAGTGCCTTGAAGTCATAAGTTTTAAGTACTCTAGGAAAGAGAAGAGTCAGGTATCACTGAAAAATAAACCGAGCTGATCCCTTGAGGTGCTGAAACTTGATGTGTTGACAGCAGCGACGGATCAGGGTCTGCAGAGGGGTGGCACGCTCCACTAGAGGCAGGTAGTCTTATTACTTTCTAGAGAGGCTTGGCCTGGTCTCAGCAATAGGCCATTCCTTTTACCCCTCAGTCCTTTGTAATGCTCACCTGTAAAACCAGCAAGTGAACAAGGCATGCTTGACAGGAGGGGCGAAATGGCAATTTGAACCCAGGACATAAAAGGCTCTCCTGAAAGGGTTCTTGTTGAGGACGATCGTTCCAGTGTGTCTGGTACTCCTTCCTGCTTCCCCTCATGGTAGAACTCTTCTTTCCCATGGGGAGCTCATTCCTGGTGGTTCAAGTGGAACCAATCCAGCTCCTCCATCCACCCAAAGGATAGGCTTGTGAGCAGGCTCGGACAAATCCTCTCCCTAGTCACAATGACCAATTCAGTGACAGGCATTTGACTTATAGTGGGCCAGAGTCATCCCTAGGAATTATCTGTTACATTTTCCCCAAAATCCCTCTTTCCTTCAGGTTCCTAAGCTAGAAGAAGGAATTGGGCTACCAGGGGCCGTTTCATCAACCATGTGCAAAGAGTTCAATAAATAAGCACGGCCGTGACCGGCAACGCTGAGGCAGGCCTTGTCCTGATTCACTGTCTGAGCACCTGGATCCAGCTGTGCTTGAGGTATGCTCCTGGATTGCCCAGGGCCATGACCCCATACATTTCCTTTTTACGCATAGCTACTTTTGAGTCTGTTTCTGTCACTTACAGCCCAAGGGCACAATTGTGGCATTTCACTTGCCAGCAGGAGAAGGCTGTGTGAGGTTCAAGCAGTATGTACCACTTGCCACCTGCAGAGCAAGATCTTAATTCCTGCTGATGGAAAATGGTGGGGTGCTTCTGGAAACTCTACCAACCAAGAAATACATCTCGCGTCAAACAACACCTCAAAACTGCAGTCAAGAAGAGGGCCTTTCAGGGAAGAAAGAAATGGGACAACACAAAGAATGAGCCTAGTACGGTATTTATGAAAGTCTATATTCAGGTGATCCATAACACATAGGAAATGATGCGGTTTTACAATCAAATAAATTTGGGACAGATTGGACTAAAGTCTTTTTTTTTTTTTTGAGATGGAGTTTCACTCCTGTTGCCCAGGCTAGAGTGCAATGGCACAATCTCGGCTCACCGCAACTTCCGCCTCCCAGGTTCAAGTGAGTCTCCTGCCTCGGCCTCCCTAGTAGCTGGGATTATAGACATGTGTCACCATGCCCAGGCAATTTTTTGTATTTTTAGTACAGACAGGGTTTCTTCATGTTGGTCAGGCTGGTCTCAAACTCCCAACCTCAGGTGATCCGCCCACCTCGGCCTCCCAAAGTGCTGGGATTACAGGTGTGAGCCACCGTGCCCAGCCTAAACAGCCTTTTTAACAGCAGGAGTTAGGACACTGAATGACAGAGCCTTTGATGCACCAGTGCACTTCTGTCCTCCAAACACAAATGGGGATAATGATGTAGTTTCCCAGAATTGCTTGGCAGTGAAGCTTTTTTTTCCTGAGCGAACTTTGTGGGCCTAGAGTTCTAAGGAATGCACTGGCCTGGGGCTTAATATCGCTAGGTAATGAGAAACTGGAAGCTCTAGCAGCACCTGCGTGGGCACAAGCTTTAGCAGTTTCATCAGGATGCTCAGAGTGACTCCTGCAGCCTATAGCATGTCGTGGTTTTCCCATCTGTAGAATGGGATTGCATCCAAAGCTTGCTGGCAAGAGTAATTCATCAGTATTGGTAAAGCCCTGTTGCAACAGGGTTATTAAGATTCCATCATCTCAGAGTCATAAGGCTAATGGGATCTTTTGTTAGATAATTGCAGCAATAAACTAAAATGATTTTGTTTCCTAAGGTGGTTGAAAAAGCAAAAGATGGTTCAACTTGCGTAGAGTAACTGTTGGAAGGGAGAAAAGCAGCCCACAAACATATGCACAAACAAAACTGTGGCCACAAGTGACTCTGCCAAGTCACAAAATGAAAACTGTAATTCCTGAAAGCTCCGACCTCTGCAACCAGCTCAATTACCTTTCACAGTCACTGAGATGGTTGTGTTCTCTCCAACCAGATAGCCACAAGGAAGCAGCTCCGGTGTTTCGGAAGTGTTGCTGCGCTTGATTTCTCCAATGCTGTAGCCAAGAACACTGTCTGAATTCAGCCCTAGCTGACTCACTGGGTCGACATGAATGATGTATTCCTGGAAAAAATAAAAAATAAAAAAGACTCCATCAAAGATGTGGCTAAAATCTGCCCATGACTCATGTTTTCATTGGGTGATTTATGATCATCTTCTCTTCTTTCTCAGATGTCTGAGTTGAAATTGAGCTGTGGGATGAGGGGGAGAAGAACTGACTTTCTAAGGGGATAATGCCCAAGTACCACAGGCCTCTTAAAATACAGATTTATTTGGTTAGGAGTGGAAAAACAACAACAACAACAACAACAAAAAACCCCTAACAAGGTTGTGAACGTTTAGTCTGGATGAACCAAGCACGGAAAAGCCAGGCTGCTTTTCCTAAGTTCGGCTGAAATCTTGAAGACATCAGGGCCTGTGAATGGTGCTGGAAAATTCATGAAAAAGTAATTTTGACAGGAAATCTCTCTTCCATTCCCTTCTTTTGGCTCAAAGATCATACAAAGAGATTAAAATGCAGGCTGCTCACAAAAATCAGCTCTAGATCTTTGAGAAGGAAAATGTGTGTTTAATTTGGAAAGTGTTCCCTCTTAGTTGAGTGAACAAAAGGTTTTAGGTTAGTAAATGTAGAACTAAGGTCCATGTACTAGGAGGTGACTGCACGACGACTTCGGTGGAATCCCAGTAATAGGCCTTACATGGTCTCACTTCCTCACTTACTATGATGCCAACGTGCCTCTTTTCAGCCCAAACTGGTATCAAATCCAAGGATGTCCCAACTGCCCATCACCAGAGATATGTTTTTGGCCTAGGTAGGAGAATCGGTCCATCCTAAGCCATTCATACGTCTTCTCTGGTCTCATTTCTACAGGCTGGCTTACCAGGATGGGGAACAATCTCCAGTCAAAAAACAGAATTTTCTCTGTATGAGGCTACTTGGATCTAGCTATTAGAAAGAAACTACAGTGTACTATTAGGTTGTTGCAAAAGTAACTATGTTGGTGCAATCACTTTTGCACCAACGTAATAGTTAAGTTAGGAGTTGAAGTCAGACCAACTAAACTAGACCAACGTGGTCTAATTCTAGATCCATGACCTTGAGCAGCCCAACCTGACCTTCACTTTCTTCACCTTTAAATGGGGTAATATAAGGGGCTTGGCATAGTCTCTGGCACAAAAAACGTGGGCTATTATTACTACTCAGGGAATATGATTAATGAGCACTTATAATCGTTGACTTACTTTAGGACAATAGAAAAAATGTACCAAAAGCTTCCTTCAAATCACAATGTGTTTCAAGGTTCACGTTGGTACTCATTAGTTAGTTATCCTGTGGCAAACACCCAATCTAATGATGTGATTAAAAAGAATAGAGAAATAAGTATGGCAACATCCTTGAGCCTGGCCATCGATCAGACATTAATGTCACTCGTAAAACAAATCAAAGACTCTGAAGTGGTGGCACAGCATACCAGGCAAATCAGATCAAATCCCCCAAAATGAAGGCTAGAAATCTGATGTCTAAGCCCTGGCCACAGATTACATATTCCAAAACATATGTCCTAAGACACAATTCTAAGGTGAAAAGAGAGTTGGACATTAGCAATTCACTGTGAGAGGATCAAAGAGTTGCTCAAATCACACTCACTAGCTGGCCCACCACTGCAAAGGGCAGATGGAAAGAATTTGGCCTATCACCAGTCTGTACTTACCATCGTCCTTCCATTCCCTTGAGGGCCAGGGAGCAAGTTCCAGCAACATAAAGATGTAGGGAAGGGCACAGGTCTGAGAAATGGCCAAGCTCAAGACATCAACCTCTCTTTGCCTCCCCAGGCCCAGATGCCCGTGTTAGGTATTTTGCTGTAGCCGCCATCTTGAAACACTTACTTTGAACAGCCGTCTAACCACCCCATCGAGCACATCCCACTTCGTCTTGCCACTAACTCCAATGCAGCCAATAAGAAAGAGGTGTGGTCTGGAATCCTAAGGGTAAGGAAATGTACACAGGTGAAAACCAGGTGGATCTTTTCTGACTCAGTTCAGCAGAAGACTCAGGTTGCCTTAGAACTCCGCCAATGGTTTGAGAGGGGAATAAAAGTCCTATTTGTATTAATACCAGGTATAACTTAGGTGGAAGTAATAGTCTTAATACCTTTCCCTGCTTTACTGCTAAAACAGCAGACCAAGAGTCAGAAAGAGAGGATTTCCTCTCTGGAATATGGAACCTTCTGCTAAGTAAATGTGTCAGACAGGGCATAAATCACATATTCCTTTTCCAGAACTCTCCACACCTGTCTAGCATCTCTGTCTTTTCAAACCTTGCTTACAAACTCACCTCTTCCAGGAAGACTTCAGTGATTAACCCCATCAGGCTCAGAGCTTAAACTGCTTCGGCAATTCTGTACATAACTTATATAATGATATATCTGGTACTAATTTATATTTAGTTTTAGGTATTTGTCTTATTTTTGTATATCAAGTTTATCTCCTTACTAGATCTTAAACATTGTCAGGACAAAATGTGTTTCTATTTTTTCTTCTTTCTTGTTTTTAAATAACATTTACTGTTTTTCTTCTTGTTAAAACTCAAAACGTGCAACTCAGAAAACTAATAAAACTCTGGGAAGAATACTCTCAAAACAATCTTTTTCTAACTCTTTTGCACCTCTGTTCACAGGGCTTTGCATAGTGGCAGCTAATCAGATCACACTGATAAAAGAAAAGCTGATAGAACATGCCATTCTATTGGGTTTTAAATACCTTACATGCTCATAAGGACGTAGAGTCAGGAGTGTGGTTGGGCAGGGGTCGGGGAGGTGACATATGGCAGCTAAGCAAAATCAGCAAAGAAAAGAGCACCAGTCTTGCAGTGAGATGATCTGACCCAACCACTTGTCCCTGGCCTCAAATAAGTAACGCTTGGGGTCTTGGGTTTCTTAATTATATAATGAGGATAACAATCCCTGGTCAACCAACCTCACCTGGATGCTGTAGTGATGCAGAATAATATAACTTTTGAAGGTGACTTGTAAACTTTTATAAAATGTATGCTCTATTTGTTCATATTGACAATCACTAGAATAAACAGTCCACAAGGTATACCTGCATTTACTGTAAGAATGAGTGTCCCAGCAGGGCATGGTGGTTCACGCCTGTAATCCCAGCACTTTGGGAGGCCGAGGCGGGTGGATCACAAGGTCAGGAGTTTGAGACCAGCCTGGCCAATATGGTGAAACCCCGTCTCTACTAAAAATACAAAAAAACTAGCCAGGTGTGGTGGTGGGCACCTGTAGTCCCAGCTACTCGGGAGGCTGAGGCAGAAGAATCGCTTGAACCCAGGAGGCAGAGGCTGCAGTGAGCCAAGATCACACTACTGCATTCTAGGTGACAGAGCAAGACTCTGTCTCAAAAAAAAAAAAAAAAAGAATGAGTTTCTCCTGATAGTCCATCACTCTACTAGCTATGTTTTGAAAATGGAACTATCTATTGTATCTTTCAAGGCTAGATGATGCTAATGGGAGTGCCAAAATCCTGAGCTTACCCCCTATCGTGAGGCTAGCAAGCCAGCCACAAAGTGGAATCCCCTAAGAAAGGTCTGGCTGTACATGCTTTGTTCTGCGGGTTCCCTAGTGTCTGAAACTACAAGTATTTCTAGCATGTTGGCTAGAAATACTAAGAAATAACAAACAAAAAACTAAAGGGAACTTGAAATGGTGACTCATGAGGCCTTTCCACATTTATTCGAGAAATAGTCATTCAAAGCATCACTGGGTTTTAATCACTGGCTAAAATTCAACTTTCAATGTCAACTCTAGCCCCCACCCCAAAATAGTCTCTGGCAGTGGTATAGACTCTGGAAGTTCCTAGACTTTGGAAGTGAACAGAAAGCATACTAGGAAAACTCAGATTCTCCAGCCTTGGTGAGTCAGGATGCCCCACCAGCTCTATCTTCGGCCACCTGCAAGCTCCCAGGGCTTGGCATCTCCATCTCTTGATGTCTAACAAGATGTCTACTCTTGATGACTGATGACCAATAAAACTGGTGCTCTTGGTCTGCTGCATGTGGTCAGCTTATTTCTGTACCTTACATGCTAAATGTGCATAGCTGCCTCTGAAGTGCTTTGGGAATATATTTCATTCAGAAAGGCCCTTTCCAATGGATGTTAGCATTTAGTTAATTACATGAAAGTGAAACGTGGGACCATTTTTAGTATTCTTTATTAGACTTTCAAGCATACGAGAAAGGGAAATGCCATTCGCACACTTTACTTGTGTCAAAATGCTGCAAGGGATTAATTATGGTTAGTTAAGAGAAGCGTTAGTAGTATTTCCAAATCACCTTAGGCTCTGAGGTGATACAGGTTTTACAATCAGATCACTAAGCTAGGTAGTTCTACCTGGGGGAGGGACAGGCAGAGCAGGGAAAGGGATCCAACTAACCTCCTTCCACTTCATTTCCTCCTGAAAGCTGACAACTATCTTAACATGCCTGCCTCCTTCCTTCCGAGCCGAGCATTCACCAGTGTCATCCAGCAACATGTCTGCGAATGGAAAACATCAACAGCCTTAGGCACATGGGGACAGCAAAGCCAGCTTCCTGACACCCCCGCTGCTGGTTGGCACAGCAGTGGGACAAACAGGTGTCAGGGTGCAGGGGGTGGGGGAGGTAGGGGAAGAGGAGAGGGCAAAATGGAGAATGCAGTCACAGAAACCAATGGTGGACCAACCAAGGAACCAGCAGGCTGACAATGCACCTTGCCGGATGGAAGTGCGAGGGAGAGACTCAACCAAAACAACAGCAACAGCAGCATCATGGATACAAAATAAAAGCATCAGCCTTAATATGCTTACAAAGAAAACCTAGATTGTGTTCACTGATGGTTGCGCCAGCCTGGAATCCATCCTGAAGACAGGAAGATCATAGACCAAGCCACTGCCCCGACTGGGACCTGCTACTATGGGGTTTGTGTACAGCATTCAGCTTGCAGGTCAGCCTCTTAAAATGGATCAAACAGAACTCAGCATGGTGGGCGAGGGTATCCAAGCTCAGGGCTTGGAGAATTTGGGGTGCTGGAGCAAAGCATGAGAGCAGTCTAACGGCTGGGCTCATGTTGGTAGCAGACTCACACCCAGACACATACACACCCCAAGTGCACACACGCCTGTTTCCTCTCCGTTTGATCTGTTGGTCTGCTTATTTTGGGGCTCTCACTTAGAGATCAGGGTGCCAGCTCTAGGTCCAGTCCTGCCCCCAAACCCTGTAGGCCACTCACCCAGGCTGGTTGACTCAGTGAGGTTCAAGCTGTGCTGGGAGAGGCCCATGGACTGCCTTGGGGAGGCAGAGATGGACACTTGGGAAGGAGCCCGGCTGCAGCCACTGCCTTGAGACTCTGACTTCAGCCGATCATTCTCGGCTTTCAGCTTCTCTATTTCACTCTGCAAAGAGTAATGGAGAAGCTCACTTAGTAGGCAGAAGTAATGTGAACAAGATTTTTCTGAAGGAAGGATCTGAAAGTTCCCTGCAGAAACCAGGCTGGTCTCCCACCCAAGGCGAACAACACCCTCAGAGAGATTCAGCAGTGTTTGCTGCCCCTGCTGTAGACACAAGACATGCTGGCAGGGGAGGTCCCTCCACTCAGAGAACAGGCCTTTGAAAAGACCTCTGAAATGCTTCCCAGAGTCTGCTGCTTGAGGGTTAAGTGAAAAAGAGTCTTATGATCTAAGAGGTTTGTGCAACTCTGGCTTTTACAGGCTTCTTTCCTGCAGGACTTCTCAGAACGTTTAATGAGTTCCTCTACACCATGAATCGAACAGAGGCACATGGTGTGCAGAATTTTCCAAACGTATTTGATCAAGGAGTTCTCCTTTCATAGAGCTTCTCACAGAATGAGTGTTTCAGGGAACCTCCTTTGGGAAAACTGACTCCATTAAGGTCCTGGCAGACTCCAGAGGTATCTTTCATTCTATGAATATTCATGAAGAACCTACAATGTGCAAGGTATTGGTGCTATGTCCAGAGAAAGGTATGCAAAAAGCCCAGAAGACCCAAATGTCTTCACTCCATGGCAGAAGGTGGGAGGGGCTGTAAGAACAAATCTACAAGAAGATTCAGACGAGGGCACTAACTCTCCGGCTGCAAGACTTGGACAGGCATCAGGCCGAGCATTAAGGGAAGGGTCTAACTTGGACGTGCAGAGGAATATTCCCAGTGGAGGGAACGATATGGAAGAGGGATGCAAAGATGGCAGTCAGCGACTCCATCTGGTTGGTGAGTAGATTCTGGGAAGAGGAGCTGGGGAGGGTGGTGTGGATTAACAGTGGAAAGGACCCTGTAGAAGGCCTTGAAGGCCAAGTGAAGGAGACTGCACCACATGCCATAGGCACCAGGGGAGTCACTAAAAGTATTATGTAAAGGAAGGGCACGGGTACTCTTATTCTTCCAAAAGATTGGTCTTTGAGCAATGTGTGGGAGGGACTGAAAAGAGATAGAGAAAGCGAGGGCTGCCACCAGATTCTGATGTAGCCCTTAGGGCTTAGTGGAGAGCAGCCTCTGGGAGCTCCTTCATAGACAGCCTTGAGCTCAGCCCATGCTCCTGGGCTCTCACCTGCATCCTGTTCATGGCCTCCCGGAGCTGGTCCAGCTGGTGGGCAGAACTGAGAGCTTCTAAGCGGATGTCCGTCAGCTTCATCTCCTTGTCTCTCAACTCATTTCGGAGCTGCATGACGGTCTCAGCTTCACTATCCATGCATTCTGAAATCCTAGGGAAAGAGGAATGTTACTGATGAAAGCAGCTCCTTTTAGTCCCCTACTGACCACTGGTCCACGTCAATCATCAGGTTTGTTTAGCAATAACTATGAATAACCAGCTGCCTGGTGCTTCCTGGAGGTGATAATACCAAAAACACCTGAAAACAGATTTTATTCCTTCTCTACATTCCTGTTTTTTCTTCTTTAAATTGGTTTATTTAGACCACTGATGTTTAAAATCATTGTTAATATAGTTGGATTTACATTTACCGTATTGTTTTGAATTTGTTGTCCTTTTTCTTTGTTCCTATTTTTTTCTTTCACTCTTTTCCTGCCTCTTGTGGTTTCACTTTTTAAATTTTATTTTCACTTTTTTTAGAGACAAGATTTCATTCTCTACATTCTTTCTTTGCCAAGCTCGGGCAATCAGAATGGCTTTGGTGTGCCTTTCAGCAAAATTCCAGTAATACCGGGAGAAGCAGGAGCTGGCAAAAGGGAGTAGTAACCTTCCAGTTTGATAACCCCCTCCCCCACCATGTGTACACAGCTGAGCTTCCATGACACCACGTGCCCTTGAGTTCCAAACTGACTCAGAGAAGCAGGGTCAGCTATCTGTTTTAAAGATTAGAAATTCCTTTGTTAAACAACTGAGGGGTGATTTTTATTTGCCATAATGGGGATGAAACCTAAAGATATGCATGGAAGGTGTTAATCTGTTCCTGATCACATTCTGAAAACTCACTCCCCTAAAAATATCTAGACATATCAACCTTTTTTAGTTCCTCAGCCCCCACACTGCTTAACACACTCAGGGCAAGAAGGGAAACCTCTTCAGGGAGTTAGAGAACAGACGGGATGGTGTGATATGCAAGCCAAAGTTGTATCTGAAAACTCTGCAACAGCCTGGCTAATTGTCTTCTTTTCTCTGCTGCACACCAGGTCAAGGTCACCATAGGACCCTGTTGAGTTCCTCTTTCTGAAGAGGTGGTTCTTCTAGGCTAGGCTCCTTAATGACTTAGGTTTGCTCTCCAAACACCTGGCAAATCAGCACAAAGTAGAAGATCATAAAAGTCATGATGAATTGCAATGTTAAAGATAGTTCTCTTAAAAAAATAGTTCTGTGAGTTTCATAGATCTTAGCATCTGGGTTACTGGGTGATCCAGAATAGAAAGCTTTGACATTTCTTGGACTGAAAACAGAAAAACAACCCCAAACACCCGCATTCTCAAGTTCATAAAGTTACAAAGCTGAAGCTGATTATGTCTAAAGGAGATGATGAGCATGTGGTCTCTGCAGAAATAAATGATCACACGAGTCTGCTCTCCAAGACCCAAGCGATGGGTTTGGGGCCAAACAAAACCTGACCTGTAAAACCGGGTGAGGGTGTGGAACTTTTATTTCCCAAAGGAAAATGATTTATAAAATTGTTAAAAGAGATGAAATTATATTTCAGGGGCAGAAAGAACTGGAAGAAAAATTTAACACTTGAATAGTCAAATGTTTTCGCTGCTCTTTTCTTGACCTAAACCTGAACTCTTTGGATTTGAGAGACACAGTAAAACCACCTTACGTTTTTAAAAGTTACCAGTCACCAAGGAAGATTCTTAGCTTCAAAATCTAATCCGAAAGAACTCCTGAAAATGATCTAATTATTTCCATCTCACACTTTTGAGAGACTGAAGCCAATAGATTTGGGACTAAAAGGGTGAGAGAGAAATGTCTTTAGAATTTGCAACATCCTTTCTTTCTCAGCTCTCTGTACCTTGAATAGACTGGTTTGTGAGGTTTACTGATCGAACCATGGTTTTTTCCTTTCTTTTTTTTTTTCTTTGGTTTGGGAGGTTTGCAGGAGGAGCTTGCAAAAACTGGTTCTATCTTGAGAAGACTATGTTTCTTGGTTTAAATGGAGTGTAAAGTCTGAACAAAATTCCACTGTTATCTCCTGTCTTAGCCAAATCATGTCCTACACAGATCTTGAAGGCTCAGATTCACTGCAGAGAACAGTCTGTTCTGGCTGACACCATGTGAGGCTGGTCTGTCCAGCAGTACATGACAAGGCACCTTGCTCAAGTCATCTTCACCTAATCTGTACCCTTTTACCAGAAAGCGCTCAGCAAGAGAGAAAATACCTTCTTGGCACTCACTTTGTGGAACATATCACATCGGTTACTTTGCAGAGCTTGGCTCAAACCCTTGACTATACAAAGGGTAGCAAACTGAAATGAAGCAAGTCTGTGTTGGGAGGACTTTGTCCCCCTATGCTCCTCCAGAATCAACCAGCTCTCAGAAACACACAATGATGAGGCCTTATGAGATGTCCTATAATGTAGCCATGATGTTGAAAACACATTCTTGGCCGGGCGTGGTGACTCATGCCTATAATCCTAGCACTTTGGGAGGCTGAGGCAGGTGGATCACCTGAGGTCAGGAGTTCGAGACAAGCCTGGCCAACATGGTGAAACCCTGTTTCTACTAAAAATACACAAATTAGCTGGGTGGTGTAGCTGTGGTGGCGTGCACTTGTAATCCCAGCTACTTGGGAGGCTGAGGCAGGAGAATTGCTTGAACTTGAGAGGTGGAGGTTGCAGTGAGCCAAGATCGCACCACTGCACTCCAGCCTGGGAGGCAAGAGCGAAACTCTGTCTCAAAAAAAAAAAAAGAAAAGAAAACACATTCTTTTGCAGCAGCCTTAACTAAGCTTTAGTCCCTAATCCTAATGCCCAAGACAGAGCCTTTTCCCCTAGTTCCTTCCCTGACTAGACTTAGGCTATATCACTGATAATTTCATTTCACTTAACATGTTACCTCTGCTTGGCTGCCGGCTCCTCGGGGACCAGAGTTATTCTCTGCATCATTTCTGGCATCTGATCACATTGACATAATGGGTACCTAACAAATGCTTATGGAATACCTAAACAAATGGGCTAGGCATTTGAAGTATATTATTCCATTTCCTTTGTACATTACTCACTCCATGAAGAGGTACTGTAATTATCTCCAGTTTTAAAATGGGGAGGCAGAGACATGGAGACAAACAGGTCCAAGACTGCACTATTTAAAAATGATAGAGGCAGGTTCAAACCTGGCAGGCCTGCTTAGCTCTAGAGCCTGTGTTCCTGAACTATACCCACTAGGCGCTCAATACATGCTTGTCCACTTCATAAACTGCTTACTGAAGCAATCTCATGTGTGTTTTTTCCTACTCAGTCCCTTAACTGTGATTTAAGCCTTTTTCCACTGTCTTGTCCACAGTCAGGGCTGGTAGCATACCTAATTTTAAAATGCCTCGAGTGTGGGAAAACGTTGCCTTACCACAACTACCATTCCTTTCGCCCACAGATTGGGGAATTTCCTAAGCCCAACTCCTCTGCCTTTGGTTTTGTCTTTGAACTCCCTCTCACATCTAGATCTGCACATTCTTACAAACCCTTCAAGGTTGGAAATCAGCATTTGCTCTCAGCCTACCCTTTGGAAAACGAGACCAAAAACAAACATCTCCAGTGTGCATGGATGCTGTGGAATGTAAGAAAAGGGCTGGGGAGCCAGGAGTCAACCCCGCCCGATTCCTCTGGGGAAAATGGCTTGGAGGATACTTCTGTCATGGTCCTGCACAGTTGAGTGCATTGCTGCCTCTCTCTGCTCATCTCACTTGGCCGCCCAGCAGCATCTGGCCCTGTTCCTACTCCCTCCAGCAACAATTTCTCCTCTCTGCTCCCGGGTTTCATCCCACCTTGCTGGCCGGCGGCTTTAACTCCCTCTTTCTGAACTTAAAATATCAGAGTGCACTAGAGCTCCGTCCTCTTGACCTCTTGTCCTCATGCCCTCTGATCATCTTTGTCGTCATTCAACCCCTTGGAGAACTCTTCCAGTTATCCAGCTTTCAACACCACCAACGAGTCTGTGTCACTCAAATCTATACCTCTAGGAAGTCCAGGCTGGTTGACCTGGGTATGGATGTCTGCTGGGCATCTCAAATTTAATGTAACCAAAGTAGTGCTCCGACTCCTCACTCTGCCCTCATCTGTGTCTCCCACTCACCCCAGGTACTCAAGCTGTAAATCTAGGAATATCCCAGGATGGCTCTCCTCTTTCCCTTGCACTCACATCTGATCCATCACCATACACTGTTAACTTCTTCGAGAATATATCCTAAATCCATCCAGGACTCACCACTGTCATCAGTCGCTCCTTCCTTCCACCAAATATTTGAGTGTCTGCAAAATCAACAGAGTACCTACCTCCACGGAGCTTCTACTGTAGATCTGGGGTTGGGATGGGGGACAGAGAACAAATAATCAAGGAAAACCTCTATGTCAGGTGTCGGGGGGCAACATGTGCAATGGGGAAAAATGAAGCAAGGGCAAAGGGACCATGGGGAGCACTGGGTCGTGGCGGAATGTTGGTTTATGCAAGTGAATGGGCAAGGCCTTATTCATTAAGTCACATTGAGCAGAGACCTAAGGAAATAAATATCTGAGGGAAGAGCGTACCAGGCAGAGGACACAGGAGGGGCACAAGACGTGAGGTGGAGAATGTGATTGGAACGTGTAAAGAACAAGTGGGCCAGAGTGGCTAGGAGCCCCTAGTGATCTCCCTTCCTCGTATTCCTCACACATGGAACAGAGACTGATCTTTATAAATTTTTTTTTTGTAGAGACAGAGTCTCACTATGTTGACCAGGCTGGTTGCCAACTCTTGGCCTCAAGCAATCCTCCCTTCTTGGCCTCCCAAAGTGCTGGGATTACAGGTGAGAGTCACTGCACCTGGCTTGGTTAACATCTTTTTGATCTCTTCAGAACACTGGGAATAGTGCTCTGCTCAGGTTGCTATATAAAAAGTTTAAATCAATAAATAAAGAAGACATGATGAGTTCCTTTATCTCCTGGTCAGGAGACAACTGAGTTGGGATGCTTTGGGATGATGGCATGTGTGAGAGTCACAGGCAACTTGTTCTTTACTCCTTCCTTAGGCACTCTGCAGATGGAGGAGGACACACCCTGTCAGTCATTTGTCTAATTCTTCATTCAAAATAACACAGAGCACTGGGCTGGGCACTACAGGACAAATCGAAGTCCAGTCCCTCAGTGTCCTTTTTCCTTCCTCCGTTCAGTTTTACCCTCACCCATAACAGTAGGTAGTATACATCCCTGTAGCTACCTCTTACTAGGGTGCTCCCCAAAAAAACAGGAATTGATCATCTAACTCAGTAAAGTGGAGACCCTGACAGGGCCATGTTTCAATAATGGGTGAAGTTGCTTAAAAGTCATAACCCTGGTTGGGTGTGGTGGCTCATGCCTATAATCCCAGCACTTTGGGAGGCCGAGGCAGGTGGATCACCTGAGGTCAGGAGTTTGAGACCAGATTGACCAATATGGTGAAACCTCATCTCCACTAAAGCTACAAAAATTAGTCAGGCGTGGTGGCATGCGCCTGTAGTCCCAGCTACTCGGGAGGCTGAGACAGGAGAATTGCTTGAACCCAGGCAGCAGAAGTTGCAGTGAGCCGAGATCATGCCACTGCACTCCAGCCTGGGCAACAGAGTAAGACTCCATCTCAAAAACAAAAACAAAACAAAAAAAAGGTCATAACCCTACTATCCTCCGTTTCCTCTCTTCCACTTCCATGCAGTTGGTGTGCTACAAAGACCTGGCCTCTGAACAGGCTGATTTTGCCTGTGTTCCCTCTATCTTTCTGGTAAGCCACTAAGGCAGGGCCTTAGGACACTTATGCTATCTTCAGTGGGCTGGCTGGTTAAGTGGACTTAGGGTCAGCTCCACAGACCTGGCCACCTGAGAATGAAGAAGGAACAGGATGGAAAAGGCCCTTCATGCATAGTATTTAACTTGGCCCTCCCAAGAATCCAGTGAAGTAGATATAATGAACCCTATTTTTACTAGTGAGGAAACTGAAATTTATACATCCAAACTTCTTTCTCTAACCCTATCTCAGTGGCTGTCCTGACCCTGGCCATGACTTCCCTCTTCTCCCAGGCACTGTCTCATCTCACTGATAACTTTCCTTGCAGACTACCTGTGCTCTAGTTCTTTAATTCTAGACCTGGTATACCATGGTCTCAAAAGAAATTCAGCCCTATTGGGCAGGGCCAGCCTTTCTTACTGCTGTAGGAAGCAAGCTCCTTTATATCAATTTATCTTGTTCAATTCTTAGGGCTAGGATACAAACACAGAAACCAGTATCCCAAATTGACATATAAAAGTATGGAAACAAAGAGAACTTAAGTAATTTGCTTAAGGCCAACCAGCTAGTTACAGACATTGACTTCACCAGAACGAAAACCTAAGTTTCCTTTCTCTTTCAACTTTCCCAGTCCTAAAGCATTGAAAGACCATGCACAGTCCTATTAAAGCAAAGCATAAAGGATCCCAAGGAGCAGATGTGTCATAACAGGACTCCTAGCCATTCCTATTGGAGAGGGTTCTCAGGGGCCAAAGATGTTATCTGACTAGACAGACAGACTTACAGAGAGTTGGAGTGAGAATTCCTCAGCAGTGGGGTGGAACCTGTGGACCCGTTGTGTGGTAACTTTGGTGAGGAAGGCAAAGAAGAATCCGTCATCTCCTCAATGTCTGAATGAGAGGACGCAGATTTGGGGGACTTCTTCTTCCCGAAAGCTTGCTTGAAGGAGCTGCGTAACTGAATATACAAGACTGTCAGTCTCGCAACGGGGGCAACCAATGCTCAGGCCTTGGCAAAACAGAGACATGCACACAAAAAAGCGATTAATTCTCCCATGTTTTTCCCCCACCAATGGAAGAGGTTCCCAAGAGCTCTTTTGAATCAGTGCATTAAGGGAAGAAGAGTTATCTGGTGTTGCCAGCTTGAGGGACTGCACCTGTGGGTAACATTCCATGCCTACTCTTGGTTCAAGACTAGATGCCAACAGCAAGACAGAGCCTGGCTCAGCAGATGGATGTTGGGAAGATGAGGTTACACAGCAACAAAGCAGGATGCTCAGACACGGTGAGGGATGCGGATGAGGTTAGTCATATCAATGGATGGGTTAGCTTGGTATCTGATATTAAAGTCGGTCTTGCTTACCTCATTGACCTGCCAGAGAAAACGCAAGCAAAAATGGGGAAGGGGGAGGAAAAAAGACAATTTTTTAACAGAGAAAGCCAGTGACAGGGAAAGCTTCGGACTTTCAGACACAACAAGGCTAATAATAAACACCACACACAGGGGAGGTTTCCAGTAGGAGCACAAATCTTTAAAAGCATTGGGGTCAAGTTCCTTCCTTCTGAAAGGGAATAGCAGGTTGGGGAGTCCTCTAAAATTCCAGTTCTTCCAGCTTTTCCCTGTCTGGCTGAAATGGCTGCCTCCCACCTTCCTGTGCTTCTCATTCTCTTCTTTTCTCTTGTCAGTCACCTCTCTGTGCCTTAATTTTTTGGAGAGGATGTCTTCTTTTTTGAGCAATTCTAGCTTCACTGTTACACTGGCCCTGGATGGCTGCACAGCTCCTTAACCTATCCACTTAGGAGTTTCTGCTATTTGTGTATAAAAGAAGATAATCTAATAGGCAGCAAATTAGCCATCTCACTTGTTACTCAGAAAATGGTTATTTTAAAGAAATATATTAACCATATGGGGTGAAAAGGAACTAGTATATTACAGTTTCCCCAAATCATGAAATGGATCTGAAAATTCTTTCCCCCCTCCTCTGTTGCAGGAAGTGGAGACCTAAACATTTTAATGACAACATAAAGAATTAAAATGCAATGTCCTTTCTGAACGCCATAATCAGATTTTTCTAGGCCAAAAACTAATGTTTCATCTTGAAAAAAGCCCTTTTAAAAGTAATTTCCTTTTTCTAAAGTCTTTTTTCCTTGTGAAAATATATTCCAGGGGTTTTCTTAGCCATTGAAAAATTCAGAAAACAGGCCATTCTAAAAATTGATGAGATTTTTCTCCCATCAACAGGTTTCACCTATAATAAACCGCATGTCCAGCTTGTAGGCAAATCTAGATCCATTTCTCTCCCATTTCCTACTTCTGATCATATTTCCAGAGAGCAGTCACAGAAACAGAAGGATTAGGGACACAAGCCATCAACTGAAATCCTTGCCTCTACCTCTGGTGAAAAGCCAGGTGGAAGAGGAGATTACAAAGATCAGACAGAGTTAAGCTTTGGGATTAGCTGAGGATGCCAATTATCCATCTTCCCTGATTTGACTGATAACCAGGAGTTGTCTTAAAGCAACATAAGCAAGCTTTATTTCTTGAAGAAAATGGAATAACCACTATTTTTCACAGAAAATATCTCTCTTGTCACTTGAAAATCAAAGCAGACCATGTTTATCAATTGCATATTAGAGACAGAATATGAATAAATCCTATCTGTGTTTAGTCATAACAAATAAGTTGACTAAGAGCCATTAGTAACTTAAACAAGAAAATTTAATCAGAATAATGAGAGGGTCACACTAAACTGGCTTTTTAGCTTGCTTCCAATGCAAGTCATTGACAACCAAAATTACTAAATCCCTGACATCTGTATCACTAGACCTCGCCACCCATCCAAGATAACACAAAATGAGTGAGAAGTATACGGAATGAATGAGGACACTGAAGCTACTAGTGAAACAGGATGTCAGCACAAATGGGGACCAGGGGCCACTGATCAACTCCAGATCAACTTGGGATATTCTTGCACTGAAGACAAAGGATAGCAAATCTCAGTCAGAGTTCTGTAGCCTTAAAAGAAGAACTAAAAAACTGGATGGAGAGTGGGGGGGTGGAATTTTTCCAGGAGAGTGGAAAAATCCACTTAAGGCACCACTGTACAGAAATTCAAATAACTCATTGGGATTATGAATACATGGAGAAACACTATTATAGAGACTGATTCTATAACTTGCTATTTGAGGTACAACCTCTGATTTAGAACTACTTGCTAACTTCTAACACTGATATTAGTCAACTTTTATTTATAGGACATGGTCAAAAAGCTTTCAAAGAAAGGGTTGGTTTGATACTATCCCTTGGCATTTTTGTAAATAAATAGATACAGACTTATGGCTACAGATGGGATAACCAGCAATATACTCAAAAAAATATTTTGGACCTATGAAGAAACCATTTAAGAATAACTTTGCTGTAGTACCTGAAACTTTGTGGCCAACATAAAATGAGGAGGAAATGACACATACATGAAATGAAAGATGAGTACTTTATGGAAAGTCTCATGAAAGAGAAAAAAAATACAAGGTGGGAGGGATGTAATAGATGCTAGTGTTTTGCTGAGTACAATACTGATTTTAGTAAAAACCCATCCACAAAGCATTTCCTGGGATCTACTCCCAAAGGGCTATGCTCCACAGGTAGTAGCTGGGCTGGACTTTATCTGGGGGGATGCAGCAGCCAGTTCTGCAACCGACTCTGTCCGTCAGTCCCCAGGAGAGTGGGTGTGCACTCACCCAGTTCTTCCTCTTCTTCTTCTTTGAGTCACTCTCTATGTTGCTGCCCACGCTGGAGTGGCTGGTGGCGCTGTTGATGCTGGAGACACTGTCTGAGGAGTGCTGCCTGCGGATGCGGAGGTCTGCAGACTGGGCAGTGCCATTTCCTGGAGACCAAGGCAGGGTGTATCAGCAGCTGCCAATCTGAGCCCTATTCTTTATCTCAGGATTTTGCCCTTTAAGCAAAACCCACCCACATGAGGACTACTAGGTGTTTTCCACATAGACATCAACTCTGTTCCCTACAGTTGTTTCTAAGATCCTTGAATAGGTGAGTGCATTGCCCTCTTTGGTCAGTTAAATGAGGTCTCTCTCCCCCTACTTTACAAAACAGAAGTCAAGGGAGGTGTAGGGAGAATTTCCCCAACACCAGCTCTTAAGCTTTAGATAGGTGTGGAAATGTGCTTGTGAATTGAGCAGTCGGCACCTTCATTGCTAGCCCCCTCCCTCTCCTGCTCTCTGGGATCCTGTCACAGCGGCCTTCTTGCAGCCCTTTGGAAGCGCTATGCCTGCCTCATCTAGGGTCCTTCCGTGTGCTCTCCCTCCATCTGGATATTCTTTTTCCTTGACTCTGTCCAGCCAACTGATTTGTAAATCCTTCCTATTTCAAAGCTATTATCACTTTTTCAGGAGGCCCAATACACGAAACAACACAGACACTGAAAATGTGTGATATCTGACATAAAGTCTGCAGATAGTTTTTCTCATGAGGACAGAATTACACCTAAAGGCTGGTCTTTGAGAACACTGGTTGTAGGGGCAAACCGACTCATCAGGTTCTAGCCCCACTTCAGTTTCTCCCTAATCCCTGACCTCAAAAAATGACTCTAGGCCAGGTATAGTGGCTCATGCCTGTAATCCCAGCACTTTAGGAAGCCAAGGCAGGCAGATCATTTGACGTCAGAAGTTCAAGACCAGCCTGGCCAACATGGTGAAACCCTGTCTCTACTAAAAATACAAAAAACAGCCAGGCGTGGTGGAGCATGCCTGTAGTTCCAGCTACTCAGGAGGCTGAGGCAGGAGAATCACTTGAACGTGGGAGGCAGAGGTTACAGTGAGTGGAGATCACGCCACTGCACTCCAGCCTGGGCAACAGTGAGACTCCGTTTCAAGAAAAGAAAAAGAAAGTGACTCTCATCTATGAACACTAGTGTCCTCATCAGAACAACGAGGGAAGAACAGAATCACACTCACAAGATCGTTGTAGAAAGAAAACCAGATAATGAAATCACTGAAACCCTTAGCACTGCACTTAGAACACAGTAAGTGTTCCATAAATCCTAGTTCTCCGTATTACTTCTATGATTACTATTACTGTTAACATTATTATTATGAGAGCTAACTCACCTGCACTCCTACATTACCCCAAGATACACAAGGACAAAATAATTCACTTGGAAACGTTTTCCTGGGCTGGGCATGGTGGCTCATGCTTGTAATCCCAGCACTTTGGGAGGCCGAGGTGGGTTGATCCCTTGAGGCCAAGAGTTCAATACCAGCCCAGCCAACGTGGCAAGACCTGTCTCTACTAAGAATACATAAATTAGCCAGGCATGGTGGCAAATGTCTGTAATCCCAGTAACTTGGGAGGCTGAGGCAGGAGAATTGCTTGAACCTGGGAAGCAGAGGTTGCAGTGAGCCAAGATTGCACCACTGCACTTCAGCCTGGGTGACAGAGCAAGACTCTGTCTCAGAAAAAAAAAAAGAAATCTTTTCTTGGGCAAATAAGGTAGGAACTCAGTTCAGCTTACCCCATATATCAGCATGTAAATATTAAAGTGCTAGTGAAATTAAGGGTTGTAAAACACTGTAACGCTCTGCCAATAGAAACATGTTTTCTTCCATTTTTCAGCTATATCAGAGAAGAGGATGAACTACCATAGCCATCTTCATAGAGGCCAGAAGTGACTTGATTAAAGGTGTTTGCCTTCCAGGTCCTGCCCGCCTGACATGGAGCTAAATTACGCAGACACTGTCTTCTAGCAAGGAGGTTGCATCATAAGATGTCAAGGGAGGGTGCCTAAGGGCAGGCAGGTCTTCTGGCTAAAGGCTGTTTCCCTTATTTTACCTTTGCAGTTGAGCTCAGGTGTGTTAATTACTCCATTAATGGCAGCCTGGGCAGCTGCGTTCTGTTTCTTTAGCAGCTCAATGGTTTTTCTTAACTCATTCAGTTCTGAATCCTAGGGAACAGAGAGAATTATCGGTCAGCCTAAAATAATTCTGTACAGAGTTCAACTGAAGTACAACTTAGCTTCAACACAGGAGGAGAGGGAATGGAGTAGCTCAACAAAACCTTTCAGATGGATCAACACGCATGAACAAACACATAAGAAGAGGATTATAACTACAAGATCTATCACTGATGCCATTATCACTCAATCTGTCATATATTCACTCAACAGCTTGGACTCCTTACAATTAAACTTCGACAGTTCAAGAAGTACATTAACATCCATACAATGATCTGAAATGAAAGAACAGTATTTTCAAATATGTTGTTAACTCCAAGTAGGGAAGGTAAAAGTATCCTTTCTGCCTTACCTTCTGCTCGGCTGTCATGGTCAGACTCTGGAGCCTGATTGTCATGTTACCAAGACTCTGTTCAAAGGCTGCCACAAGGTGAGCCTGGAGGGGAAGACACAGTCTCAGTTATATTACCTTGCAAGGCAAGAGTGCTCAGAAGGTGCCTGGCTCTTAAAGATGAAAATCCTGTGGGTCCACTTGATCTAGGCTACTTCTTCAGCCTCCTCTTGAATCCCACTCCTCACCACTCTTTGGGATCCAGTCACTCCAGTCTTCTACTTGCTCAAACACCCCGTGCTCCTTGCTACCTTAGGGCCCTTGTACATCTTTTCTCCTCTACCTGAAATACTCTTCCTTTCAATCCTTTCTCCCATTCCTTGCCTAATAATTTTTACCTGTCTGTCTAAAAAGTTCTCGGCTTGTACCTTCAAGACACCCTCATATGCACTCTCACAAGCAAATTGTACTTCTGATATATACTTTGAGATATCACAGTTAAAAATACATGCAGTCTTGTAATTGGTAATGTATGTCTGCCTTCTGTACTACAATGGAGGATGATCTTCTGTTCACCAAGTGCTAAGCTCACAGTAGAGGCTCATATTAAGCATGTTAGTAGAATGAACAAACAAAATGGTTGGCATAGTTTGCTTGTTATAATCCTGGTTAATAAAAAGCCACTGAAAGGCCCATCTGCTACCTCCTCGGAGAAATGTTTCCCAGTTCCTCCAGGGGGTTACCACTTTCCCACAGGCTTTCATGTAGTTTTATACACTTCTGTTAGAATATGACATAAGATGTACCATTACATCTTAGAAATAATTTCTAAGAATTTAAAAAAATGCTTCCAGTTATAAGTAAAATAGCATCTAATTTTCAGAGATGTTAAAATACAAAAAAAGAGTAAGTTTATGAATTGGGAAATGTGGCATTTTCCTGAGTGCCACTTCCTCTGCAACTCTCTTCAAGGGTAAGAGGTAACTTTGTGCCCCAACACTAAGCTTTTGCCTGTGACACAGAGTAGTAGGTGATATATTAGTTGATTGAATGAGAATTCTGGTAATGTTATTAAAACCAAAAATACAGAATGGAGCTTTTTCAAACAGTCATGCTAAGGAATTTACAGCAATAGACTGAAGAATCCATTAGGCAGCTAGGATCTTCTAATCTCCAGTCTCTACTTGTATAATGGAATAGTGGCATGTCCAAGAGTGACAGCCATTTGGGCAGCAGATGAGAAGGATCACCAGATAGTGCACTTGATGAGGGCTGATACCATGTCTATCTTGCTCCTTACTGTATCCACACTGCTGGTACAAAAACAGCCACTCAATCATGTATGTTCGATGAGTGATTAAAGGACTAAAAAGAAAAGCACGTAGATGAAGGAGGAAGTGTATAGTACAGGGGAAGGGAACAGAATTTAGAGTTAGAGGTCTTCAGCTCTCCCTGTAGTTCCTTCTGAATACCCATAACACTGAGCAAATCACCTAATCCTACTAGCCTCAGCTTCATCTATGAAATGGTACCAATATCTATTTTCCCCCTAGGGTTATTTTCAGCTAAATGAAACAAGACCGGTGAAAATGGTCTATGAACTGTTCAGGTAGTGCAAAACACAGGAATGCGTGGACACTTGTGGGGAAAGAAGGAGGTTTGGGAAGGAGGTTTGGGAATGAGAAAGTGACAAACTATGAGAGGAGTGAGAGTACCTGAGAACACAGGGGTTGAGAGGGGGAGTAGAAACACAGTGGGCTACAAGAGGGATGAGAAGGGCAGAGGATGCATGGCAGAGGTGAAATTTGATCATGCTATGAAATTTGAGAGGAGGAGATGACTGACGCACAGAGTGAGATATCAACCCTGGACAAGCATCGGGGTGGGTGGGAAGAAGCTATTGCTGTGCCCTGTGAGGAGGCACACTGACATTTCAATCTAAGGAAAGATGTGAGGGGTAAAGAGAGGCCTGTTATTAGACTTCATCAAAGAGGGATGGCAGAGGCTAAGACATCTCTAGAATCAACCGCTGGCAGGGAGCATTTCTATTTGTAGCAGAAATGTTAAGCGGAATAGTTAGCTTCTCTCTGATTGCACTCCCTCTCTCTCTTAAAAATGGAGACAGGCCAGGCATGGTGGCTCATGCCTGTAATCCCAGCACTTTGTGAGGCCAAGACGGGCGGATCCTGAGGTCAGGAAATCGAGACTATCCTGGCTAACATGGTGAAACCCCGTGTCTACTAAAAATACAAAAAAAAAAAAAAAAAAAAAAAGAAGAAGAAGAAAAGAAACTAGCTGGGCATGGTGGTGGGCGTCTGTAGTCCCAGCTACTCGGGAGGCTGAGACAGGAGAATGGTGTGAACCCCAGAGGCAGAGCTTGCAGTGAACTGAAATCGCACCGCTGCACTCCAGCCTGGGCGACAGAGCGAGACGAGACTCTGTCTCAAAAAACAAAACAAAACAAAACAAAAACCAAAAACATGGAGACAGTGCCTCTGCATTTTAAAATAAAGAGATACGCTTTACTTTGCCCTGGAAAGTGTGGCAAAACCAAAGCCAATCAATTTAAGACAGTCACATAGTTGACAAAGGAAACAGGCCAGGATGTCTAAAAGAACACTTGCTAACCTCATATTGCAAATGAATGACAAAGTTAAATGTAAATGACTGGATTTCCATTGATTTCAGTTCTGCCTCTGATTGTCATCCATGACTCCAGTTATGGGCATTCCTATTGTAAACAGGCTGAATGCCCCAGTAAAAAAAAAAAAAAAAAAAAAAAAAAAAAAAAAA
>NC_045446.1:44240168-44244376 GCF_002776525.5 Piliocolobus tephrosceles
AAAAAAAAAAAAAAAAAAAAAAAAAAAAAAAAAAAAGCAGAGTTGCAATCCTAGTCTCTGATAAAACAGACTTTAAACCAACAAAGATCAAAAGATACAAAGAAGGCCATTACATAATGGTAAAGAGATCAATGCCACAAGAAGAGCTCACTATCCTAAATACATATGCACCCAATACAGGAGCACCAGATTCATAAAGCAAGTCTGTAGAGACCTACAAAGAGACTTAGACTCCTACACAGTAATAGTGGGAGACTTTAATACCCCACTGTCAATATAAGACAGATCAATGAAACAGAAAATTAACAAGGATATCCAGGACTTGAGCTCAATTCTGGACCAAGCAGACCTAATAGACATCTACAGAATTCTCCACCCCACATCAACAGAAAATACATTCTTCTCAGTACCACATTGCACTTATTCTAAAATTGACCACATAATTGGAAGTAAAATACTCCTCAGCAAATGCAAAAGAACAGAAATCATAACAAACAGTCTCTCAGACCACAGTGCAATCAAATTAGAACTCAGGAATAAGAAACTAACTCAAAACCACACAACTACATGGAAACTGAACAACCTGCTCCTGAATGACTACTGGGTACATAAAGAAATTAAGGCAGAAATAAAGATGTTCTTTGAAACCAATGAGAACAAAGACACAACATACTAGAATATCTGGGACACATTTAAAGCAGTATGTAGAGGGAAATTTATAGCACTAAATGCCCACAAGAGAAAGCAGGAAAGATCTAAAATTGACACCCTAACAACACAATTGAAAGAACTAGAGAAGCAAGGGCAAACAAATTCAAAAGCTAGCAGAAGACAAGAAATAACTAAGATCAGAGCAGAGCTGAAGGAGATGGACACACAAAAAACCCTTCAAAAAATCAATGAATCCAGGAGCTGGTTTTTTGAAAAGATCAACAAAATAGATAGATCACTAGCCAGACTAATAAAGAAGAAAAGAGAGAAGAATCAAATAAGATGCAATAAGAAATGATAAGGGGATATCACCACCGAACCCACAGAAATATAAACTATCATCAGAGAATATTATAAACACCTCTACATAAATAAACTAGAAAATCTAAAAGAAATGGATAAATTCCTGGACACATACCCCCTCCCCAGACTAAACCAGGAAGAAGTTGAATCCCTGAATAGACCAATAAGAAGTTCTGACATTGAGGCAGCAATTAATAGCCTCCCAACTAAAAAAAAGTCCAGAACTAGATGGCTTCACAGTCAAATTTTACCAGAGGTACAAAGAGGATCTGGTACTATTCTTTCCAAAACTATTCCAAATAATAGAAAAAGAGGGAATCCTCCCTAACTCATTTTATGAGGCCAGCATCATCCTGACACCAAAATCTGGCAGAGACAAAACAAAAAAAGAAAATTTCAGGCCAATATCCTTGATGAACATCAGTGTGAAAATCCTCAGTAACATACTGGCAAACCGAATCCAGCAGCACATCAAAAAGCTTATCCAGGCCGGGCGCGGTGGCTCAAGCCTGTAATCCCAGCACTTTGGGAGGCCGAGACGGGCGGATCACGAGGTCAGGAGATCGAGACCATCCTGGCTAACATGGTGAAACCCCGTCTCTACTAAAAAATACAAAAAACTAGCCGGGCGAGGTGGCAGGCACCTGTAGTCCCAGCTTACTTGGGAGGCTGAGGCAGAATGGCGTAAACCCGGGAGGCGGAGCTTGCAGTGAGCTGAGATCCGGCCACAGCACTCCAGCCTGGGTGACAGAGCGAGACTCCGTCTCAAAAAAAAAAAAAAAGCTTATCCACCACGATCAAGTTGGCTTCATCCCTAGGACGCAACGCTGGTTCAACATACGCAAATCAATAAATGTAATCCATCACATAAACAGAACCAATGACAAAAACCACACGACTATCTCAATAGATGCAGAACAAGCCCTTGACAAAATTCAACAGCCCTTCATGCTAAAAACTCTTAATAAACAAGGTATTGATGGAATTTATCTGAAAATAATAAGAGCTATTTATGACAAACCCACAGCCAACATCATACTGAATGGGCAAAAACTGGAAGCACTCCCTTTGAAAACTGGCACAAGACAAGGATGTCCTCTCTCACCACTCCTACTCAACACAGTACTGGAAGTTCTGGCCAAGGCAATCAGGCAAGAGAAGGAAATAAAGGGTATTCAATTGGGAAAACAGGAAGTCAAATTGCCTCTGTTTGCAGATGACATGATTGTATATTTAGAAAACCAGATCATCTCAGCCCAAAATCTCCTTAACCTGATAAGCAACTTCAGCAAAGTTTCAGGATGCAAAATCAATGTGCAAAAATCACAAGTATTCCTATACACAGACAAACAGAGAGCCAAATCATGAGTGAATTCCCATTCACAATTGCTACAAAGAGAATAAAATACTTAGGAATACAACTTACAAGGGATGAGAAGGATCTCTTCAAGGAGAACTACAAATCACTGCTCAAGGAAATAAAATAGGACACAAACAAATGGAAAAACATTAATGGATAGGAAGAATCACTATCATGAAAATGGCCATACTGCCCAAAGTAATTTATAGATTCAATGTTATCCCCATCAAGCTACCAACAACTTTCTTCACAGAATTGTAAAAAAACTACTTAAACTACTTTAAATTTCATATGGAACCAAAAAAGAGCCAGCATAGCCAAGACAATGTTTTTTTTTTTTTTTTTTTTTTTCTTTTTTGAGACGGAGTCTCGCTCTGTCGCCCAGGCTGGAGTGCAGTGGCCGGACCTCAGCTCACTGCAAGCTCCGCCTCCTGGGTTTACGCCATTCTCCTGCCTCAGCCTCCTGAGTAGCTGGGACTACAGGCGCCCGCCACTTTGCCCAGCTAGATTTTTATATTTTTTAGTAGAGACGGGGTTTCACCGTGTTAGCCAGGATGGTCTTGATCTCCTGACCTTGTGATCCGCCCGTCTCGGCCTCCCAAAGTGCTGGGATTACAGGTTTGAGCCACCGCGCCCGGCCAGCCAAGACAATCTTAAGCAAAAAGAACAAAGCTGGAGGCATTACACTGACTTCAAACTATACTACAAGGTTACAGCAACAAAAACAGCATGCTACTGGTACCAAAACAGATATATAGACCAATGGGACAGAACAGAGGCCTCAGAAATAATGCACGCATCTACAACCATCTGATCTTTGACAAAACCTGACAAAAAGAAGCAAATGGGAAAGGATTCCCTATTTAACAAATGGTGTTGGGAAAACTGGCTAGCCATATGCAGAAAGCTGAAACTGGATCCCTTCCTTACACCTCATACAAAAATTAACTCAAGACAGATTAAAGAATTAAACCTAAAATCTAAAACCATAAAAACCTTAGAAGAAAACCTACCCAATATCATTCAGGACATAGGCATGGGCAAAGACTTCATGACTAAAACATCAAAAGCAATGGCAACAAAAGCCAAAATAGACAAAAGGGATCTAATTAAAGAGCTTCTGCACAGCAAAAGAAACTATAATCAGAGTGAACAGGCAACCTACAAAATGGAAGAAAATTTTGCAATCTATCCATCTGACAAAGGGCTAATATCCAGAACTTAAACAATTTACAAAGAACTTAAACAAATTTACAAGAAAAAACAAACAACCCCATCAAAAAGTGGGTGAAGGATATGAACAGACACTTCTCAAAAGAAGACATGCAGCCAACAAACATATGGAGAAATGCAAATCAAAACCACATGAGATACCATCTCATGTCAGTTAGAATGGCAGTCATCAAAAAGTCAGGAAACAACAGACGCTGGAGAGGATGTGGAGAAATAGGAACGCTTTTATACTGTTGGTGAGAGTGTAAATTAGTTCAACCATTATGTAAGACAGTGTGGCAATTCCTCAAGTATCTAGAACTAGAAATATCATTTGACCCAGTGATCCCATTACTGGGTATTTACCCATAGGATTTTAAATCATTTTACTAAAGACGCATGCACATGTATGTTTACTGTGGCACTGTTCACAATAGTAAAAAGTTGCAACCAATCCAAATGTCCATTAATGATAAAGTGGATAAAGAAATGTGGCACATACAATGGGAAGATGGCCGAATAGGAACAGCTCCAGTCTCCATCTCCCAGCGCGAGCGACACAGAAGACCGGTGATTTCTGCATTTTCAACTGAGGTACTGGGGTCATCTCACTCGGGAGTGC
>NC_045446.1:44244386-44244536 GCF_002776525.5 Piliocolobus tephrosceles
AGCTGAAGCAGGGCGAGGCATCGCCTCACCTGGGAAGCGCGAGGGGGAAGGGAGTCCCTTTTCCTAGCCAGGGGAACTGAGACACACAACACCTGGAAAATCGGGTAACTCCCACCCCAATACTGCGCTGTAACACCGGCACACCGGAGA
>NC_045446.1:44249536-44355131 GCF_002776525.5 Piliocolobus tephrosceles
CTACTACAAAGACACATGCACACGTATGTTTATTGCGGCACTATTCACAATAGCAAAGACTTGGAATCAACCCAAATGTCCATCAGTGACAGACTGGATTAAGAAAATGTGGCACATATACACCATGGAATACTATGCAGCCATAAAAAAGGATAAGTTTGCGTCCTTTGTAGGGACATGGATGCAGCTGGAAACCATCATTCTTAGCAAACTATCACAAGAAGAGAAAACCAAACACCGTATGTTCTCACTCATAGGTGGGAACTGAACAATGAGCTCACTTGGACTTGGGAAGGGGAACATCACACAATGGGGCCTATCATGGGGAGGGGGGAGGGGGGAGGGATTGCATTGGGGAGTTATACCTGATATAAATGATGAATTGATGGGTGCTGACGAGTTGATAGGTGCAGCACACCAACATGGCACATGTATACATATGTAACAAACCTGCACGTTATGCACATGTACCCTAGAACTTAAAGTATAATAATAAAAAAAAAATAAAATAAAAAAAAAAAAAAAAGAAAAGAAATGTGGCACATACACACCATGGAATACTATGCAGTCATAAGAAAGGATGAGTTCATGTCCTTTTCAGGGACATGGATAAAGCTGGAAACCATCATTCTCAGCAAACTAACACAAGAACAGAAAACCAAACACTGGATGTTCTCACTCATAAGTGGGAGTTGAACAATGAGAACACATGGATACATGGAGGGGAACATCACACACCAGGGCCTGTCAGGAGGTTGGGATGAGGACCTAGGGGAGGGATAGTATTAGGAGAAATACCTAATATAGATGACGGGTTGATGGGTGCAGCAAACCATCATGGCACGTGTATATCTATGTAACAAGCCTGCACATTCTGCACATGTATCCCAGAACTTAGAGTACAATAAAAAAAAAAAAAATTTAAAAACCTGACTCCATGAAGACTGCTATTGAGAAGGTGTTTTTGCAAGCTTAGAAAGAAAACACATTTGCTCTGGAGATCCAGAGGATCCCATTTTTCTGCAAAGCAAAAGGGTTGCCTTTGTGTCATTAGCACAACTATGAAAATACAAGCTGTGGAGGCAGTTCCAAGCCTGGTTCAGAGCCACACACAACAGCCTACTCATCAAGTGCCATGTTCACATTCCCAGGGAAAACAAACACAAGTGGTCTAAAAACACTCAGAGAAGGTGGCTTTGAGTAGTTTGTCCTAGAAAAACAAACACAGCTTGGTTTGCGAGAAAGATGGCAGACAATAAAACATGTTCACCCTTCCAGCGGTGTGCAGTAAGACTAAATATTTACTTTAAAACAATACTGGATTCAGTGCCTTTTATGAGGAACAAAACACTCTTCTGGAATAATATAAGGGATCTCACTCTGACTCTTCTAGAACAAAAAGCAGAGTTCTAAACGGTACAAGGTGAGGCTCCTGTGGCAGCACGAGCTCACTGGAGCGATTAACCCAAGTTCACTGGAAAGTAAGTTAACTACTATTTGTTGACTAGTAAAGGCAACAATTGGCATCTGTAACTCTTAAACTAGGAGAGTAGCTCAGAATCACTGTGGATTGACAGGGTTTGCTGTCAGACCACACATTTGGATTACACCCAGAAGACCCTGATTTGCTGGGTCTAGAGTTTGTTCTGGATCCAAATCTACATATCTGCTCATCCAGATGAAGAATCTGTCCGTGGAATAGAACCTACCTATAGAATACTGTTTTTCTGAATAGGACCTACGCCTCAGAATTAAGTTCTCACCTCAGTTTTTAAAGTTCTTTGGATAGCATTACTGGTGGTAGAAGAGGTAAAGAAAATAGAAGGTTACGAAACACATTGTTGTCTCGCATGTTCGGGTTTTTTCTTTAAAAAATCAAAGATTTCCAGAAAAGAAAGAGAGCTTGGGAGACTCCATATTAATGGGGGCAGGTACCAGTTACTGAGCTGATAACTAAGGTCAAGCACTATACTAGGTATGCCACATGCCACCTTTAAAGAGAAATGGTTCCCCTGAGTAAACTAAGGCTCAAGCTGGGAATACCATGGCAAAAATTCCAGGCGAATGACTAATGTGGGAGACTGACTCAGTTTCCAAGTTGAAGGAAGACAGCCTTTTGAAGTTGGTTTCCATTTTAATGGCATGCTGTGGTCAGGCAGGTTGCTTTCTGTCTGGCTTGAACACATTTATCAACGGGCTCAGACTGGGTGGTGAACTCCTGGGCAGCAAGCCTTGCCTCAGAAGCACCTTAATACCTTTTGATACCTCAGGCTCTGCCTTCTGAGCTTCAGTCTTCACCTGATCGCAGCTGTGCATCAGAGCTCCTATACAGACGGGGCTGATGGGGATGGCGGATGGAGCACCTCTGCCTCTACTCTGATCCTCTGTCTAAAGTGCAAACCAGCCCACCCACTGCTTACTTAAAACTCACTGAGAGGTCTCTACTAACTTCAGGAGGAAGCCCGGATGCTCACCCCAACAGCTCAGACACTGTGATCTGACCCTTGGCTTTCTTCAATGCCTTCCTCCTCCCTACTTGTGTCCCCTCTCTACCCTTACCTCTCCTCCACATTCAAGCCATAGACACTAATTACACCAACCTACTGAGAGTTTGAAATACACCAAGATCTTTCTCCTTAACCTTTGTGCAAATTATTCTCTTTGGTTAGAATGCTGTCATCCCTATGCATTCTCCCCTACATAGCATCCATTAGATGTCACGTCCTCCAGGAAGTCCTTCCTGTCCCCCTTTAAAAAAATTTTTTTTTTCTTATTTTCAATATCTGATGAGCTGTCCCCTTTTTCATCCCTCACCAAGAGTGAGCTAGGTGCTCCCCCTAGATATTCCCACTACCACCTCCTCCCTTTATCTAAACAGTTATCATGTTATAGCAAAATTGTTTGTTTTGTTTCTCTGCTGTCCCAGAGACTGAATGTTAAGATGTCAGTCACTGTGCTTGCTCTGCTGTTGAACCCATGGTGCCCGGGGCATAGCTGGCACTCAAACAGTTGTTGAGTGAATGCTGGTTGGCAGCATCTCCTAAACACATAATTGTGTGTATTACAATGACAGAGCAGCTACCTACATATTGGGAAGCCCTACATTTCTTTTCTTCCCGCTTCTTTCCTTTTTGCTTTTTTTCCCACCCTCAAAATCAAAATTTTCAGGAAGAGGAAGAGAAACTAACATTTTAATAAGCATGTCGTATATTGCAAGCATTGACCATGGGCCAATACTGAGAGGTAAATACTATCAACCTCATTACACCGATGAGGACATGCAGGCTGAGATTCAAGAACTTACCCAAAGTCACGGAGCCAGTAAGTGCCCAAACTGACATTCACACCCATGATGCTAAAGCCTGTGTCTTTTTCTTTATAATGTGCTACTTCTATTTGTTCAGCACAGGAGGACTTGAGGCTGTTCAGAAGGCAAGGATGGTGCTTCCTGTTCCGATGCTACTGCCCTATGTCTGTACTTACATTTGCTGTCAGCTGGGTGGTCAAAGCTGAAACTTTCTCCTGGGAGGCATCCAGTTCCCGCCGCAGTTTGCGAATCTGAAGATGGCAAGGGAGAGGGTTACATGCTTTGGGAGTCCATTTCCAAGATGAGCAGGGTCAAATGATTGACAATAGTTAAAGAGGAAGTCCAACCAGAAAGCTGTTCCTTACCTCTGACTGGCATTTTTCTTCTGGCTGTAAAGAAAACATAAAAGAAATTAGACCAGTTAAAGAACAAAGAATAGTGATGTCCAGCCCATCGGGAACACCATATTCAGATAGTTGCAGCCGTCTGGAAGATTTATTCGTCTATTTTCTGGTGTATTTCTCTGGAAAAACTGGTTCAATTAAATGGACCCATCAGAAAGGCCAAATACAAATAGCTTATGATTTTTAAAAATTAGGAAGAATGAGGACACCACTCCAAATTTTGGTTGTGAGGAGCCACCCTGCTCCCCAGGGGATGGTGATAGGTAAGGTGCTCAGGTGAAGATATGTGAGGAGAAGGCCATGAGTCAGATTTAGTAAATAAAAATACAGGAGGCCTAGTTAAATTTGCATAGCTTAAAAAAAAAAAAAGTCTAGGGCTGGGCACAGTAGCTCATACCTGATATCCCAGTACTTTGGGAGGCTGAGATTGGTGGATCACTTGAGGTCAGGAGTTGAAGACCAGCCTGGCCAACATGGTGAAACTCATCTCTACTAAAAACACACACAAAAAATTAGCCAGGTGTGATGGCATGCACCCGTAATCCCAGCTGCTCAGGAGGCTGAGGCAGGAGAATGGCTTGAACCCAGGAGGTGGAGATTGCAGTGAGCCGGGATCTCACTGCTGCACTCTGGCCTGGGCAATAGAGGCTCCCGTCTCAAAAAATAAAATAAAATAAAATATAAAATAAAATAAAGGGTAATATGTCCCATGCAATATTAGGGACATATTTATACTAAAAAAATTTAGTTGTTAATCTAAATTTCATATTGAGTGCTTAGTATTTTCTCTGGCAACTCTGGCAAATTTAGATAGAGGATCAGAGCAGAGGCAGAGGTGCTCCATCTGCCATCCCCATCAGCCCTGTCTGTATAGGAGCTCTGATGCACAGCTGTGATCAGGTGAAAGCTGAAGCTCAGAAGGCAGAGCCTGAGGTATCGGAAGGCACTAAGATGCTTCTGAGGCAAGGCTTGCTGTCCAGGAGCTCATCACCCAGTCTGAGCCCATTGATAAATGTGTTCAAGCCAGACAGAAAGCAACCTGCCTGACCACAGCATGCCATTAAAATGGAAACCAACTTCAAAAGGCTGTCTTCCTTCAACTAGAAAACTGAGTCAGTCTCCACATTAGTCATTCGCCTGGAGTTTTTGCCATGGTATTCCCAGCTTGAGCCTTAGTTTACTCTAGGGAGCAAGGAAGACTGCTCCTGGGTTAATTCTGCCCCATTTTCTGCCCTCCTCTCACTTCCCTAGGACACTGCAGTGGGAGCACCAGGGTAGAAAGACCTCAAAGTGAGGGGGGTTTGGGAGCCCCTATTAGCCAGCCCGGTAACTCCACAGGTTGTGAGGATAAATGTGGCCTTCATCTTCATGCTGTCCCATTTCAAGGACCCCAATTACCTGTGACTCCTGTGGAGTAAGGGTGAACTCTGTTGCCCCTCTTACTGGCTTCCCTCTTTGTCCCTTCCATGCTGGCTCTGTGTCTGTGGTGACACAGTTACCTGCTAGCTAGAAACTATAAGACCCTCTCTCCTCCCATAGGGGGAGCCCACATGAATTGGGGAACCCACTGCAGGAGGAACCTTTCTTTCCCTCTCCTCTAGTTCCCACAGGGGCTCATAAAGAGGATCCCTCCTCCTTCCTGGAAATGTTGAGTGTTCGACCTTCTCTCTACCCATTGCTCTAATTTCCCCAGGGAGGGAAGAGTGACTTGGGAACCAGGTAGGTGAGTGAACATCAGTAAGAACCCTATTTTGTCCTTGGGTCCTCCCTAAGTGTCCTAATCCAATTTTACTAGGGATAAGCCCATTATTTTTTTAAAATCAGCATCTGACCCTAATGTCAATGTCTCCATTAGTTCACAATACAATGTGGGTATGATTCATTAGAACTCGCAGAGCACATCCATCAGCTGGAATAGGTGGGCAGTTGCTTCCTGTCTGATCTGCCTTCACCCTGTGTTCCCCATTGTCCTCCCTCCTTATCCTGCCCACAAGCACCCTCCTCTACATTGGTTCCTAATAGCAGCAACCAATTTTTAAATACATGGAGCCAAGTCATTTAATCCTTGCAGAAACTCCATTAGGTAGGTTTGTTTGTATTCCTTCTGAGGTTCAGAGAGGTTAAGTGTCTTGTATAAAGTCACACTGAACAACTTCCTTATCT
Source organism: Piliocolobus tephrosceles (assembly GCF_002776525.5). Taxonomy (NCBI): domain Eukaryota; kingdom Metazoa; phylum Chordata; class Mammalia; order Primates; family Cercopithecidae; genus Piliocolobus; species Piliocolobus tephrosceles. The sequence continues at coordinate 44,255,411 of NC_045446.1, forward strand.
AAGAAATGCTTTCAGGAGAAGGTTGGAAGATGTCCTCAGAGCTCACTCTTCCCTCCCAGATAATATTCATTCATCTTTGTCTGTCCATCCATCCTCACTACCACCACCTATCAAATATTTACTGATTTCCTACTGTGTGCCAGGCACTGTTTTTAAGAACCTAAGATAAAGCTGTGAACATGACCAAGTCCCTGACCTTGTGTTGCCTGCATTCTGGTAATAACAGCTAGCATTTATTGAATGCTTATCATGTGCCAGAGACTGTTCCAAGCACTTTACATTCATTATTCATCTAATTCTTATAACAACTCTTTGAGGAGGTACTAATACTATTGCTTTCTGTTTTGTGTATGAGGAAACTGAGGCACAGGAAGGTTCAGTAATTTGCCCAGGGTCACAGCTGGTAAGTGGCAGAGTTGAGACCGGATCTAAAGTAGTCTGGCTCCAGAGCCTAGGCATATTCTCCTGCACTTTTACCATAGCTACATTCTCATGGGGACTTTCCAGAAAGAAGCCCCAAGTTCAATCCAAAGGGTACAAGTTAATGGTGAGAATGTCACCACTATCTAACATTTGGAAGGCTGGTGGAGGCCTGTTAGCAGGCTTAACCATCCACATAGGACCAGTCCTACTTTGAAACACTTCCATCGACAGGCCCTAATAGCCCTTCCCCATGCCTCTGCCACTGTCTGTCACTGTACCCACCTGTCTCTGGGGTTGGGCCCCCATTATCAACAGCAGCCTAGAAAAAGCATGTGCTTTGTATCTTGCCCCCGTTGCTGCAGTTCTGCATATCTGGTAACACTATGTGAAGCTGTTAGCCTCCATCCATCCAGCAGCTCTCCTGGGAACTCAAGTGTTCCCTACCAAACAAGAAAGCAAGTCTAAGGCCAGAGGTGGCCTTTGAGATTTTCTCTACTCTAAGAGCTAGCCATAACTTTTCCAAGGCAATCATTTAGCACTCTGTAATCTTTTCTTTCACTGATAATTAAAATTGCAGACAAATTTCATGCAGAATGAGCATTCTTGAATATTCATTACAGAGATTTCAAGGAAAGAACCTACTGTCATCCAGTAAGAGCCTTTAAAACTCTCAGCTATTAAGCAGGTTCCTTGGTCTGGGTCTGTGGCACCTTAACATCTCAAAGATCTCTTTTCAGACAACAAACAAGAATTTTATATATCACCTTAACATTTACAAAGGTGCCTGGAGCATGTATTTCAGAATTTCATTATCACCAAGAAGGTAATAATAGATAAGGGACCACACCTCAGTGCTGGGTGATAGTAGTCTCGCCAGACTTGCAGTTTTCCTTGAAATTAGTAGACTGCACCAGCATAAAAACATTCAACTGATAGGCTATATATTTTTTTAAGTCTGCAAAAGTAACTTATATTCTCAGAGAAGGTATATGTGAGGACAGTAAATGGAAGCCTTTGATTCCATGACTCATGGAATGTCAGAGATTGTAGGGGCCTCAGAAGATCACCTTGCTCAGTTTCCTAATGCCAAGGGCAAAACCGGGGAGACACTCTGAATAACTAGGTGATTTGCCCAAAGTCACATGGTGAGATGAACTCTGTGATTACACCTCGGGGCTCTTGTTATCCAGACAAAAAATGGAATTAAAAAGTATTATTATTAGGTCTTTGCTAATTTGTTGAATTTATATCAGCTCAGAAAAGACAATTTCAAATTTCATGAAAACACTATCTTCGTGTCCCCATACCCAGAACAACACCTACTGAAAGAGAGTCTTTTACTGTAAGGACTTCTAGTGGTTGGCATAAAGGGGCTGCCCCCAGGAACTGCATGTGACAGTTCCCTAGATCTGAAGACACACAGGTTGAGAAGCTTATGCTCTTTCCCTCCAAGGCTCGTTAATGCTGGCCAGTCTCCCATGTTTTACTTTTCTGAAAGGCCCACTCCCCTCAGTGTTGGCAAGAACCCCTGGGAATGCCACAGGGGAAACACGGGGCTGGGCACTGAACCATCCACTATTTACAGCTTCTCTGCACCAGTCCTGTGAAGCTAGAGTCCCGTGTCCCTCCGGTGCCTACAGCTTCCTTCTTCAGTAGCAGGCTCCTTTCTCTCCTAAATTATATCCTAGGTGTCAGTCTAGAGCCAGGCATATCTATGGTGCCAAAAAATACTGTTGAAGAAGTGAATTTAGGTTTAAAAGTACCAACCTTGGTACCCATATCCCACAGTTTCATTCTAGAAGAAAGGACATAGTTTATCTACTGGCTGACAGCTGAAAGACGATCTCTATGCTTTCTTAGTAGATCATGGCTTAAAAAACCTCTCTCCAAGGTTTTTCTGTATAAAGCCTTTAAAAGGAAAGCTAGGACTTGGTGATGAAATTTCAAACAAGACGACTAGCTGAGGAAAGAGGAATTTTAGATTTGCTGGGGTGAGGTGGTTAGGAAGAGTAGAAGCAAGAGTTTCTAGGTCCTTCAAAACAGACCATATCAGCAATCATTGAAGTTTATTTGCTTACTACAAGCCTAAGAAAGAACAGTTAGGCCCTGGTATCTTTAACTTGATTCTGGGGTGGCCTCTTACTTTCCAGGAGCTATACACAGTGTATCCTGCTATATAGACCAGAAACCGGGCATTATCAAAACCTAAATTATTAAACCATTTGTTTCCATGGGATTAAAGGCTAAAGAATTTCCAATTCACAACTAACAAAGAGATTTTTTTTTTTCCTGTAGACATTCCCAAATTACTATTTTTAAAGTAAATACCATACAGCTATGGCCATGTGTGGTGGCTCACACCTGTAATCCTAACACTCTGGGAGGCTGAGATGGGTGGATCACTTGAGGTCAGAAGTTCGAGACCAGCCTGGCCGACATGGTGAAATCCTGTCTCTACTAAAAATGTAAAAAAATTAGCCAGGTGTGGTGGTGCATGCCTGTAATTCCGGCTACTCAGGAGGCTGTTTGAACCCAGGAGGCAGAGGTTGCAGTGAGCCAAGATTGTGCCACTGTACTCCAGCCTGGGTGACAGAGCGAGAGTCTGTCTAAAATAAAATAAAATAAATAGCGTACAGCTATAAAAAGTAAGTACTACTGAACAAATCCAGGAGGACTGAAGATCCAAATGTATTTGATTACATTTGGTTTTCATTCAGTAAACCTCTCGCATGGATGACTTCTAGCATTTAGGAGTGCTTGCTCTGAGCTGTGTGTACAATATTCATTGTTTTAGATTTATTTTCCCATTTCTTTCAAACCTACCTTAAAAATACCTACTATGTGCTAGGTACTATTCTAGGCACTAGGAATAAAAACAAAAATGTCCTTGTCTAGAAAGAGTTTATATTGTAGTGAAATGTAATCTTCATAACATTTAATCCTCATTACACCTCTATAAGGTAGGGACTGCTATTATTTCTACTTTATGGATAAAGAAACTGAGGCTGGTCAGGCACCGTGGCTCACTCCTATAATCCCGGCACTTTGGGGGGCCAGGGTGGGTGGATCACAGGTCAGGAGGTTGAGACCAGCCTGGCCAATATGGTGAAACTCTGTCTCTACTAAAAATACAAAAATTAGCTGGGCATAGTGGCACGTGCCTGTAGTCCCAGCTACTCAGGAAGCTGAGGCAGGAGAATCACTTGAACCCAGGAGGTGGAGGTTGCTGTGAGCTGAGATGACACCACTGCACTCCAGCCTGGGCAAAGACTCTGTCTCAAAAACAAAAACAAACAAACAAAAAAAAAAAAAAACAAGAAAGAAAGAAAGAAAGAAAGAAAGAAAGAAAGAAAGAAAGAAAGAAAGAAAGAAAAGAAAGAAACTGAGGCAGACAAAGGGTTAATAAATTGCTCAAGGCCTTTCTTTTCCAAGTCGGTCAGCAGGTGGCCAAGGCTTCTCACACATTCTAAATAGTTATCACCTAAAGCACAATGCCACTTTAACAAGGCAGCCAGTTCTGGATTTTGAGGTTGGTATAATATAATTAATAGCTGTCTGTGAATTTTAAATCTTGTTCCCTAATTAATTGATCCCCTTATAATGGAAATGCTTTCCGTAGGATAAATGCATATATTTTATTCTTGACACATTTGATAAAGGAACCCCAGCCTCATGATCTCATGATCACAGCCACACAGCATTGATTTATACTCACTGTAGAATAAACTGACGATGTGCTGGAAACCAAGGAGAGTGAGGATCCATGAACTATTAAAAGAAAAAAAAAAAAAAAGGGTGAATTGATAGATGGCTGTTGTGGTACCAAAAAGGGGACAGAGGAGGAAAAAATCAGTAATACAGGACACTCCAGGCTTGGAATGACTTAATCTCATCTTGACCCAACCTTTCCTGGTTTGGTGACAGGTTAGTGACAAATAAGTAAGAGTTTGCTAAGGATGTCACTTTTACCGCATTTTTTCCTTCAACCTTCTGAATACTTTTTCTCTTGACTGTCAAAATAATATATGATTACTGAACAAAAATTTTCAAGTACAGAGAAGTGTTAAGAAGCATATTCACTGCCACAATCTGCAGTGACTCACAATTGCATTGCCCGGAGGCAACCTGCTACCGTTCCAGCATATTTTGCTTCACTCTTTTTTCTAATGTATTCCTTTAGGGTTAAGACTGTGTTCCGTATACTTTTTTTTTAACCTGTTGGCATCTGTCAGTTGTATATGCAAAAAAATCAGCTGATGATTTTGAACCCAAGAGGCTGTTGGCCACAGTAAGTTCATTCTAGATGACCATATATAGCAGAATATTTGTTTAGAAAACATATTCATCGAAATATAGATTATTTGATTTCTACCATGTCTACAAAGTGACAAGTAAGTGGTGTCTTCTTTTCTGTTTCAAACTGGTACTTTTGATTAGAACCAACTTGTATGTCCTTAGCACCCTTCCTGCCCCCAGCCAGTGGAGGCATCTTATTATTTGTTCTAATTTTACAGCATAGTCTTTTCTAGGACTTGGGTATTCTAACTGCCTTCTTTTGTGGGAAGCAGGTTCTTTATTTTCTTGGTAACTTCTGAACAACTTGTTTGAAAAAAAGAAATATTCCTATGTTAAGGCATCATAGGACTTTTAACTGGGCACAGCTTTCCTGGCCATGGGTGGAATGGCTCTACTCCCACACCGAGTTATGACCTGTAGTCTAAAGTGGGAGGCACGGGGGTAACTTCCACGTCTACTAAATGGCATTCATCTACCACCCACGAAGTGAACTCACCTTGGATTAGCAGTCAGCAGAAGCTACATGCCAACAAGATAGCTGATAAGTAGCTCAGCCTAACACTCAGGCTCCTCTCTGTCATCTTTCCAGTAAATCTTCCCTGACATCTCCTTCTTCCCTTATATGTTCTTGTCACACTGAGAATCCTACACTGCTCTCCCAAGCTTGCCCTAGACAGTACTTTCCTGCCTCAGAGTCTCTGCCCATGCAGTTCTCTTCATTTAGGCTGCATCTAAATACTGTCTATCCCAAACAGATCTGCTCAAATGACATCTTCTCTATAGGACCTTTCCTCATTCCCCTGACTGCCACCTGGGTGGGCTTCCTCCTCCCTCTGAGCCCACGTAACTCTTGGCTTGCTATTCCAGCTCTCTTCTCTCTTAGCAGCTCCCTAATGCTCTAAGCTGTTCCTCTATCATCACATACATCCACCCTCCTTAGCAATGCCCTGCATTCTAGATCTTTTCCTCCATGTTTTCTTCATCCATGACTAACCTGACTCATGCCCATAACAAATCAGGTTAAGGTGTTAATGGCCAATAATGGCTTTCAGTGTTAATATGCCCACACATTAACACAGGCCTTTAATGTCCCAACTTAGTGGCCTAATGTTCCACTGAGGTAAGTTAATTCAGCTTATGATACAGACAGTAGGGGAGGAATTATGTTGGAGGTCAAGCTGGGGGAAGAGATGTGGGTAACACACAGCTATGTACACCTGCATGACTGGCGTGCCAGAGACCAGCACAGGGCTGCTATATGGCCTCTGGCTGCTGGAAAATGGAAGTTTTTTCATTTCTATTTCTACATCTCACACATATAAACTTACTGACACAGTTTTAGCAACAACTCAGTGCAAGCATGGGGCCACAGGCAGAGAAGATCACATCTGGCAGGCTTAAGGTAGAGGTAATTATTTTTCTCAATAATTAACTCCTCTCACTTTGTAATTAGCAACAGCAAGGCTGCGTTCCAAAGAGACAGATCTCTTGATTTTCAGAGTCAACCCAAAACTGAATGTGGCTTACCTGTACCATTGCAGTTGGGCCTCCCTCAAGGGACTTGAGCTAAGTCAGAGCCTGGGTTATGTAATGTGGTTATTTTTGGACAACAAAATGTCTATGGGAGTTACAGAGGCTAAACAGCTAAAGCAGCCTATGTAGTTTTCCTCCCTATAGCTACACCTCCACATTTTTTCAGCTACAAGGAACCACAGAGAATATCTAGGCCATTTCTGCCATTGAGAAATCTGAAACTCGGAGAGGTTAAATGACTTGCTTAAGGTCACACAGCAATTCAAGAACAGGATCTGCTGATAGAATTCAGGAGATCGCTCTGCCTTCGAGTGATCTGTTGTGCTGGTTTCTGATTTTCTTTTCCGTTCATTCGTTTTTTTCAAAAGAGCCTTTCGGTGTCTTTTAGAACGGTGTCCTAGTCCCTTCATGCAATCTACACATGGGCACAAGCTAGGAATGTTTGAGAAGAAAGATGCTTTAGTAAGAGTGAAAACACTAGATAGAATGAAACAACTAGACATTATTTCAGCCAATAAAGCAATCAAGTGCCTCTGACTCTCACAGAGAATCTGCAGGTAGCAATCCCAGACTAGGCAGGACTTTTCCACCTTTAATCAACATCAGAGTACATTAAATCTCAGAATGGTTAAGTGACGTGGCCAGACACACAGCTAGTCAGAAGCAGAAAGAGAATGTGGATCTAGGCATCATGATCTATTTCTCATTCCACAATTGGGTACTGTGGAAAGAGTCAGAAGAATGAAATGCAGTTCTGATGGCCAATGGACTGCCCTGAAAGATCAGAGCTCGCCTCGCACAGGTTTTTTTTGTTTTTTGTTTTAAAAAAAAAAAAAAAAAAAAAAACAGCTGAGTCAAATATCAAGGTAAGACTGAGTGGAAAGAAAGGGGGACTGGAATCAAGAGGCTTAAGACATCATTGTGGCTGCATAAAGCCTTCAAGTCACTTCTGCCTCAATTTGGCCATTAAAAAAAATGAGGATGATAATGGCCCTTGGAGAGAAGGCTATAATGTGACAATTATAACAATAGCTACCATTGAGTGAGCACTTACAATACTCCCCTTTCAAAGTTATTTGTTAAATGCTTTCCAAGATTTATCTCACTTAATCTTCACTTCAATTTTCCAAAGCATGTACAATTATTTTTCACGTTTCATTGAATAGGAAACAGGCTGAGCAGGTCAAGTCCTTTCTCAGAGTCATATTGCTAACAGTAGAGGTGCCAGGATTTGAACCACTTCTGCAATTAAGGGGCTAGAAACACAAGTAAGCTGCAATATAAGCTTTCTTGGTTAATAAGCTTCTCTGCTCCTGGGGATTCCATATAAACTGATAGAGGAGGGTTTCTGTGTTTTTCATTGCATTAGCTCTTAGTGATGACTGGTGAAGTCATGGGATTTTTTTTTTTTTCTCTAGAATCCGTTTTAAAAATGCCTCAAGCATCCCCTTAAATGTATGCTATTAAAGTTGACTTTAAGATCGCATAATGCATCTGATAGAAAGCAATTTACCTGAAACACCTTTGAAAGGCTGCATCTGGGCCATGTGTGTACCTAATCTACATATTTATAATTCCTAAAACTCCCTCAAAGTGGAAAGTGCTAATTAAATTGCACAAAAACCTCACATAAATACTTGTGCTACTTCTTCCTAAATTTCTATTCTGCTTTATGGCGTATAATACACCTAACTGACTATTACAAGAAGTTCTGTTTGGTCCAAACATGAAATGTCAATTTTCTTCCAACTGCTCCTGCACTACTGGGAGTTAATAAATTCAAAAGAAAAAGGAATTTCATCGAAAGGAAGTAAAAACCTAATTACACAAGCCCCATTTTGTTTTTGAATGTAATATCCTTAGAAGAAATAAAATCAATCTGATGCCCTATCTTCCAAAAGATGATAATGTTACATATTCACAGTGTATTGACAGCAGACTCTATCCATTCCCCTAAAATTTGACTTTTACCTCTGTGCTTCAGTTCCATGTCACCATGAATCGTTAGGTTTACAAAAGTCTAGACACTGCTTGTGGGCAAGCACTTTTTATCAATGTCATTTTGACATTCCAGATATTCCACAGTTGTGCTGTCCACCAGCTTGATTCCAGATGGAATAAATAAAAGCTATCTGATGATGATACTGTAATGGTCCTGGACCTTTATGAGGCGAAGTTTCAGTACCGGACGTGGTTCACTCAGGAACGCACATGGTAGAGAAGAGAAATACAGTGCGGGACGAACTCCATATGCAAATCCTTCCCGGGGAGGTTGGGGAATGCTCCGTGGCGATGCTTGGCCGGTACACTGACTAGAAGGAAGTTCGAGACAAACTGCCTCTTCCTTTACCTTAGGATCACAATATATTCTCTACTATCACTGTTCTAAGCAGTTATAGCATTAATTTGTAGCACTTAAATCTCACAAATGCCCCTCAGTGACTCAGGCTTCTCCCCTCCTTAATCCTTCGTACCAGCAGCTTCCCATATATGGATTTACAGACTTGCGCCTGTTCACCGAATGTCATGGTATGCAAATGATACATAAATTAGGGTGGAAAGTATTAAGTTACCAAGAAAATAAACCAGGTGGCAATTGATCTGTAAATTACATTCTTTAAAACTTCTGTTAAAAATAACATTAAGCAAAAACAGAATCCTGTGCCTTGTGTTTCTCTCCCTTTTGACTTGAAACTTCCTAAACAATTACAGGTTTGTTTGTTCTTTCATGCTGGGAGGATGCTAGCCCTTTTCCCCTACTCCTACGGGGACTGGGAAGCACCTATAACTTACTCTCTGCATTCTGTTTTGTCAGTGGCAACAAAGGGACAACTAGATGTATAGTCCTCAGACTAGGCTCTGTTTGCTCCAAGATTCCCCATTCTCTGGCTGGGGACTTTGAGCTGCCAGGAAGTCAATGCTGAAGCTGTGTTTTTACAGCTATGTTATTATAGCTTTATGGCTGTGTTATTACAGGCCATGACATGTAATAACATTATCGTGTTAACATTTATATGTATTATCTCATTTAATTCTCATAATTCCATGAGCTGAATACTATTATTACTCACTCCTATTTTATCCGTGAAAAAACAGAGGCATAGAGAGGTGAAGCAACTTGTTCAAAATCGTATCCCTAAAAAGCAGTGGAGCTGGAATTTAAACTCTGCTAGTCTGACTCCTATTCTTAATCCTTGGTTGATGAGCATTGCTGCCAATGTCCTATCAGCCCCATCTTCATGGGGTGGGGGTGATATCCTCCATAGAATTTTGACTGCTTACTCCCCTAACTCATACCTTGGGTGACGGAATACAGGAAGAGAGAAATGAAATGAGCTGTGAAAACGGCTGACAAAGTTGTCCACAGAACTTTTCTCCCATGATTCTGATGAAAATGAACCAAACATAAAAATCCAACCTCAAATATTCACAGTTAGCAACCAAAGAAAGAAAAGGGCATAACTGAAAACAATACACGTAAAAACCCAGTGCTTGAGAAAAGGGATGAAAAATTCTGGAGCAGAGCAGAGAGACATGGCCGCCCGGCCCCCAGAACTACATGGGTGTGTCAACACAGGGAAATGAACTCTCCAGTAGTTCTCTCTGCCAAGATGGTGAGCCGGTAGCTGAGCCTCAAGGTGGAGGCGCATGCCAAGAAGCTGTGGCCCAAGTCCAGGAGGGAGAAGCCTAAAGTGGAACTCAGTCAGCTCTATGGTTCACCAGTGATTTTTAAGCAGCCTCTTCCTTAAAGGCCTGGAAGGTTAATTAAGGGTCAGGCCAGACCTTACTCTTCAGAGATCCCCATCCCTGACCGCCAGAGTAGGTGGGAGAGGTGGGAGCACTTATAGGTGGGAGCTCAGGTTAATGAAGTGAACTTAGCACAGAGGACCCTTAACTACAGTGAGTAACCTGGGAGATGGTAAGTTTCCTTCCTTACCTTCTTCAAACCCATCCCGGAATGAGCCTGAACGGCTCATGGTTCTGCTCTTCTCATCCAGGGACATGGAGCTATTCCGGAAGCGGCTGTCAGTGTATGGATCATACTGCCCATCCGCATTGGAGAGGCTGTGGGTCCTCAGCATGGTCGGGTTGGACAAGCTCATCTGGGTGACAGTGGTGGGACTCGCTGGAATAAAAGGAATAGACTGAAAAGGTTAGACATTCATATCGCTGTTAAAATCCTAGTTGGGGACAAAGAGAAGACTGCTTATTGTTAGCCATATGTGTTCCTGCCAACTCTTCTTCCGTCTGTTTTCTAAAAGGTAGTCCCATCAGTATTTGAGTTACACACTGGGAGCTAAAAATAAGAGTGGAAAGGCAGGTCAGCTCCAAAGCAAGGCTCTGGGCCTCAGCTTTCCAACTTGGCACGTTCAGACAGGCCAGTGTCACCTTCCAGGCATGAGCTAATTACTCCTCAGGCTCATCTGGAATGATTTTCTCTAAAGCCAAAAGCCCAAAATAGTCTAACCAGGCTTTTGATCAGATGGGAAGCATTTGTGCATGACAAGAATCTCTTGCCTCAAAGAGTTATGGCTGGGAAAGAACAGTATGAACACAGGTCCCATTGCCTCAGATGGTGGACATTTAATAATGGTGTATAAAGAGTTTTAATGCAAGGAAGGCACATTTGTCTCAGCTAAAACTAGCTTTCTTATGAAAATCCTGTCCATTTGAGCCATGTGCAATATTTTCAGAGGTACTCATTTAGTCAATCAGAAATGAAGAGTTAAACCTCACTTGACTACAAGCCTTCTCTATCCTTAAAGACTCTGAATTTGTTATTCACTATATTCAGAAAAGGCTGCCTCTCTAAAGAGTGGGAAGAGATTAGAAAAGATTTCTCACCCGCTATCAGTCCTTCAAGGCTCAGCTCCTACCCTGCCACCTTCACATAACCTCTGCCTGTAACTCCAGCCAGCACTAATCTTTCCTTTTTCTAAATGTGTCTAATACTTGCTATCTAATTATATTCAGCTTTTACAGAGTTTCATGTAAAGCTTTGGATTGTTCTCTTTTACCCTATTATACAGGTGTGCACTGATGTGTTTGTCTTCCTGAAAAAGAATTCCATTGACATGTCAGCAGGGACTGTGACATAAATTCTTTTTCTTTCCCCACTGTGCCAGTCAAAGCATTATGTCAGAAGTAAGCATTGTTAAGAATACCTATTCAATCAAAACTTAACTTTTATTTCCAACTTAATAAAGTAATGAGGATGACCTAACATGGGATATGCAATAAAATCTATTTCTTCAGAGGTCTTAGAAAGAGAATGCATTCTTTTTAAGAATGTGATAATTGGCCGGGCGTGGTGGCTCACACCTGTAATCCCAGCACTTTGGGAGCCCAAGGAGGGCAGATCACAAGGTCAGGAGATCGAGACCACGGTGAAACCCCGTCTCTACTAAAAATACAAAAAATTAGCCAAGTGTGGTGGCAGGCGCCTGTAGTCCCAGCTACTCAGGAGGCTGAGGCAGGAGAATGGCGTGAACCCAGGAGGCGGAGCTTGCAGTGAGCCGAGATCGCGCCACTGCACTCCAGCCTGGGGGACAGAGTGAGACTCCGTCTCAAAAAAAAAAAAGAATGTGATAACATGTTCTTTGCCATAGCCCTACCAATATCAACCAAATAAAGAAAATTATTGATTAGAGTATCAAAAACTTTACTATTTTCTCTATTTGTTTTGCTGTCAATCTCCTTAATCAAACTATATTGCCGAGAGCTAATCAGACACTGAGCAGGATGTGACTATATGGCTGTTTCACAATTTAAGATAACTCAAGTGATGGGTGCACCAAAATCTCAGAAATCACCACTAAAGAACTTATCCATGTAACCAAAAACCACATGTTCCCCAAAAGCTATTGAAATAAAAATATATTATATATATAAGATAAACACTGTCCTATGGAGCTGATCAACATAGCTAATGACAAGTGGCTACTCACCAAGCTGGGAAAAGTTGAATCTTGTTCCAGAGGGAGAAGTCACGCTGGAGCCAGAGGAAAAGGGGGAATTGGAAGCGGTGTCCTGCAGGCCTCCTGCAGAGTGGGACCGTAACCATTCTTTTGCATCTTCTTGTGTGCGAAGCTGGGAGGTGGGAGTATACCTGAACAGACAGAAATCAAGCCAGCATTAACTATGAACAATGCTTATTAAAATGAACTCTGTGGAGTTGATGGTAAATATATAAAAAGAAAACATATATCCAAAGATGATTTTTTAAAAATCAGATCACTACACACCCGGAAACTTACAAAGTTTCTCAAAACCTTTTTTCTATTTGCCTGTGTTTGGGGAAAATGACTATTCCTTTCAGTTTGGAGGGAACACATAAAGGGAAGAAGATTGGTAAATGCTCAGAAGAGCCGTCACTGGGCGTATCTGTAACATGTTGCTTCATGACAGTGTCATGTCAAAGCCCCCACCTTGACAGGACTGAAGCAACAAAATGAGCTGCTGTTAGAGCTTTGAGGGAGTTTTAATTAGACAACTCATGGCATCTGCCATTCTACAGCACAAATAAACGACCATGAATCACAGCATATGAAAAAGCAGACATACAAAGCAAGGTTTGAAGACACTGATGTTTATAGTAGTTGCTGTAATAGAGCATAAACAAATCTTCATAAAAGCAACCCCAAATCATTGGGTTTTATAGGAGAGGGTCTTCAGAAGTTATGTGGTCCACCTCATTTATTCTGAAATGTATATAGTGATGATTTATTGAACACCTACAACGTGTTGGGTGTCTTCATGCACATTATCTTTACCGAAGCCTCAGATCTACTCAGCAACATAGATGCCATTATTCCCATTTTACATTCAGGGAAGGTAAGGACCCTGCTGGTTGTCACAGAGTTAAGATTTCAATCCATGTTTGATTTTTAAAATGCATGCTCTTTCATTATGCCCATAAGCAGCATCTGAAATTTTCTTTCTTTCTTTCTTTTTTCTCGAGATATAGTCTTGCTCTGTTGCCCAGGCTGGAACGAGGTGGCACGATCCCGGCTCACTGCAACCACTGCCTCTTGGGTTCAAGTGATTCTCCCACCTCAGCTTCCCAAGCAGCTGGGACTATAGGCATGTGCCACCATGCCCAGCTAATTTTTTGTATTTTTAGTAGAGACGGGATTTTGTCATGTTGGCCAGGCTGGTCTCAAACTCCTGACCTCAAGTGATCCACCTACCTCGGCCTCCCAAAGTGCTGGGATTACAGGCATGAGCCACTGCATCTGAAATTTCTGAGTGCCAAGTGGCCAGGGTACCCTCGGACTTATGTATTATGGAGTGACTACTAATTACCTCAATAGAGGGATTCTTTGGGCTTAAGGAAAGATGTTCTCAGTGTGTTCGTACTGGATGTTCATGTGTATGGAGTGGGTGAGCTAGACAAGGAAGAGTCAGAGTGAGAGGGAGCACACAAATGTTTCTTCCTTAATGTTTTCACTATATCTGACAGACATGCAACTTTCCAGGTCACATCAATTGCCTGAAAATAGCCTGTCATGTATCTCTATTCTGAATTTTTAAAAAACCAGAGCTACATAATTTTGATAGGCTAGATCTGCTACAGAAGTATACCCACCACTTCAAAATGTTAACATTTAGAAGTTAGCTTCCTCTCAGGGCACCAGTGGGGCATCAAAGTCAAACTCACAGTGAGAGTGGCTGTGAGTTTAGCATCTGGCACTGGCATGGTTGCTGACAAGCAGCTCATAGGCACGACTGAAACTGGTAAGTACAAAAAGGCCTTGCCAAGGCCCCCTCCAAGGCCACACTGCTCAACTCCCTCCTGCAAGACGACTGTTGGGAGATATTAATACTTTCCTTCTTAGATTCTTAGCATCGGCTTTACTCAGAGGCTCCCATTGAAAGGAAGCATTGATACCTACCTCACGTTACTGTTCAGAATGCTCTCAGTCTTAAGAGCTGCAGGTTATTAACTACAGACATACATGACAGCAATGAAACATTTCATTCCAAGTTCCATTTTATGCGAAAGCACTTAATGCTTAGTGCAGGGTGAAGCTGATGCTACAAGGCACGTGGTGTTTAGAAAGCAGGAGAAATGACGGCTGCAACCATCAGACAGCAAGATCACGGGGGAGGCATTAGCAAACTGAAGTTTCTCTGACTGGCAAAGTGATATAGATGATGTGAGCAATGGTGACTTATAGCATCTTGTTTTGCCAGGACTAGCATCAAAAATGAACCTGAGCCACCACTTACCAGGAATGGAAAGACCGTCCTTCCTGGGAGTCTTTTCTTTATTATCCACCAAAAAATGATCACACCCAGGTCTTGTTGGGCATTGAAAGTGGACCAACTTTCCATTAGAATATTTAGACAAGTGCAAACTATCTGTCTAGCAATTTTGTATGGGCAGAAAAGTTACGTATTTTCAAATTTGGGGAAAATACTCCTTTCCTCTTGTGCTCTTGTCCCAGCTTACCAATCAGTATGCTATAAGTCAGGTTCTTTCTCTTGGAAGACAGCCATATGAACAGAATGGTCATGGTGAAGTGCTCAGAAATTAAACCCATTGGCCCCAGAAGTAGCAATGACTGCTCCCTGGGCTTGCCCAGGGATGTTTTTCATGAGATGGTTTTACCACAGTAAGCCTGAAAAAGCACAGCCCCTGTTCAAGCAAGTAAGCTGACAAATGGAGAGTGAGAACAAGAGGGTGCAAGGGGAGCCGTCATCCAAAAGGTCCTGCTGTGGTGGTCAAAGCGGGGACCCCGGCCCAGTCCAAACCCCCACCAGCCATGAAGGAGTCACACAGCCAAGCTCCAAAGCCACAACAGATGGCACAGATGCAAGGGGGGAAACACAGATACCTGAGTCCTTTCTTAGGCAAAGTGTTCCTATCAAGGTGCGGGTCACTGTAGGAAAGTTAAAACAAAAATAAGAACTTCAGAGCAGCACACAGAAGGCAGGAAGAGGGAAAGCTAGGGAGGAGGCTTAAGGGCCCTGGAGAGAGAGGCGCACATCACCAGGAAGTGCCTTATCCAGCTAGGCATGCAATGCAACCCATCCGCATCCGTGGAAAACAAAAGAAACCCAGTCCTCAGCCTGAGCTGACACCAGCGCATACTTTACCCCAGGTTACCAGGAAGCCTGAGTCCCTTAACCCCAATTGTTCCTCCTTTTCCACAGATTCAAAGCAAAACTCAGGGGTTGCCCCACCTCAAAGCAGAGGTCCTGTGCCTTCTGCTGCCCGGGGGCACTCTGCACCAACATGGCTTCTCAGAGAGAGGGATGCCCACTTCCCCACACCCCTAACTCTGGCCCACCCCCTAAATGCCACTGGCAATGACTTCAAGTGGGAGAAGGGACTTGCTGGAGGTTTCAAGAGGCCAGCAGTCTGCATATTTGGAATTCATCTGTAACGAAGTGAATTCCAGGTCCCTCTCCATTTCTGCGGCCCAGGCATAGCTAGGAGCTGAGTCCTGGGTGGGGCATGTTACAACTTGGCTGGCTGATAAAGTCAAAGCATTTGGATCTCTAAAGACCAACGGTTTAAAGGCTTGGTTTGTGAGCTGACAAAAACAACGTTTTCACTGTTGATGGGGTAAGGGTTTTTTGTTTTTTTTGTTTTTTTTCCTGGCAGGAGACAACATCT
Organism: Piliocolobus tephrosceles; assembly: GCF_002776525.5. Taxonomy (NCBI): domain Eukaryota; kingdom Metazoa; phylum Chordata; class Mammalia; order Primates; family Cercopithecidae; genus Piliocolobus; species Piliocolobus tephrosceles. The sequence continues at coordinate 44,271,288 of NC_045446.1, forward strand.
GCTTGTTTTGTTTGGCCAAGCCATCACTCCCCCACAACATTAAGGTCAGTATCCATCTCTGAGGCCCACCCACAGCTGGGGGCAAACGCAAGCGTGTACATTCGTAAAGTCTTAACACTCTACACATTCTTTTTCATTATCATCGCAGGAAATGGGCACACAGAACACAACAGTCTGTAAGACATAATGAGCCAAACTTCAGCAAAGGATTCTGAAAGGGAAAAGAGGCAGCTGCATGGGGAGGGGTAGACAAAGGTGAGGGCCAAGCTACACAGTGGGTGGTAGGTCAATTCTGGGCTTGGGGGTGGGGGCGGCAAAAGGAATGGGAAGGAAGCTGAAAAGCAGGAACATGCCACAGGAGGCCACAAGAGATGCAAGCGAGAGCTTCTGCTGCCCCAGATCAAGTGGCAGGGTTTGAGGTTGCCTTCCCAAAACGGGAATGAAGGGGCCAGTCCAACTCCACCTCTCCCTGGGCTTTAGCAGACAGAGGAATAGACTCTCACTGGCATGTCCATGTGTCACAAAGTACACTAGAACCACAAACACAAGCAGGAGCCTTAGGCCAACAGCCTCGCACAAGACATCTGGCTTGACAATGAATGGGCAGAAGAACCTAGAGGCTCGGTGGGTCCCCGGCCTGCAATGTCATTACCTGTCCTGTTTCCTGGGCAGAGTACTTCTGCAGAACTTAGGGCTAGCAGCAGGGGAAGAGAGAGGGCTAGAAGTCCAGGCAGGTAGAAAACAAGAGAAGGAACATTAGCTTGGAAGAAAGGAGATGTGTTGTTATATACATTTTTCTCATTCCCCATGCTGATCCTCGCTTTCTTCCCTATATGCAGAAACTGGACACCTTTATCCCTGCTGCAGTGAAATCCAGGGCTCTGAGAACACTTTTAATTTCCCGATTTCCTATCAGTCCAGGAGGAGGGTGTTTGCCACGATGACAACAAATCTACCCAGCTGTCTAAAGAGCGTCCTACTCCACGCTCCATGGCTGCACCCAGTCACCCGCTCTGCTTGCACAATTACAAGGGGAGGGAAAAGAAGCTGTTGATGAACAAACAGGATAAAACTGAAGGATTTCAAAAGCTGAATGCCATTTCAAATGGTAGCATAAATCTGCCCCCGAGAGACTGAGCAGCTCCAAGCACCAAGAATAACCACAGAGGAAAAGATAACAGGGAGCAGAGCCAAGCTTGATTCCATCCCAAACTGGCGTCCCCATGAAACACAGCAGTAATTAGAAAGAGAAATCTCACAGGCAAAGGCTATTCGACATTCGGGATTCCTAAGCTAATCTTTTTACTTTTGGAAGGGTGTCTTTCTGAGAAAGGCAGCCAGAGGCACAGCACCAACCTTTCTGACAGTGTGGTCTTCACACTGTTGGTTCTGACAAAGGGAGTCAAGGAGTCATCCTTGGAGGAGGTGATGAGGCCAGTGGAAGAATTGTGGCTGGGGCCCCCTCCGCTGCTGAGGGAGATGTCGATGGACTCACAGCTGGTGTGGAGGCTGCTGACAGACTGAAAGCCCAGGCCATCCTTGCTAACTGCGGAGGAGCTGCTGGCGTTGGTGCCCCAGGTGAGGCTGTTGGAAGGGGCCGAGTGGGCTGAGCTGGGGCTGGAGGCTAGCGGAGACTGGTTGAGGTCCACATTCTTGCTGTAGAGAGGACTGCTGCTCCCGCTGCTCAGGACACCACTGCCTGACGGGGAGTCTAGGTTACCTTGCTGAGTCATGGTGGCATGAGGATTGGAGATGACCACCGAATTTTTCATGTTTTCAGCTGTGGCGATGGGCACTTGCTTGGTAGCCTTCCCACCAAAGAGTCTGTGAAGAGACAAAGGGTTGTGTAAGTTGAACACGCTGTGCCAAGGGGCACCGGACTATTAAAGAAGGGTAGGGCAGAGGAGTTGGTGAGAATTCCTGGGGAAGGAAGCACAGCCATTCCTACTGAAATGGCTAAAGATACTTCAGGGAAAGGTCGGCCATAAAGTGGGCCTAGATACTAGTTTATCACAGGCTGCCGTCTTCAAGTTCTAAGCTGCAGTGGAGACTCTGACTCCATCTGAGCCAAAGAGCCATGGGTAATAATTTTCTACAGGCCTATTCACATTACACTGGGCCAAGATCTTGCTTCTCTTTCTTTCAATAAATAGACTAACGAGAAAATTGCCCTGGCCCAGGAAGATGGTTGTCTTCATCATCTCTGTCTCCGCGGCCCCAGGCATAAAGCAGGCACACAGTTTATGACAGCTGAACTCTAAGGGATTTGGTTTCTTGACCTCTGAGCACAATACATAGAATCAAGAGCATGAATCTAGATCTGGAGGGGCCTGGGAAAAGTATCTTCAGAGATTTATCCACAATAGAAAGCGCAACAGGAAAGATGTATATTTTGAAGCCAGAGAGCTTACTTATCCAGTGTCATACATGGAAATCTTGTTGGGTTCACGTGTTCTCTGTGACAGATACACAGAAATGTCATTCTACATCACCTCCCCTGCTCGTGGCCCAAAACATGCCATCAGCCTATAAGGAATGACATAAATGCCCCCTCTTCCACTGGCAGAGAGCTCGCTGGTAGAATGTTGAAATTATCTTAAAGTCAGAGAATTGTCCACATTCTAGTAATGCAAAGGCTCTATTACACTCACTAAAACCTGTGTGGAGTGAGTATCTCACAAGTGACAAAACTACTACATATTTCTGATACGCAGGTTGCCTTGGGTGCTCAAAGTGGTGACAGTTTGATCTCTGTCCTCTCCAAACAGTCCTATAAATCTCAAGTATTGTAAAGACAATCAATCAATCAATCCTTACTACAGTGTGTGGCGGTAGCAGAAGGGAAACACTTTGTGTCTGGTGACAATCAGGGAGTGAAATATCCTAATGTAGAATCTTGGCTTTAGAATGCTTACATACTTCCAGTGATGACAGGGATCTCGTTACTTCAAAGGGTAACTTGCTCCATTGCCAAGCACTTCCAATTACTGGAAAACCCTAATCTCATCCACTTTTGTTTTCTGACTTTTGCATATTGCTCCTCATCCTGCTATGCATGACTATTATACAAAAGTCTAATCTTCGGTCTGTTAGTCCTTCAAATCATTTGAAGAGAGTTATCTATCACATTTCACCAAAGATTTTTCTTCTCCATACTAATACACATCAAGAGAACTGTGAACACCTCAACGATTTAGGAATAAATGTAATTCACCAGGAATTGGCCAAAAGGTGTTCAATGTAGAGCCCTAGGAGCTGCATGCATTTTCAAGCATTCTATTATACTAGCCTAAGGGTCTAGTAAAATGACTTTGTAGTTAGTAAAGGAAATCTATAATACCAACGAGTGAATATTACATATAATACTTGAGGCAAGAAACAGAGAAAATTTTCATTTACAAGGCAATCTGTTAAAACAACAAAGAACAGCCCAACAGACTTACCCCTGGAAAAAAAAATCATTACTGAAATTCTAATAATCAAGTCTGGACAAAGAACAGTGAACTGCTTCATTACACCTTTCATGTAGAATGCTTCTTCTGAAGTCTTTTCAAACATTCCTGTTCATCCTCAAAAAATTATACGTGTGCCTATAATTTTTATTTTCTCACTGCTTGATTTTCTTTCCTTGGGACTTATTCTTTCTTATAAGAAATTTCCTGGGAAAGTAGGACGAACTGTAACCTAGCAGTTGTAGTTTGAGAATGGTCCAATGGATATTATAATAAGATAATACAAACAGGCAAAAGTTGAATAAATTTAAAAGAAACTTAAAACGAGTGAATAATTTTTTTATGTCTAGAGCTTCCACCCGGTGTGAAAATGTGGGGAAATGATGTCTATTTAAGGTAATAGGAAATCAATTTCTCTTTTTCAGAAACATTTCTTCTTTAAGAGTGGTGTGTGTGTGTGTGTGTATGTGGTGGGGAGGGAGAAGTTAAAATTTCAGACTGACTTGGAATTCTGGAGTAGTGTAAAAGTGTATGTGGGGACACTGGGGTTTGTGAGTAAAGGAAGGAGCTGGTCAGGATCACTGCTTGCCATAACAAGGAAGCTCAGTTGCAGAATTATTAACACAAGAAAAAAAAGTATGTGCTCCCCTGAGCTACCCACCCAGGTCCAAGGATGTATCAAGACCTCATTCTGGGTTGGATGGTAGCTAACATTTTTTCTTTTTCTTTTTCTGTGTTTTTTGAGATGGAATCTTGTTCGTCACCAGGCTAGAGTGCAGTGGTATGATCTTGGCTCACTGCAACCTTCGCCTCCCGGGTTCAAGTGATTCTTCTGCCTCAGCCTCCTGAGTAGCTGGGACTACAGGTGCACACCACCACGCCCGGCTAATTTTTTTGTATTTTTAGTAGAGACGGGGCTTCACCATATTGGCCAGGCTGGTCTCGAACTCCTGTCCTCGTGAACCACCTGCCTTAGCCTCCCAAAGTGCTGGGATTACAGACATGAGCCACTGTGCCCAGCGGTAACTATCTTCTATTGAGTGCATACTACAACCAGACATGGCTACAAAGATGCATCTTTACAAAAACCCTGACAAAAAGGTATCATCATCCCCATTTTACAGGTGAGGAAACTAAGGCAGAATTGTTAAGAAAGGTTATATGGCAGCTAATTAAAATGGAACTAAGATTTGATTCCAAGATGACTGATTCCAGAGGCCTAACTTTTTCATCCCAACATGGGAAAATAGTCAACTGCAAAACTGTCAGCAGGATCTGCCCAAACAGCTTTACCGGACGACTGAAGTGGAGAAAAACAGAGGGCGCTTCAACTAAGAAACAGGAAATTACTAAATCCATTCTTTGTGTTCTGGTTCTGCTCAGCACCATTAATGTACTCACTTACCTGCGGAGTGTGGGGGAGGCCACATCTGGGTACTTGGCTCCAGGCTGGAGACCAGCCTGAGCCGCGCTGGACACAGGCTGGGCTGCCGGGTTCACTTTCACCGAGTTACAGGAAGCCACACTCTCGTTGTCTGATGAGATGCCTTTCTCCTTATCTGTTTGGTTGACCAGACCTGGTAGAGAGCTGCCTAGGGCTGTTTTGGAAGGCTCCCTCAGTTTGGGCACTGGCAGGCCTGCGGACTTGCTGCTGATGTTGGAATCTATGCTGCTGGTGCTAGACCTGTTCCCAGCCCCATTCCGGCTGGTGGACTTACTGGGCCTCGGCAAACTCCGGTACTGAAGGTTTGTCCGGGAGCTGAGGGCCAGATACCCGTCATCCTGATTCTGAGCCCCGTCCATGCTTGACTTCCGACCAGCAGACCGACTGATGAGTGCAGACGACTTCGGTATTTTGCCCAGTGTGGCTGACCTGCTGGTGACAGTGGCCCCACTGGCTGTGATCATGGCCAGCCCGGCGGCAGAACCACTCTGCTTCTTGAACCCAAAGCTGTTGGCATTGGCAGTGGGTGTCCTAGAGCTGCTGGGGAGGGGCTTTTTGGATTCGTCACCGCTGCTCCGGCCTGCATCTGATGGGGAACGCTTCACCTGGGAGGCTTTAGGAGAAAGCCTTCCTTTCTCAGACACCTTTGCATCGTCTGTTTTTCCTGAGAGAGAGATCAGCAAGATTAGCCTGCAAGCCAAGAGCCCTGCTCATCCATCTCGTCTGTTTAAGATGCTCCCCTCCTCTGAAGGGCTGGTTCACTTTTCCCTTGGGGAGGCAGAGGAAAGAGCTTTTTATAAAAATAATATACTCTCCTAATGTACTGTGAGCCTTTTAAGAAATGTCAATAATTTTACTCATTTGCAAAGCAGTCTAAATTTACCCAGGATAAAGCAAAGCCAGCCAATCACTGATGTGTCTGGGTGGAAATAACCCCCTGCCTTTTCTGACCTTTCACCTTCTGTCCATTAAAGGGCTGTCCCTAACATGTCCAGGGGGATACCCCTGCCCTTGTTTATAAATATCCCCTAAGTCAGGAACAACATCAACTCACCATACCCACAGCTCATAAATCCATGCTGTTTAGTAGCCTGAACTGGCTGCATTAACTCACCCAGTGTCTAGTTAAACCAATTCAATATGTCTATGCAGCTGAACCGTCTTCAGAGCTTAAGAGGCTCCCATACTTACTTCCACTTAGAAAAAGGTAGGGATGTGAAAGTGTATGGAAGCTTGTTGTTAGCAGAGTATAAATCCTGAGACAACATATATAATGTCAAGTCCTTGCTAGAGTTAACTATGGCTTGGTTTTCAAAATGACAACTGTAATGTCAAGTCCTTGCTAGAGTTAACTATGGCTTGGTTTTCAAAATGACAACTGTAGGGCCAAGACAGCTCCGGCCTCTTACCAGTTCCTGGGGTCTTCAGTGCGCCTGCTGGGGCTGACGGCTTCGTCCTTGGCATGGTGATGCCCACCTGAGCTGTCATGCCTCGCCGCCATGAGCCTGTCTGGGAGATGACAGGATTCTTCTTGCCTGACGTGCTTTTGTCGGACTCGTCAGACACGTCAGAAGGATTCCGCCTCCACTTGGAACCTGGCTCCATTTTTATGCCGCTGTCTGAGCCTCCGTCTGATTTCTTGACATCATCACCAGACCACAGTGAATTCCTCTCCACCTGTGAGTGCTTCTCAGCATCAGTCTGTGGACAGAGACTCTCTGAGTTAGTCCTTCCCAAATCCCAGGCTGGGAAGCCCCTCACTCCAAGGGCAAAAATGCCAAAACACTGGAGCAGTTAAGGGAAAAATAATCATTACTTTAAAGATGTTTGGACTTTTGTACTCTGGTTATCTAGTCAGAAAGCCTGATTTTTTTTTTTTTTTTTGGTCCGAGGAAAGTAAATAATATCATTGTATCCTTAGAATGGAATGAGGTGGCCGGGCACAGTGGCTCATGCCTATAATCCCAACATTTTGGGAGGCTGAGGTGGGAGGATCGCTTGATCCCACGAGTTTAAGACCAGGCCTGGGCAACATGCAAAACCCTGTCTCTACAAAAAAATAGCAAAATTAGCTGAGTGTGGTGGCACACACCTATAGTTCTAGCTACTCGGGTGGCTGAGGTGGGAGGATCACTCCGGGGAGGTGGAGGCTGCAGTGAGCCATGATCGCACTACTGTACTCCAGCCTGGGTGACAGAACTAGACTCTGTCTCAAAAAAGAAGAAAAGAAAAGCAGAAGAAAGGAGTGAGGGAAGAGAGGAAAAGGGGCCCAGGAGAAAAGAAGGAAAGCACCCTGGCAAGGGGAAGGGGCAGAGCAGATGGAGATGCAGTGGGAATTCAGCCACCACCTATTTTCTGCCACTTGAACAAGCCTCTCCAACTCTGGTGGCTGATCTCTAACCAGCATCCAGTCTCCTGGCCCGTTTCCCTTTGTTCTGCCTTCTTCCCATCACTCCACCGCAGTGAGATCTTTGGATCTAACACACCAAGCAAGGGAGGAAGTGAGCAAGGGTGGCTGCTGGTTCTACTCAAATCAGGGAGAGCCAGGAGCTGAGGGGAAGCACATCCTCAAATGGTACTTTCCCCAAACGTGGAGAGCCAATGGTGCCTGCTCCGACCTCAGCATTATTTATACGCCACTGCTTTGCTCCCCTTGTGGGATTTTGTTCTGACAAGGGATATAATTAGCCAGCTTTCTTTGGAAGAGCCCTGACCTGCTGGCCATGAAACCCAGAAGGGGACAGAAGTGTGACGTTAATGATCTCCTGCAGCTAAAAGGCATAAAGCTGACCAGAATGCTTTGGAGGCCTCCTGGGGTTTGAGGCCAGTTGGAGAATGTCAGTAGTGAGAAGCAGCACAGTAAATGGCGAAGGGAGGTCAGAAGTGCTTTCAGGGTGGGTATACTAAGATACCAGTCCCATATTTGCAATGCTTAACTACCGAGAGTAGGCAAGATAGGAAATTAAAATGAACACCTGGCAAGAATCTGCCTAACGCCTGTCATCCAAGAATGGAACAAATGCCTTCCTCCATGGAATACAATGGCTGAATGGGATAAAAGCTAAAAACAGATAGGCAGCCCAAGTTCAATTGCCTCCCCCACAACACCCCAATGCCTTCTCCCCTTATGAATTCCACTCGTCCATTACAGACACCTTGTGAGCTCTTTCATTTGTTTTTTTCCAGCTAAGTATTAGTCCTCAGAGATATGAGGAGGACAAGCACACACTTCCTGGCTGTGAGAAGCTCATCATTCAGCTGTGGCAAGGGACAGAGAGAGGGGAGTTCCTACATGTGGGCCCAGGGCAGGAGCTCACTCAAAGCTTAAAGAGCGAATGAGTGAGCCAAGGAACCAGCCAAGGAACACAGGCTTTTCAGGCCACAACAGACATTAACAAAATTATCTTATCCGATCTCAGCTTCTATTTAATCAGAAAGGGTTAAGTACCAAGTACTCTTATATCTTTATCTCAATCTTACAGAAACTAAAGTTGCCCATTCTTTGTCCCAGCTACCTCAGGTCAGTTTCCTTCCTCTAAACACTTTCAGTACATTAATCCAACCAGAATTTACTCCATGCTTGCTGTCTGCCAGGCACTACGGAGGGTCAGAGAATCTGGGGATAAGACTGATTTTCCACCCATGGTGGAGCTTACAATTCAGTTAAATGCAGTAGAGATTGAATAAATAAATACAAACAAGGGTGTAATTGTAGATTACAAAGACTATTATAAGGAAAAGGACAAACAGTCTGAGAAAGACATATAGACATTGACCTAATTTAGACGACAACGAGGTGGGTAGGCGACAGTGATCAGCTCAAAAAGAAGTACCCTAAAGAAAGAGAAGAAACTTACTTAGTAAAAGAAGGGTTTGGGGCAGAGCATACCAGGGAGAGGGAACCACAAGTGTAAAGGCCCCGAGGCAGAAAATAACTTGGCTTTGGAACATTCACTTCACAAATATTTATTGGGTGCCACTACATGCCAGGAAAGCTTATTCGCACTACGAATACTGCAATGAGTAAGTATAAATCATTAACCTCATGGAGCTTACATTCAAGTACATTTTAACATATTCTAATATGCTCTAAGAGGTACTGAAAATTTAGCACATGCCACATCCTGGGTTACTGCATTATTTATTCTTTTAATGTTCCTATACTTATATCTCCCCAATCAAATTGTAATGGTGCTAATACTAGTAGCATTAACAACTACGATTTATTAAGTACTTACTATGTTCCAGGTACGAAGCTAAAGTGCTTGATATGTATCATTAAATTTAATCCTTATCAAAAACCTATGAGGAAATTACAGTTAATAGTCTCAATTTCACATGACAAAACTGAGGCACAGAGTGAAAAGAAAATTTCCCAAGATCACACAGTGAGGAAGTAGAGATGCAGGGATTTTAGGGAGTCTAACTGCAGAGCCCACATTTTAACCACCATGCCACACTGCCCTCCCTGAGGATAAGTCCAGGTATATGATACATTTGTGCATACTCAGTAGCACCTAATATCTATACCCAGCAGATTCTCCTTCCATACGGGCAGGCTCCCCAACCCCAGTTCTAGAATAGCTCTAGCCTAGTCTCTGGGTGGGACCCATACAACTCCAATTCCATCAGTGGCAGAGAAAGCGCACATGCCCCTGGCCTGGGAATGTGGCTTGACTTTCTCTCTCTGGAAAGAACAATCATCCAGCCATCACATCTCCCTAGCTAGGTCCAGGGTGGTCACCTTCCCAGCTCTACACTGAATCCTTCATGAGCTACGTGCCAGACTATAAGATGGCACCCCTTAGGATTAAAAATGAGAAAGTCACAGCCTCTCTGTTCCCAGAGCTCACAACAGCGGGGCCAGCCAGCAGGACCTCCACATGGGGATGTACGAAGAGTTCTATCCTGCCTTCCCCTCCGTGCCTCGGCCAGTTGTTCCCATCTCAATGGTACCTCCTTTCTGAAAGGTTTTCTTCTGCCTGTTCTTGGAAGTCTATATAGTCATTTGATATCTACGCGGGAAGGTGAGGAAAGAAGCCACGCACAAGGGACTTCAGAAGGCAGGCCGATCTTCTGAGAGCAAGAGGTGAGGCCTGAGGAGCATGATGTGGGGGAAGAGTGTGGGCTTTGGGTCTGACAGATCTGGGTTTAAGTGCTGGGTGCTGCCACTCATTTGCTGTGCATGACCTTGGAGGACATTGCCTCACTTATCTGAACTTATTACCTCATGTATAAAACACGGATGATAATAAATAGGTCTCTTACAGCATTGATGGTGGACTCAATGAACTCAGTGTGGGAGGACTCAATAAACAGTGGTTCTTTTCATTACCAACTTTCCTGCCTCTGAAAATCCCCAGCACTCTGTTGTCTATCTTTATCATTTATCCCGCTTTTGTCTAGAATTAGGGAGAACAGGTACTTGTCTCTTCCGCTACTGGGCCACAGGCCTTTGGAAGGCAGGGATATTCCCTCCCTGTGCCATATCCCCTGCAGATCTAGATGCTGAGCTGGCTCACGTTTGAGCCTCAGTGACCATAGAGATAATTATCAGCATCAACATCATCACCTGCCAGTCATCCTGCCAGGCACTGTGTCCCTCCACATACATCCTGAACTCATCTTATCCTCTCAGCTCTGTTATTATCCACATTTTACACATCAGGAAAATACAGGGCTGAAGAGGAAAAGTAACTTACCCAGTGGGTGAGCAGAAGGGGGCACCCCTCCTCACCCCCAGCCAAACCCCATCCCTACATCCATGCCAACATCTAGAGAGCTCTAGGGTCATTCAAGGCCACACAAGACAGGAATCTTTGCCACATAATTCAGAATTTTATTTCCCTGAGTAGCAAAAAATAAACTGACATGGAATTATCTTTTTCCTCCCCATATGTTATTAAAGATTTCACAGGCATTGAAAATGAGAGAAAATCTTGATGTGTGCATCTTTGCTCCTCAGCACCTGGGATGGTGCCTTCCACAGAACTGAGAGAAAATACTGAATGTACCGATGAATATGTGAGGGAGTCGCCTGTGTTTGTTAAAACCCATTGCCACCAACATCTGTCCTCAAAATAAAATACTGCAAAATAAGATGAGTTGCTTTGAGACTACAAACAAAATATATTAAGAACATAGTCAACTTTTAGTTACTGACATGAATGGAGTCTGGAGGCAGAGGAACAGCTACCCAGGTGGCAGGGGCTGCGAAGGGAGGAAGGGAAGGAGAGGAGGGAGGAAGGGAGGGAGAGATAAGAGAAATGGAGGGAAGGAGGAAGGAAAGAAAGTAACTTCTGAGCAACCATCCAGTCTCAGGCACCTAGAGAAGCATGTGCTGATAAAGCATTTCCCTGTTATTTTCACACTTACCCTTGGAGATGCATCTAATTAGCGCCATGTTATGGATGAGGAGGCAGAGGCTTGGAGAGAGTGATTAGTTCATCCAAGGATGTCAAAGAGTGAGGAGAGCAACTCAAGATCATCTGGCTTCCAAGTCCGCACCTACTCCCTGACACTGCAATCGGCTTGGCCAACCGAACTCACCAGCTCTCCTGGAGGAGTTGCTCAAGAGGCTCTTGGGTCTGAAGCAGGGGATTCTCTGCCTGGCCCCGAGGAAACAGTGGGCACAGGAGCTGGTGCTGGACAGCTGGGCACCTGGGCACCTGCGCTCTGTGGGGGGCATTCTCCATTACTCCTCAGTGTCCCCAGTGATAGCGAAGTCCCTCAAAGACAAAGGGAATCTCCATTCCCAATGATCCGTCTCCTCTTCTTTCAATCAGCTACATGAGGCTGTTTCTTAGGTTTTCCAGACAATAACTTTCCTGTTCCTGGGATGCTTTAGTTATTTCTCAGAGGCTTTTCAAACAGCAAAAACCTAGGCAGGCAACCTGTCCTCAATTTGCTTTCCTGACGGACACACTGAGCCACTTCTCCCTGCCTCCCCATGTCTTGCCTGGCAGACTGTGTGCTGCTCCCCTGTTCCAGGGTAAACCAATATGTGACAGGAACCCAAATGAGGCAGAGCACAGAAGGCGCAGCTCTTGGGAAGGGTGCAACACACATCTTCCCATTGCCTGATGGGGCTCAGACAGGAGTAATGGCCCTTAGCATTCCTCAGTGTGATATGAGGGAGGAGGGTGGGAGCCTGTGAATTATGCTGATTCAAATATTTTGAGATGCTCCCTGGACAGGAACAAAGGGTATGTCACTAAAAATCAATTTAAAGAAACCATTGCATTAGAAATCTTAGTAACTATTGGTGTAATCTGCATTTAGTTTACTCTAAGACCTACTTTTTTTAGTTTTCATTTCAATATTTTAAAATCAGGTAGTTTTATAGGAAAAACAAACCTACCCAATGAATAGTAAACCATTTACATCCCCTAAAATAACTTCTGATCTTGATCAAAAGGCATGTTTGTGCAGAATCCTGCAACCTTTTCTGACGTGACATTTACAAGATGAAAGCAAAGAGCTGGTCTAAAGAGCTGAGGCCTTGGCATTAGCCAAATTCAACTGTATCAGCTAGGAAATCATGTACAAATCCGAGGTGTTTATCAATGTGGAACCAGAGATTTCAACTCCAGCTTTGCAGGAAGGGAACAAAGACAAGGACATTCTTCCAATACAGTGTTTTACTGGCTCCACCTGCATCTCAGGAGCAAGCCTCTCCTACCTTGTAAGTCAAAAAGGGAACCTCACAGATCTCTCTAATAAATAGCCTGCCTCCAGAATACATAGATGCAGGTGAGCAATTCCTTGGTTCTCTCCTTAGTATCTAAGGACAGTCTGGTTTTTCTTATCTTGAATATACAATGAGCCTCAGGAAAAAAATAAATTAGTGTTCACAAGAAAAGGAAAACTGGTGTCTATTGTAAACAATTGGCGTATAGTAGGTGGCAGCCAGTAGCCTGGCTGGGCACTTCTGACTTGCATCTAATCACTGATCAAACAGTGATCGGTTTGGGAATGTGGCCTAGGTTTTGTTTGTTTACTTTTTGTACAGTAAAGTACACAGATCTTAAATACATAGCTTGAATACATTTTAGAAAATTAACATACTTACATAACCACTGCTCATATTAAGATACAGAGCGTTACTCATGACCCCCTTTCTAGTCATATGGGGAGTTTTTGTTTCTTAAAACAACTACCACGACCCATCACTAGGCTGGGTTTCTGAACAATAACCAGAAAGTCTGGCTCAAAAGAAGAATGCAAGAAGTAACTGGGAATCCCAGGGGCAACACCTAATGTATTTCATCAGGCAGTAAACATTTCCATTTCTCTGGGACAGAATTACTCCCACACTCTGATACATCCTTTTTTTTCGCCCTATTGTCAAAGAGACACCTTTAAAAGAAAATCGATTTCCAAATCAGCTCTTATCTGTACAAAGTAAAGCACAGTTGAGAAAGGAAGAGGCTATGAAAGGGAGTGAAAGACGGGGCAGTGCTAGTTTTGCCCCCCGCAAGGTTGCTCTGAGACTTTCTCCCAAACAGATTTTCCCAAGGGTTCGCCAAAGATGGGGGAGGGGTACCTACAAGTGGGAGGGATCAACCATGAAAAAAATTCCAGCCTACTATGCCACTGCCCACCACAGCTGGCCAGTCCTCTTGCTGGTCAGTCCCAAACTGGGGACAAGCTGTGAGGATGGCACTTTAGTTTTCCACTAGTAAAATGGGCCTTTCAGAACCATCCCTTGCCAATCATGAAGCAATGGTCTGAGGGTCAGTGAACACGTCCACATGAAACTATACCACATTTGAAATGTGAAATCTGAAGGCTTAAAGTAGGAATGGAAAACTCCAGTGCCTTGGGGTCAGGCAGGTAATTTAAGGATTACAGCTGGCGAGCAGGTAGCAGCTGTGCACACTGGAGCAGGAGTGGCAGGTCTAAGGGGGTTGGATACTGGGACATCTGTTGATTGCCACCACATGGAGAATGTAGGCTCAAGGAAGCAATATCATTGTTTTTCTCAAGAGCAACCAGAAAGACATTTTCATGTGAAATAATGTAATTCTAAAAATTTGACAGGGAATCTAGTTTAAAAGAAGGGTAATACTGTGGGCCAAATAAAACACGTCAGCAGGGGAATGTAACCCAGAGACTGAGAGTTCTCAACCACAGGTCAGGATATCCTGGCCTTCCGGTCCGGGGTTCTCAATCTTTATTTCCACCCCATCCTCCTAGAGGGATGAGACACGTGCCTGATAGCAGTGGCTCGCTGCGGCAAATAAGAGACACACACTCCAGGCCGAACACTGCTGAAGTCCAACATCCTTTTCTGTTGTTTTTAAACAAATTATGAGACCAAGGTCCAGGGAGGAAGAGTGATTTCACAAGCCCACACAGTGAGGGTGGTGAAGCCTCCCTGCTCCCGTGTCCACCACCCCCTGCCTGACCCCTCCCTTGTGGACAGAGGTCAGGGTCAGGAGGTGAGAGCAGAGGCAGCAGGAGGCTGGGCCTCATCTCATCAACTTGGAGATTCTGCTTGCCCCAAATGGCCCTCTTATCCCACAAGCCCAAGGTTCCCTGCTCCCAGGGGCTGCTGGAGGAGCCCAGGAGGGCCTGTGTTCCTCACCTGCACGTCCAGGTTTTTTCGAGAGGAGGCAGGTGTGTTGGCATAAGAGCTGATGGAGGAGCTGGTGTTGATGTCATCAGTGCTGAGGTTGTCTATGGTGTCGCTGATGCCACTGCTGACGGAGCTGCTGTCATCCCAGCTGCCAAGACAAACACACATCCTGAGCACCAAAACCTCAGGCTGTTCCAGTTCAGGCTGATGATAGACAAACACACACTATCCCCGAAAAGATCCAATCTTTGCCACGAAGCCCCGGACAAAGCTCTTTTGCCTCAGATGTGACTCCTCTCCATGTCAATTTTTGGTGTCTGGGATTGGAAGCTGGGTGAAGAGGCTGACAGGTACCTTCCACAAACTAAGTGCTTCCATAGCAGGGGTGGCTACAGACACTACCCATGTCCTACCCCATCCTCAACTTCATCCTGGGAACTTTATGGAAACCAATTTGTTCCTTCCCAGGCCTAGTGGCAGAGTAGGGGCAGTGAGTCTGGAGACTAGAGCTAAACGCATGCAGGGAAGAACTCCGGAGCAGGCACCTGTCGGGGTCAGAGGGCAGAAGCTGCTATATGACTTCTGCAGACTTCACTCCCGGAATGAAACGCCGAGGGAGGGAGAGCGGCAACAGTCAGGAGAAACCTGTCAACTTGGTTAGCAGCTCTAACTCTAAGAATGTCCCCAAATACATCTAAAATAGATGTTCTTCATTTCCCAACCCTCCAACCAAATGAAGTCAGTCCCAAGCTGCCTAAGTCCAATCTCCTAGCAATGGTTCTTTCTTTCTTTTTTCTTCTTTTCCATCTTCCCACCTGCCAATACCACCACCACGTTTAATCTAGCACCAGGTCCTATCACCTTGCTTCTAAAACGTATCCAAACGTGTAGTTCTCTGCCCCCACTGCCACCCTGTAGTTCATGGTGCTGTTGACGGTGCCTGGGTTACTGTTAAAAGGCCAGGTGGTCTCTATGATCTGCTTCTGCTCCCTAATTGTCCATCCCCCCGCCCCCGCAGCAGTCAGAATATCCTGTCGCTCTACTGCTTAATACCCTTGAGTTGATTCTCAGATAATTAAGAGTCCAAACTCTCTATATGGCCCCTCAAGACCCTCTAAGCTTGCCTCCTACCCCAGTCCTGTTTCATACCCCTCTCCACTGCAACTGGCTCTGATCACATGCACTTCTGTTCCTTTCAAGCCAAGGCTGCTCTCTTCGAGGCTTTGTGCTGCTTGTCCCTCTTTCTGAACGCTTGTCCCTGCCTCCTCTCATCTTTCAGATCTCAGCTGAAGTATTACCTTCTCAGAAAAACAACCTCACTACCCATCAAGCCTGTCACACTCTGTCACATCACCCTGTGGCATTTACTCATTTTTTGCTATGGGGTAGCAGATATGAAGCAAGCGGTCAATAAATACTTGCTAATCGAGGGCTGGGCATGGTGGCTCACACCTGTAATCCCAGCACTTTGGGAGGCCAAGACGGGTGGATCACCTGAGGTCAGGAGTTCGAGACCAGCCTGGCCAACATGGGGAAACACCATCTCTACTAAAAGTACAACAAAATTAGCCAGGCTTGGTGGCATATGCCTATAATCCCAGCTACTTGGGAAGCTGAGGCAGGATGATTGCTTGAACCTGGAAGGCAGAGATTGCAGTGAGCTGAGATCGCACGACTGCACTCCAGCCTGGGCAACAGAGTAAGACTCTGTCTCAAAATAACAACAACAACAACAACAAAACTTGCTAATCGAAATTCATAGAAGTGAGAAGTCGAGTAGACAATCAAGCAAGCTTCCAAGATCAGTGTGACACTACTCTAATTGACCTATAGGGAGAAAGCGTAAGTATTACTGTTTTTCTATTGCACAGGTAGAGAAAGTGAGGCTAAGAAAAAAATAGATACCCTGTACAAGGTCAGAGGGCTAGGAAGAGGCGGAGTGGATCCTGATCCAGCCATTCTGATTCCAGAACCAACTACCCTCTTTACTGTGACTGCAGACGGTTTTGTATTATGTCAATTCTCAGCACACACCAGATGTGACACAGCCCACTTTCTCAGGAGGAAGCCAGGCTTGGGAGGCCAGGCAGCCTGGTTCAAGGCCACTCAGCAGGAGTGCAGATCTGATACCAAACCATTGACTTATCCTCATTATTCTAGCACTCAGTCTTCCACTGTCTTGCTGAAAGCCCTACAAAGTGGCAGCGTGGAACCTGGGAAATGCTGAGTGGCTGAGATTTGAAAGCCAAGAGCACATCTGCCACACACACACATAACCCCAAAGTTCTAATTCATTCCAGCAGCTTGGAAGATACCTGCCCGTACATCCTGAGCTCTGCTGATCAGGCAGGAAGACAAAGGCTTATTAAAAACCTGTTTTCGTCACCTTCTCCTTCAACACTATTTGGCTTCCAAAACCCAATCTGGAATATCGCGCAGAAATGCAGGGGAATGTGAGGGTGGTCCCAAGGAGGGAGGATGAGGCAGGGAGAATGAGGGCTCAAAAGGGGCTTATTGTGGATGAATCCACAAGGGTCCAGCAGCTCTGGAACTCTGCACACTTCACTCCTGTAATTCTACTTCTTGTGCCCAGCCCTCCATCCTGTTCCAAGTTCTTCCTTTAAGGCTTTCTCCAAATACTCCAGCCCACCCACATCATCTCCTACTTTGAATTCCTACATAGTGTCATTTGTATTTGCTTCTATACACTCTTAGGCAGTTTTCTAGCTATTCTCTATACAAAGGGTTGTCCTATCTTCCAAATATATGCAGGGGCCTGCTTAGCGATAACAACTAAGTGCTTATCATGGATCAGGCATTGTGCTGGATACTTTAAATCTATTGTTATAGATTTCTCCAGTCCTCATATCATACCTGCAAGGTAGGTATCATCCTGTCCATTTTATAAATGAAGGAATAGAGGCAGAAAGAGTAAGTACACTGACCGATGCCATTCCATGTTGGAACTGGGTTTAAAAAGCAAAATGTCTAATTGCAGAATATGCGCTCCTTCTAGTCTTGTCATGCTGCCTTCTGTAGCAACAATGGCTGTTCACTGAGCCTGTGCCACATGCCAAACTATTCAACATTTGCACATACTCTCACAGTCACTCTTAGGGTGTTTCACAATGAAGAAACTGAGGCCATGAGGACTGAGGGGCAATGCGGCAGCAATGTCAAGTTCATTCGGTGGGCCACATCCCTTCCATCTCCAGAGACATAGTCCATGCTCCTTAAATACCTCCTGATGAACTCAACGTGCAGAGGCGAGACAGAGCAAGTTTCTGGTGCAAACTTGCCACTAGTAGAGGATTCTAAGCCCAGCTCCCTGCCCACTGATTCTTTGCAGGGTCACAGCTTCTGTGCCTGCTTCGCCTAGGCTGGTAACCACAGGAGGATCTGATGGGGAAAGCGTGGCATCACAGATGGAAAAGGACTCAAATTTGTTCTAGTGATTAAATGGGTCTTTTCTTGCACCTGCTCTTTGGGGTTAGGAATTTAATGTATCTAAAATTTCTCATAATTTGATGAAGAAGAAAGGGGAATGGTGGGAGAGGACCGCGGCTGGCAGGGAGGAAGGAGAGCAGTTGTAACAGATGCTCATGAATCCAAGTCCCAAATTCTGTGCTTTGAAATTGTAACCGTTCTTCCCCTGTGTCCTTTCAACACCAAGATAATATTCCAGAGGGGCATGTGGCCCTTGATACACAGGATTCTTCCCATGTCAGTGCCTGGAGTACTGGGGGGCTTACCCTGAGTTCACAGGAAGCCTTTGTAACTGAGCCACCCAGAAGAGGGGAAGCCTGGGATCTAATCCATGGGTGGGAGTGGGGGTCACTTATGATGCGGATGAAGGGAGTGACGCGAGGGAAGGCCACGATGAGCAAGGGCAGCTTCGATATTTGCCAGAGCTGTCTGTGGCCAGAAACCGAAGCTGCCCCTGCAGCTGGAAAACCAGCCATGTCTCCTTTGCTTTCGGATCTCTGGGATACTAGCAAGTTCATCTTGACATAAAGTCACTTAGTTCTAACTTGTCCTTTTCCCATTCAGGGTACAAACGATCATGAGCCACCAAGATTAGGCCAGTGAGTTTGCAGATGTATTCTGGGGGAAACCAGTTCTACTAGATGCTCTGTGATAAGAATGTTGCCCTAAGAAGGGAATGTGGAATCTCCTGCCTTCTTGGAGATTCACACTGTAAACAGTACCTCAGCATTTTAACAGCTGTGAAGTCCAGTAAAGATCACTATAACTTTGCCTAAAGGAGCATTCCCCAAACTTATGTGACTACACAGAAAACGCTGAGAAGGATGAAGCACACACACAAAAAAAGCAAAAATGAAGAAAAATGCAATACAGCCTAGAGCTGCCAGTGGCTACTTGATTCTCACTTGCCTGAGAAGGAAGCTGGCACAGAGGGAAGCAGAGCTGAGAGGGATGGAAGTGTGCCTTTGACATTGCTTGAGCGCCCTTATCCAGCCATACTGAAAGCCAGAAGCATCCCTGGGAGAGCCAGCCATGAGAAATAGTAAATTCCTTTCTTTTGCTTTTTGTCACTTGGCATACTCATGCTAACTAATGGGGAAGCGTAATTTGTTTGTAAAATAACTCCAGACATGTGGCTGAGAGTCAGACGGGAAAAATGTGGAAAGCATGCAGAATTCACTCAGGCAGTAAGGACACTGGTTGAATCTAATCAAGTGGCAAAGGAAATTAGGTACAACCTGGGATGAGGCACAAAAGTCCACTGACCCAAATCAGGCAATAAATGCTGAAAGCAGTTACAAAAACTGATTAAGATAGCAACTTGAAAGGAACCTAGAGAATTCATGTTTACTATGTGGTGAAATGAAATTCCAGAGAGGTGGCTTGGGAACCCCGATCACACAGCAGAAAGAACTACAGTGTACTCAGCTATGATTCTGGAACCATCATTCCTGGAGGAGGATTTGACCATTCCTATGTCCTGGTCCTGAAGCTGATGGAGAAAAACCGTATGATGGCGCTGAGCCCACCTGAGATGATAAATCGACTACCCTCATTTCATATTGTGTGGTTTTAAATCTGGGAAACATTTAAAAAGATGAAAAAGAATGATGAAGTGAATCATAATATTAAGATTAAGGCTTTGTGATCATTGGGTTAATCTGTATGTATTTTTAACATGTAAAAGAATACACAGCATATAACAGGATCTGACAAAACAGTCTTGTGATTTCAATTTTAAATGACTATTGATTTTTTACTTGAGACTTTTAGGCTGAAATGTTTAAGAATTGGATTAAGGTTGTAAAAAGAATTGAAATGTTTATGATAATAATTTACGACATTTGTAACTTTAATTTATTTGATTTGCAAGAGTTGCTTAAGTGCTTAGAAAGATTTTGCTTGTTTGGTTGGTAAATCTACCCTGTCAGACATCTGAAGAGCTTAAGGAAACCATGTATGTTAACTTTACAAATGCAGTCTAAAATATTTAATAAAATTTAATTATCCAAGCTTTCAAACAGTACTAATTTTGCAGGTAAGTGTAATCTGTTGCCTGAATTAATAAAGTACTAACTGATAACAAGTGAAAATGATCTTAATTTGTGAAAAAAATACTTGTTTTACAGATGAAATTTGTAAGAAAATCCAGATAAAAAACCTAAAACTTCAATTAAATATTAAATCCTAGTTAACTCTCTAAGAAGTTATATTTTGGGCACAAAAGCACTCTTAAAAATAAGGTATTCTAAAAAGTATTAAAGCAGATTTCATTTTTTGAATGAATCAATGATTTTTATATGAATGACTAGAAGAATAAATGAACCCAAGGTGGCATCTTCTCTCCTCACCAGTTTTTTTTTTTTTTGAGACGGAGTCTCGCTCTGTCGCCCAGGCTGGAGCGCAGTGGCCGGATCTCAGCTCACTGCAAGCTCCGCCTCCCGGGTTTACGCCATTCTCCTGCCTCAGCCTCCCGAGTAGCTGGGACTACAGGCGCCCGCCACCTCGCCTGGCTAGTTTTTTGTATTTTTTAGTAGAGATAGGGTTTCACCGTATTAGCCAGGATGGTCTCGATCTCCTGACCTCGTGATCCACCCGTCTCGGCCTCCCAAAGTGCTGGGATTATAGGCTTGAGCCACGGCGCCCGGCTCCTCACCAGTTTTTGCCACTCCAGTTCACCTTCACTCTACACCATAAAACTTTCAAAGCAGTTCCAAAATTGCTCTGAAAATGTTGGTGGAGATAGCATTGTGTTTGACAACCTTGAGAAATAAGCAAAACAACCCCAGGGCCTCCTCCTGGAAACTAACAGGAATAACAGCTCCTCCAAACTAAGAGCTTGGCTGGTTTCCCTATCTTTTTGGTTTTTTAATAATTTTAAGACAACCTATCACAGATATGCCTAACTTCTTTGGCTGAAACAGCTAGAGAAATGGCTAGAAGATACTTCCACTGATTCATCAGAACAATCAACACAAAAGCATTATTTCCTAGCCAGATCACAGCCATGTACCTTTTTCTCTACTAATGAAATGTCCTACATTGATCAAGTCAGAGATAATAACGTAACTGGAGTTATAAGTGATCAGATTTTAAAATAACCTTCACCTATTTTTAGCCAATGTGTAGGTGGAAGGAATTTCATGGAACATTTTCTGTTTCTTCTCATAAACTCAACATTTTTAGACTCTTAGCCAGGGGCTTTGAATTCACTTGTTCATCTCATTCATTGAGCCACTGCCCCTGTGTGCCAGGCACTGTGTGAGGCGGTGGGGATAAAGTGATAATTCAGAGTTTTCCCTGCCTTGACCATAAACCCAGTAGACATAATAGACAACATAGCTTAGACATAAATGAAAACATAAAACAGGGAGATGAGCAAAGGGCAGCAAGTGGAAACAACACTGGTTCTAAACATCACTTCTATAGCCTCCCAAATCTCCTAAAGCCACCAGCCAAGTTAGAGCACAAGGAGCTCTTCCCGCAGCATTCCAAAGCCCAGGCCCACCAATGCTTTTAGCAATGCTGCTTTCTTCTTCAAGGCATGGACGTGGCAAGGGCCAGGAGCATGGAGAGCCAGGCCTTTGCTCCAGGGTTCCACAGAACTATCACCCATGAGGGTTCAGACAAGACACATCCTCTCCAGGCCCCAGTCTTCTCTTCTTTATAATGGAGTAGCTGGACTAAGCCATCCCAAAGGTTCCTTTCCAATGGACATCCTTTACATTTATGCTCAGAGAAAAGTTGGTACAAAGGCAAGTGGGCATACTGCAGGTCTCCACACTGAATGGTCTCCCCTCGTTCAGTAAAAGCTGCCAAACAGGTAACTCCATTTTCTAATGTCTGGGCTTTTTCATTGCTGATTTCACCTCTCAGATTATTATTTTTAGCTAGCCCTGAGTAGTTAGCAGCCCTTTTTAGACAGAAGTATGTTCTCTCATTTGATACGATCCCCATGGGAGCCTTTCAGTTCACATGTGCTACCTGCTTGGTCCTGCAATTTGAGTTTGCAAACTCTGGTATAGAGGTGTTACAACTCGACTCACAATAGAGTGTCTGCACCAGACCACGCTATTTATCCAAAGAAAGAGGACACAATCTTGCCTAATATGTAAAGCCACCATTTACAGCATTACCAAATATGCCAGGCACTGTAGGAGGTACATTATGTATATTATTCCACTCCCATTTTCCCCTGGATGGAAAGGAGGCTTAGGATGCAGAGTTCATCAGAAGGATGAGACTCAAACCACGGTAGAATGACTGCAAGCAGCCTTCCAGCTCATCGGAAAGATGGCACGGTTAGTGAGTATCTTATAGATTGCAGCACATAGCTACAGTACATACAGATCAGCTTTGAAATCTGTTAGCTAGCTTAATTAAAAAGAACCTCCATCTGCCCGCAGCCACCAAGTGTATCAAGAACAGACCCCATTTTGGCCAACATGCAGCATTTTAACCAGAATCAAGTCTCTCACCGCTTCAGCTGTTTCTCTACTACCTCTTGGAGAAATACAGATGTGAAGGGAAAAGCCCCTACAAAAGTGACCAGAAAATCCATTCAGACATGGAAGGGCCCATTAAACCAGGAGATTCAGTTTCAGTCTTAGAAGGGATGCTGACATCACTGTGTCAGGAATCCAAATGCCACTCAGAGGGCTTAAAGCACAATTTTAACAACCCCAACACAAGCGATTTGCTATGAAAAATGCAGGTGAAAGAAGCACAAATTATTTCAGCTTCACACATCTATTTTGCTCCACTGTTATGAGGAGTGAGAATTCCACAGAACTGAGAAAGTAAACCAGACTTCACTGGGACCCCTGAGAAACCACATTTAATATAGATACATTTTTAATATCAAGCTTTTCCAGAGAGGTATCTAAAAGGAGCAAGAATCTGTAATGGCCCTGAATTAATGTGATATTATGTTTACAATTTCATCTCTCATGAAGCAAAAAAGCAAAATAGAATCCCAAGGTTCCAGGGATGATTAAACAGATTTTTCCACTAGGATATACACACCCTTGCTTTCAGCAAAAGACTCTGAGAGGAGGAGTTACTGAAGGATCTGGAGGGAGGGTCATTACACCTTTCAAATGAACTCCCTGTGAGATAATGTTGTTTATTCAAGGGAAAGGCATGCTAAATGATGCTGTAAAAAAATCAGATTGTAGATATATTTTAGTTCCTCTCTACTCACTAACAAAACCACAGCCAGTTAGCAGAGATGAGGTTCTCTAACTATGGTTCTGAAAAGCAGTCTTCACAAAGCAAGGATCCTAATCCTCCCCAAACTCCAAAGGCTGGGTGGCTTCCAGGAGGCCCTTACAGTCCTTGGAAACAGTCTGGGCCAGCCCCCGCCCCTCTGTCTGCCTCTTTCCAGGTGACTAAGCTCACACTGTGGAGCTGTGACCAGCTGCATCCAGGCCTTACCTGCTCAATTTTCCAGTTCTGCTCCAGAATCAAGGCAGAGCCCATTTACAGGGCTGGCCCATGCCCCCTGCCAGACAGCTGCATTCAGTTGCAAAAAAGTCCAGACTGGTGGAACTTGTTTTCTGGCTATTGTTCAAGGCAATTGTTCCCGTGAAACCCCAGGGCCCGAGCAGAATGAGATCCTTTGGTGTGGATGAGTGAGCAAGCCTAACTGTAGGCTTAGTAGTAACCCCTGGGGAAGAGGAAGGGTTTGGCTACCTACATTTCCCACCAAACAGGTATGTTAACTATTTCCTCCCCAGGAGGTTTGCTCAGGAGCATCACCTCCTCTAACTACTGCTGGGGCCTATTAAGAAAATCCACCTTCAAAGAATGAAGCAGGGCTCCTGCAGAGTCCTACCTTTTGTAGCCTATGTGGAAATGATAATAATAGCCAACCTTAATGACATTTACAGTTGTGAGACCTTGTGCTAACTGTACTACATACTTTATTTCAGTTAATCCTCCAAACTCTGATAAAAATAATCACCAACACTTATTAACGGCTTGCTATGTGTGAGGCTCTGTTGTTATGTAACATGTTTCCTGCCAGGTACCATTAGATAAATATTATCACTATACCCATTTTACAGATGAGGCAATTGAGGATTGGAGAAAATAGTCCCAAGGGTCATACAACTAAGAAATGTTGAGGCTGGGATTTAAATACAGATACATGAGTGTTCAATCATCCCATTTATTTATTCATTTGACACATTTTAATGAACACTCATCATGTGTTCATTAGACTCTGAGGGACTTCAAAGTTTCCCACACCAAAGAAGAAACAGTTACTTGAGTTAAAACTATAAGCAAGCCAGCCAGGTACGGTGGTTCATGCCTGTAATCCCAGCACTGTGGGAGGCCAAGGCGGGAGGATCATGAGGTCAGGAGATCGAGACCATCCTGGCTAACACAGTAAAACCCTGTCTCTACTAAGAATACAAAAAATTAGCCGGGCATGGTGGTGGGCGCCTGTAGTCCCAGTTACTCAGGAGGCTGAGGCAGGAGAATGGTGTGAACCGGGGAGGTGGAGCTTGCAGTGAGCCGAGATCGCGCCACTGCACTCCAGCCTGGGTGACTGAGGGAGACTCTGCTTCAAAAAAAAACAAAAACAAAAACAAAAAAAACCACCACTATAAGCAAGCCACCTCTCTCTGGATTCCAGCTCTGGGACCAGCCTACATAGTTCGCAGTCCTGGTGCAAAATGATCAGAGCCTAAGCTTGAATTAATGCAAGGACAGAATGTAGCCACTAACCCTAGTAAATTCAGTCTCATCTAGTACCACTAATCCCAGGAGGCTCCAAACAGAGGGACCACAGCTCTGCAGAAAAATGTAAAATAGGTCTGTGTTTGAATTCTGGCTCTGCCATCTCCTTATCAGGGCACCTTTACCTCCTGGGTGGCACGTTGCTAATAACATCCAGTTATCATAATTATTTTGTTGGGACCATATCAGGTAGCCTGTGTACAGCTCTCCCTGCATGTCAGTTGCAGTACAGGATCCAGGGAAGCTGCAAGGACTGCAGGAAGGAGATGCAGGCCTACATCCTGAAATTCATGATAAAGTTCCAGTGTAAGAACTTGCTTCTTACTGCCATAAATGGATAGTGTCCTAGGGGAGAAGCAGCTTCTACAGACGGTGCCAGGTGCAAGGCCAGTGATTTGAGGTGGAGGGACGAAAACACAAACCCCATAAAAAGGGCTCCAAGGGGATTTAGCAGCCATCAGGCTTGAGTTTCAGCGCACAGCACCTTTGTCCCATTTTGGTAACTCATTCCTTGACAAGTAGGTGGTCCCCTGAGTAAGCATGAAATTTTTCCCTTTGGCTTCAGGAGCTTGGTCGGGTTAGAAAGCCCGGAGCTTTGGTCCGGATGCCTTAGACCCTCATTGTTACACTAGGCACCAGCGTGTCTGCTGACCTCAGCTACACAAAGCCCTCTCTCCTTCAAGGCTCCTCCGGAGAGGGCTGCTTACCCTTGGGCCACTGCCGGCTGGCTTTTGCCAAGAATATCAACAAACTCATCCTAGTTTTCTGTTTACCAGAAGATATGTTTCCCCTAAACATCAACAGAATTCAGCATATTATAGCAAATGAAAATAACAGTAAACATTTATACAAGGTGAAAAATTTTAATAATAGGTTCCAGGCACCATGCTAAGCACCATCCCACAAACACCTCTCCACTTTCTTATCAGGCACAAACTACTAATGCCCCCTTTTCATAGATGTGGAAGCTAAAGCTTAGAGAGGCTATGTGACCTGCCCAAGGTGCCAGGGTTAACAAACAGAGCTGGATTCAAACCCAGATCTGCCTGATTCTGAAACCCAAGCTTTTAAAAATCACACTGACTGAATGTTAAGAACAGAGGTAAAGATACTTTTAAATAGATCATGGTCATAAAAGAACTCAGAACTTCCAACTGTTATTCAAAATACGCAGGACACGTTAATGCAATCAAGCTACTTTTAAAACATCTCGAAGAAATTAAAGGGGATGGGGGACAAATCCCAGACAGGGCATTGGCCAGCTGTCTTGAAGTAGAATGGGATGGGAGTTCAATACCTCCATAGTCTCCCTCCCTCCAACCCTCCACTAACCTCCCAATATATCTTAGGGATGTGGGAAAACCTGAATGCACAAAACAGAACCACAGTTGCCCCAGGGCAACCAAGAGAGGCGGCTATCTCCCAAAAACAGGCTGGCCTCATTTTGCAGTTTGACAAGGGCCTGCCCTTAAGCTTTCTCTTTCTTGGGGGAAGTGGAAAGCGAAGGGACCTCAGGTCAAGACTTCTACAGACCAAGAGAAGCTCAGCTTTAGCTAATTAGGCACCTCCAGCACACATGTGAACAGCTAGTGCCAATGGCTTCGGTCAGCATTAATGTGCTGGGTGTAGATCTTCTCCCTTCAAGACTCCATAAATTCAGCGTCTTAAGAAGTAGACCCAGAGTTCCAGGGCACAGCCTCAGCAGCCCAAGGCCAGCTCCAAGGTCACTGGCCTTTCTTGATTTGACCTTCACTTGGGATCAAGTCCTCCTGAACCAGCTACAAACTAAAGCTCCAGCCTGATCCATCCAGCAGCCCAGGAGCCTCAAGATCACAGAACTCCCAGCTAGGTCCTACTGCCAAAGCAGGGCTGCTTCTTAATACACAGCCCTCTTCTTTCCAGAAACAAGCTGCATCTGAGAAGCCCAGGCAGGCCGTGCTGCTAGCATCCTGTGTATTTGGGTGAGTCCTCCACAACAAAGTGCGCCCTTCATCCAGCTGAAGTCACATTTAAAATTACAGGTAAAACCATTCCAAGCTCAGATGCCAAGCCCACCCAGGAAGGCATGATGGTAGAGTGAACTTGGGTTCCAGTCCCAGCTTTTCCTCTTATCAGCTGTGTAACCTTCATCAAGTTACTTAACCTCTCTTAGTTCCCACTGCTGATTTTCAAAATTGAATGTAATCTTCCTGGCTTTGCAATGAAATTGAATGACACAATGTCTGCTAGATGCTTGGCATGTGGTAGGTGGTCATGAACACTGTTTTCTTCTCCCCTTGGCTGGCTTAAAAAACAGAAATGTGCTTCCCTAGGCAGCTCTATAGGTCATAAGGTAGCAAGAAAAGTCCTTATGCTTAAATCTGCCATGCCATCTCTTCTGGAGCCTAGTTTACATACACACACACACACACACAGAGTAATCTGCTATATCAGTAAACACAACCACAAGTTCACCAGGCTCCTTAAATTCCAAACAAAACCTCCAACTGCAAGTCTTTTTAATCAGGGCCCTCTGAACCACAAGCAGCCCTTGCCTGGGGCCACACTGCCTTTCCCCAGCCCACCCCTCCATACTGCCCCCACCAGCTGAAAAGTCTGGAATAACGACTCAAGACAGCTGGGTGATCAACACCCAGATTTTCAGGCTCAGCAGCCTAATTTGGTAAGACGGTTTGGAAAATATTGACATTACCCAAATGTCTAGGTGGATCCAGGACATTTGGGTAATGCCCCAGTTTCCTCTGAAACCATCAAGGTTAGAATGAATGGCGGTGGAAGAGGAGAGAAGGTGAATTTCCTGACCAGTAACCTTGCCCCCCGCCCCCCTCCCCGCAACACACACACACCACCACACACCACCACAGAGCTCACGGTGATTTAGGCAGCTACACCACTGGCTGCTCCACCAGGCTTTTCAATGCCGGCCAAGGAAGACAAGGCAGTACATGCACCACACCCGCCCCCTGACCCCAGAAATTTTGGAAAATCGTCCTACCTTGTAAGGTTCCTAGGCCAGAGCATTTCACTACATTGTGGCCCTTGGAGAACAGCGGACAAAGAAGCTGAATGAATCTCACGGGATAGCAAGTCCTTAGCCAGCTGAGCCAGCCCACACTGGGCCAGGGAATCCCAGGCACCCAGCAACTCCGTAACTAAAGGACTAGCTAGCAGGGATCACCATTCCCCAGGCCAGGAAAGAAATCTGATCCCCCAACAAAATTAACCTCTGAAGTGCTGAAGGATCGCGAGGTCAGGCCTGAGTGCTGGTATCAAGTCAGCTGTGAAAAGTTTCAGCAAAGCAAAAGCTAACACCAAACTCTGAAACCATTACCGTAAAGCACTGAATGGAAGGGCCCTCCATGTGGTCCCAGGGGAGTTTGCAACAGCAGGTCAAATTGAAGAAAATCTAAGAGTGAAAAACTACTTTAAATCCTCACAGACTGCACAAAAACATTGCAGGAAGTCTTTCCAGCCCTAAGTGCTACTTTTAATGATGCAAAAATCATTGACTATAACATTTCTTAGCTCATTCCATTGACGTCTGAAGGCAAAGCCTTTGATTGAAATGATTAGCCTACAGAGAGAATTTCTGAACCTAAAAAGGAAATGATACCTGTTTGTACAGTTAACAACGATGCACATACATTATTTCCGGTGATGTCAATTTTGATGCAGTGCCAACAAAAATATGCATTAATTCCTCAGGCTACTTATTTCAAAAGAAAAAGAATCTCAGTCTAGGCATGGCTATATTAAACATTATGGTACAGAGGCTGGAAGGGGAGGTGGGTGGGAGAGAGTCCCAGCTCTGGGATGGGAAGGGGTTGCACCGACTAATCCCTATTAAAACCTGTAATCAAGGCACTCAGAAAGAACTATGTAAACAGATGTTATGAACAATGAACAACTGTATTACTACTGAGAACTCAAAAGCAAACTTATGTTATAGCCACAAGCTTTATTTGAAAACGAAGGATTAAGATGTTCTCCAAAACCCTGACTCCCTCTCCAAAAATCCTACCAGTTGGTTCCTGGCAGCTTTAAAAGACTTTCCCCACGAAAGGCTCTCCCCCTG
Organism: Piliocolobus tephrosceles; assembly: GCF_002776525.5. Classification (NCBI taxonomy): domain Eukaryota; kingdom Metazoa; phylum Chordata; class Mammalia; order Primates; family Cercopithecidae; genus Piliocolobus; species Piliocolobus tephrosceles. Next base: position 44,300,072 of record NC_045446.1, read on the forward strand.
GCCAGGGTGGCCTCTCCAGTGGAAGTGGGGAGTGGGGGTTGTGGCCCTGGGGGATGGTTAGGGAAGGAAGCAGTAACTGGCTCCAAGTGAGGTCTCTGTGTGGTCAGCGTTTGCTCAGCAAACAGAAGCTTTCAAAATGGAATGAAGAGCCATTCCTCCCCACACTGAAAAGGGAGGGAATAAAAGATCTGCTCAAAGAGTCGAGGAGGGTCTGGTGGTGATTCCCAGGTGAATGAAAAAAAGATTGTAATCTCGAAGTTGCAACCAAAGTTAATCATTCACATCTGATCCTTCAGGGCCCTCCTCCACTTGAAATACTGAGGAGGCATCTGCCGTGGGGAGTGGGAAGCAGAGGTGGGGGTGGGCAGTGGGTGAGTTTGAGGGAAGGGGTAGTGTCCAGACTTATTAAGACAAAAAAGTTGGGATAGACCCAAGCTCTGGCTGACAAGGATGCTTCAAACCACCCCTTACCTTCTATGCTGTCCCTGGAACTATCTTTATGATATTACTTCTTTGAGAATCTGTCCAGCATCCGAGTTAACTTGGGAATGGGATGGTGATTGTGTGGTTTGGAGACACATAGGCACATGGGCACAGATGCACACACACACTCTAAATAAAGTTTCCATTGCTTCCTTGCTCTAGGCAAATATAATAGGTAAACATTCTGATTTGTCATCAAGGTAAGCTAGGAAATGTTGATCTATTCATTTATTCATTCATCAACTAACATATTTATAGAGCATCTGCAATGTGGCAAGTGCTGTTCTAAGTGCTGACGATACAAGTAGTCAATAAAATAGACCAAAAAATCTCGACTGTAACGGAACTTAGCTTCAATGGTAGAACTATAAAATAAGTGAGACAAAATGTAAATTTTACAGTACGTTAGCAATAAGTGATCAAGAGAACAATGTATTGTAAAGAAGAAGATGTGATTTGTGAAGGGAGTGTTGGAAATTTTACATGGGGTGGCTATGGCAGGTCTGCTGAGGGCATGGTTTTTATTACAAATCTAAAAGAAGTATGGGAGCTGGGTATCTGAATACATTTTAGTTTTATATCTGGGGATAAGGGACTTCCAAGAGAAAATGGTCAGTGCAAAGGCCCTGAGATAGTATACGACTTGCAATGCATTCCAAGAATGAGTGGCTGGAGCAGTGAGTGGTGAACCAAAGTGGGGTGAGGAGGGGGTTAGGTCAGAGTGTCCAAGGGTACAGGGAGAGAGGAGAGTGCCTGAGTGGGGCCCTGAAAGTCAGCGTAAGCAGCTTGTCTTTTACTCTGAGGGAGAGAGGATACACTCCAGGGTTAACAGATGGAGTTTCTCCTTTTTATAAAAGTTCATGTAAATGTACAACACTAAACATATCATTTTGATTATACATGATTTTTACAGGGGCGAGTTTATTGCAGGAGACATAGTGCTTTAAGGAGGTCTTAGTTTTCTTTCTGTGGTTAAAAGAATCACACCTTTCATGGGAAAGGCTCTGAATTATTTGCAGCTACAGGTTCTAATTGAGTCAGGGTTTTCTCATGGTTTGAAAGATAATAATTAGCAGGGATAAGGGAGACCCAGGCAATGGGAGAGGAAAAGGGAAAGTAAACCAACTCCATGAGGGTAGATGCCCTTTGGCGCTTTTCAGAGAGTCAGGCTTGCTCTGTCACTTTTGACCCTTGCTTCTAAACAGGCCAAATTCCAAAGGGCTTCCAGAACTCATAACACTTTTCTCCCTAGAAACAATGTTATCAGCGATGTTAAGGTTTCCAGGTTACTCACAGAGCCATCTATAAAACCAAAATGTAGCTGATGAACTTGACTCAGGTATCAAAAAGTAGAAGAAAACTTTATTCTTGGAATACAGTACGTAATTAGACAAAACAGAAAACCGCAAAGATGAATCTAAAAAGATATTCACTTATTTCTAATGAGTATTTTATGAAACCAGTGCTAGTGAAGACGCTTTGCTCCTTTTCCTCCAACATATTTAACCCTCTTTCCTGGCTTTTCCCTGCAGGCTGAAAAATGTATTACTAATCTCATCAAATAAAACAAAACCCAAAACCTTTTTTTTTTTTTTTTTTTAACCTCATGCCCATATTATCCTCCACAATCATGCTGGTCTCTGCTCCATATTACAGGAAAACACCTCGAAGGAGTACTTTGAGTTGTTCCATGTACTTCTCATGCTTCATGATCCTTCAACCCACCAGGCAAGATGTTTGTTCCCACTACGCCACTGAGACCACTTTCTGTTTTCCCTGAGAACATCAATGGCTTCCTCCTTGCCAAAGCCAGTGGACATCTCTCTCTCCTTACCCTACTTGAGTTTTCAGCAGCAGGTAGCATCGACAGATTCTCGCTGGAGGGGGCCTCATCCCGGGTTTCCATACCGTCATCTGCACCTGGTTCCTACCTTCCTAACTGTGCTCTCGGTCTCCTAAGCTCACCTTCCTCTTCACCTCTCCAGAACTCAAGGGCCTCCATCCCTGGACCCCTCCTCTTCTCTAACTATAACTTCTCACTAACTTCTAAATAAGTTATAACTACCACTTCTAACTAACTTATTTTCCTGGGTGATCCCATCCATGGTTTCAAATACTAGGTGCAGGCAGACAACTCTAAAGTCTGTAATCTGTAGTCTGGCCTCTTTGTGTACCCAACACATCTGAAATCAAATTTACCTTACTCAAAACTACTGCTCCCAACTTCCAGTGTGTCTGCACCCCTACTCCCAAAGTCTTCCGTATCTCAAAGTATGACTCTACATTAACCGTCCTAATTTCCTCCTTCCTTCTTGCCTCCGATGTAATCCATTAAGAAGTCCTTTTGCCTAAAGCCCCCAAATATACCTTGAACCCAATCACCACTGAACATCTGCAGTAAGATAACCTTGGACCAAGCTGCCATCATCTCTTTCCTACAACAGTCACCTCCCGGGTCGCTCCGCCTTCCCTCATGCCCTGCTAGGCTCCATCCTGCACACCCCAGCAACAGCAATCTTTCTCCAGTGTACAGCAGATTCTGTCACATTCCTGCTTAAAGCCCACTGATAGCTTCCCAGGGAACTTAGAATAAAATTCAAATTTGTTCCCTCAGCCTAGAAGCCCTCATGTGATCTGGCTCTTCCTCTTCATTACGTCCAAAGACAGGACTCACAAATGCACCAAGCTTCTTCCCACTTCCTAGGTCCTCACACTGTGCCCCCTTTCTGGAATGCTTCTGCCCATGTCTCCCCCTCAGCTGCCCGTTTCTCATGGGTCAGATGCTGGTTGGAATGGCACCTCCTCAGGGATTTCCTCTTAGACCCTAGCCCAATTACATTCTACCATATGATTTTCCTCATGGCGTCGATCAGTCAACACATTGTCTTTCAATAGTCTGTCTTTCCCTCAACACAATCAGCTCCTTGAGCACAGGTGTGCTGTTTGCTTTTGTTCTGAGCCATATCCTCCCAGTGCCTAGATCACTGCTGATGTGGTCCTGGATCAGCCAAGCATAGGAGGACAAAATGGAACTGATTATTCTATGCTGTCTCCTGGGGACTGTGTAGTACTTCCAAGCACTTTAGTTCAATGGTTTTATTTGGTCACAGACCCACTTGAGAACCTGACGGAAACTTAAGTCTGTCTCTCCATAAGAAAAAAGATATACAAACAATATTTTACACAATATTTCCAGGGACTCACTGATCCCCTGAATCCTGTCCATAAAGCACAGGTTAAGGGCAGCTGCTTCTGAGTTTTATAACACGACTTTAGTTTCACTTTGTGTGTGTGTGTGTGTGTGTGTGTGTGTGTGTGTGTGTGTGATGGAGTCTTGCTCTGTTGCCCAGGCTGGAGTGCAGTGGGCTGATCTCAGCTCACTGCAACCTCCGCCTCCTGGGTTCAAGCAATTCTCATGCCTCAGCCTCCTGAACAGCTGGGACTACAGGTATGCACCACCATTCCTGGCTAATTTTTGTATTTTTAGTAGAGACTGAGTTTCATCATGTTGGCCAGGCTGGTCTCGAATTCCTGATCTCAAGTGATCTGCCTGCCTTGGTCTCCCGAAGTGCTGGGATTACAGGTGAGCCACCACACCTGGTAGTTTCACTTTTATACTGACTTTGTTTCCTAATTTGGGAATCAGTATTATACTCAATTCAGTTGCTTTCTTCTTCCTTGCTAGTAACAGAACAAAGAGAAAGGGGAGCGGGGAAGGGGGGGAGGGAGGAAGGAAAGCTCTCCTGGATGAATGAACAAGAAGGAAAACATAAAGGTTTAAAAGAGGATCGGTGTGTATGGGACACATTAAAAGATGTGACACACATCTCATTGCCTGCTGTGGAATTTTACTGGGTGTGATCTGCAACAGGCAGTGGGAAGGGGAGTCTTTAGCAAAGATTTTGAAGTATAGCAGTTAATACTAGGGAGTTTATGATTTTCAACAAGAATCATACGAAACTAGGCAGCTTTGGGGTAGAAAATGAACAGCATTTAAAACCTTTGCCAGATACCAGACTGGACACTGGGAATATAAGGCAGAGGAAAAGGAAACGCCCCAGTCCTGAGAGAGCTCTTTACATGGAAGAGACAAACAAGCAAAATCATTATGGATGTTACGGGGAAAGTGATGACAGAAATAAACAGGGTGCTGCGAAAGGGAGTCACACAGGAAGCACTTACTTTAAATAGCATGGTCAGGAAAGGCCATTCTCAGGAAGTGGCATTTAAAGGAAGACATGAAAGATGAGAGGGCACCAGCCAGCCATCAGCAGGAGAAAGCCAGGTGTTCCAGATGAAGGGGTTGGTGAGTGGATGGGGGACACATCAAGTGCAAAGACCAGAGGGAGAGACCGGGTGTGCTGGAGGAGCTGAAAGGTGGCAACCATGTTTGAAGCTTAGTAAGTGGGTGTGGGGACATGAGTGGAAAAGAAAGTCTATCCTCTGGAGAACTCTCAAACCCATTAATAACAATTGATCCTAGAAAATTGTCAATACAGTGCTTTGAGAGGTAGTCAGTGTGCGTCTGCATCTCCCCCTTTCCTTTTCCACTTTCTCTATGCTTTTCTGGGAATTAGGACCTAAAGGATAAGCAGAGGGCCTCCCTTCCTGTTAATGTTTTCTTTTCTTTTCTTTTCTAATTTTTATTTTATTTATTTGTTTTTTTGTTTTGTTTTGTTTTGTTTTGTTTTGTTTTTTTTTTTTTTTTTTTTGAGACGGAGTTTCACTCTTGTTGCCCAGGCTGGAGTACAATGGCAGGATCTCGGCTCACTGCAACCTCCACCTCCCAGGTTCAAGCAATTCTCCTGCCTTAGCCTCCTTAGCAGCTGGGATTACAGGCATGTGCCACCACACCCAGCGAATTTTGTATTTTCAGTACAGACGGGGTTTCTCCACGTTGGTCAGGCTGGTTTGAACTCCCAACCTCAGGTAACCCACCCGCCTCAGCCTCCCAAAGTGCTGGGATTACAGGCGCGAGCCACCATACCCGGCCTATTTTTATTTTTTGGAGACAGAGTCTTGCTCTGTCATTTAGGCTAAAGTGCAGTGGCGCAATCTCAGTTCACTGCAACCTCCACCTCCCAGGTTCATGCAATTCTCATGCCTCAGCCTCCAGAGTAGCTAGCACTACAGGTTTGCGTCACCGCACCTGGCTAATTTTTTTTTTTGTATTTTAGTAGAGACAGGGTTTCGCCACATGGGCCAGGCTGGTCTCAAACTCCTGATGTCAGGCAATCTGCCTGCCTTGGCCTCCCAAAGTGCTGGGATTATAGGCGTGGGTCACTGCACCTGGCCCTGTTCATGTTCTTATGCAGAATCTCTGCTTCCACTGGGTCCGGGGAAGCAGGATCTCACTCTTTCCATTCACCCAGATTGTGGATCCCTCCCTCCCTACTGTTTCCAGTGAAGTGGTGATACTGTGCTCCAATTATATCACAAAAACAGAATGAGCTGACTTTCAGTTTCAAATATTTTATCTTACAGAGTTGTAGTTTCTGTTACCTTTTGTTGGTTAATTGTTGAGATTGTCTGGAGTCCACATTTGTGACTACTCACATGTAAATGCACACATATTCCTTAATCTCTAAACAAAAGGTTTCATTCAGCAGGAAGAGTATCCAATCTATTATCCATGCTTATGCCCTTCCCATTCTTAATCTGAAACCAGTGGCTTGTTAACAAAACCTTAAACACAGCTAAGGAACAGGACCATGCAGGTGCCAGCATCTTCAGCCTCAACTCATTGGAAGGGTGCCAATCAGCTACATCAACTGCAAAATGGCAGCATTTCCAGTAAAGGACATAAGAGGTCAAAGTTACTCTCAACAATAACGATAATTAAACTTTATAAGCTTTACTGCCTACACATCTCATCTCATTTAATTCTAAGAACTGTTCTAACATGCGTTATTATCCCTATGTTATGAAAAAGAAACCGAGGCCCAGAGAATTTGGATGATTTGCTTGTAGTCATACAACTGCCAAGCGACAGACTGGAGCCAAATCCTGTTTGATTTCCATGACACGGCATTAGAGGAGTGAACACCTCCAGGTCACTATGCCAACAGATGACACTAAGACACGTAGTGGGCCAGGGCCATTCACAGGTTATCCCACAGTCCTTCAGCTCCTTCTAATACTTTTGGGTTTGGTCCAATTGAGATACAGTCATTTACCAAATTCCACACTATAGACGCTCCTCCTATATTTGCAGTGACTGTTCTCTTTAAAATATCAGCTGGATATTGACTTGTGTGTGCCAGGCATTGTGCTGGGGAAACAGTGGTATGTCAAAGAGAAGATGTCTCTCTCTACCCCCCATGGAGCTTATAATTGGGTATATGTGGGGGTATCAAGCAGTCAAATAAAAAACAAATACATTTAACCGCAATCCACGATACATGCCATGAAAGAAAAAAAATAGTAAACCGTGAGGACATATTATAGGAAAGAAGAGAAGGAAATCATTGTCCACAAAGTCAGAAAAATCTGTACTGGGGCTGCCTGTATAGGAATGCTGTGCATTGCTGAAAGTTGACAATTTTGGTGAAAATTTTGCAACTTGTCCCTAGATGTAGCTTTCTAAATAGCAAAACCTAGATTACCCCATAAAACCCCATCCCACACACCCCTGGCTAAGAACAACAGCCACGGCTGGGTGCGGTGGCTCAGGCCTGTAATACCAGCACTTTGGGAGGGCGAGGTGGGTGGATCATGAGGTCAGTATATCGAGACCATCCTGGCTAACACGGGGAAACCCCATCTCTAGTAAAAATACAAAAAAAAAAAAAAAAAAAAGAACTAGCTGGGTGAGGTGGCGGGCGCCTGTAGTCCCAGCTACTCAGGAGGCTGAGGCAGGAGAATGGCGTGAACCCAGGAGGCAGAGCTTGCAGTGAGCCGAGATCGCGCCACTGCACTCCAGCCTGGGAGACAGAGCGAGACTCCGTCTCAAAAGAAAAAAAAAAGAACAACAGCCACGAACATTTCTGTGTCATTGTCTCCAAGGCCATAAGGAGTAGCAGCAGATGGCAAGGCTCGACATGTATTTCAGGGAACATGTTAGGCTGAAGTCTGAAGTGAGGCTATCCTGCCTCTTTGGTCATGATCATAAATCTAGTTATTTAGAGGAAAACAGGAAAAAACCCAAAGAAGCAAATCCATGCAATTGGGTCTTTATTTATTTATACTTAACTACTTTTTTTGGAGACAGGGTCTCACTGTCGCCCAGCAGGAGTGCAGTGACACAATCACTTTAAAAAGTTAAAGCTCGTTGAAACTTTAAACTCCTGGGCTCAAGCAATCCTCCTGCTCCAGCCTCCCCAGTAGCTGGGACTACAGGCATGTGCCATCATGCCTCTAATTTTTATTTTTATTTTTATTTTTATTTATTTATTTTTGAGATGAAGTCTCGCTGTGTCACCCAGGCTGGAGTACAGTGGTGTGATCTTGGCAAACTGTAACCTCTGCCTCCCAGGTTCAAGTGAGTCTCCTGCCTCAGCCTCCCAAGTAGCTGGGACTACAGGTGTGTACCACCACACCCAGCTAATTTTTTGTTTGTTTGTTTGTTTTTTTTTTTTTTTGAGACGGAGTCTCACTCTGCCACCCAGGCTGGAGTGCAGTGGCCGGATCTCAGCTCACTGCAAGCTCCAACTCCCGGGTTCACGCCATTCTCCTGCCTCAGCCTCCCGAGTAGCTGGGACTACAGGCGCCCGCCATGTCGCCCGGCTAGTTTTTTGTATTTTTAGTAGAGATGGGGTTTCGCCATGTTAGCCAGGATGGTCTCGATCTCCTGACCTCGTGATCCGCCCGTCTCGGCCTCCCAAAGTGCTGGGATTACAGGCTTGAGCCACCGCGCCTGGCCTAATTTTTGTATTTTTAGTAGAGATGGGGTTTTGCCATGTTGGCCAGGCTGGTCTTGAACTCCTCACCTCAGGTGATCCACCTGCCTTGGCCTCCCAAAGGGCTGGGAATATAGGCATGAGCCAACGCCCCTGGCCTATGCTTGACTAATTTTTAAATTTTTTTGAAGAGACAGGGTCTTGCTTTGCTACCCAGTTGGGTTTTGAACTCCTGGCCTCAAGCAATCCTCTCGCCTCGGCCTCCAAAACTGCTGGAATATTACAGATGTGAGCAAGTACACCTGGCCTTGGTCTTTTAGAAAACAGAAAATTAAAGGAGATTTAAAAGAACATGACTGGCTTTGAGGATCTATATTTTATTAAGGGTGCTGTAGGGGCACAGAGAGAATTCAAATGTTTATTTTTGCAGCTGCACTATTATCTCTATTAAGATGAATGGGGAATGAAAAAAATGTTTCAATGCTACCCTTCGACTTTTTCCAATGGGAGTCCGGCCCCAAGGACATCCTTGAGTGTGTCTCCCACAGGGTGAGATAATGAGGAAGAGGGACAGGTGGCTGGGGTGAGGAGAGGGAAGTGTAATTGGGGAGAAGGACGGTACTGGAGAGGAAACTTATAGGTGCTCATCAGCAGCCCCTAGGCAGACTGTGACTTAAGCCAACAGTTGGGGACTCTGATCTCACTCCACTTCCTGCACCCAAAGTTTACCCACTGGCCCCGATCATGCAGCACTCATGTTGTAGGGCACACTGCAGGGCAGAGGAGAGAACACTGGCACAGAACAGAAGCTTGGGGCTGAGCCCCCGCATCTGTCACCACATTGACTTTGGCCAAATCACTTCCTGATTGTGGCTCTCAGATTACTCTCCTGCTCACTGAGCAGGCTGCCACCCCAGCGGTCCTCTAAGAACCTTCCAAGTATGAATGTTTTGTAAAACTATATCCTTAGATCTCCCACTGAATTCCTTCTCAAAAGAAAATTCATTTGCCTTGTGAATTTGACTCTTGATCCATCTGTCCCCTACTGGGGACAGACCTTGAATTTACTGCAGACTTTCTAAGGGCCGGGCATTGTATGAAATGCTGTAAATACCTTTTCCCACAGGACCCTTCCTACAGCCCCATGAGGTCGTAGTTTCTCTTGTAAGAAAACCTGTTCTATACCTTAGCTTTGGTATTTCATTGTTTCCCTTCTGAGTTTATAGGGACTATAAACTAGGTTTACAAAACCTTTCCCAACCTCTGAACCACAATCTTGTCTACAATGAAAGGAAAAAAAAAAAAAAAAAAAGTTTGGCAAAGAGCCCAACTCATTCTAGGTATTTGCCTAGCGGGAAGGCTAGCTGAAAAAGTTATAGACTGGTTAAGAATTAAACTCCTTCCATTTGATCATTAGTCTCTAAGAGAAAAACTGTTTTGAATGGAAGAAGAGAAGTTAAATCGAGTGACTGGCACACAGAAACTGCTTACAAATTTTGCTATTGGTTCTGAAAACCAACAGCATGCCAGAGACTCTACTAACTTTGTATACAACATTGGTATCAAAACTCACAATATCCCAGTATGATAGATTTTCTTATCTCTTATGTACAGATGTTCTACAGCTCAGAGAGGTTAAGTAACTTGCTCAAGGTCACATAGCTAAAAAATGCTAAAGCCAAAATCTGGACCTAGGTCCACGTTATTCATAAATCGGTGTCCTTCTAGGGCTTTCTTAAGTTCCCATTTATCGAGTTTTTATCATGATGGTTACTGTGCTGAATTTTCTGGTCTTACTTCATCCTTCTGGCATTCCCTATGCAGTAGGTATAATCATCCCAAGTTTATATGAAGAAACTGGGGAGCAGTGGGTTAAGTAAGATGCCCAAGGCCACACTGCTGGTAAGCCCTTAGGCTTCTGATTTCAAAGCCCATGCTTAAAACTACTCTTTATCACCTCTGGATTTTTGCCTTGAGACTGGTAATTGGCATATTGGGGATGATTTTCTTGACTTTACAGCCAGCCACTTCACTGGTTTGAGTATTAAGAGTGTATTGACAACAACCCTATCCCCTGGTCACCCTTTCCCCCCCACCTTTTTTTTTGTTTTGCTTTGTTTTTGAGATGGAGTCTTACTTTGTTGCCCAGGCTGGAGTGCAGTGGCGTAATATCGGCTCACTGCAACCTCTGCCTCCTGGGTTCAAGTGATTCTTCTGCCTCAGCCTCCCGAGTAGCTGGGATTACAGGCATGTGCCACTGTGCTCGGCTAATTTTTGTATTTTTAGTAAAGATTGGTTTTCGCCACGTTGGCCAGGCTAGTCTTGAACTCCTGACTCAGGTGATCCACCTGCCTTGGCCTCCCAAAGTTCTGGGATTACAGGTTTGAGCCACTGTGCCCAGCCATGAGTGGATGATTCTATCAGTAGGCACCATCATGGTATGAGGTTGGTGCAAAAGTAATTGCAGTTTTCACAATTAAGAGTAACGGCAAAAACCACAATTACTTTTGCACCAATCTAATGGTTTCAAGTTCTATATTTTTGCTATCAAGTTTGCTATATTTTTGCTTATCAAGTTCTATATTTTAGAGAGAAAGATAAATGCTCTCATTCAATTTAGAGCACAATGCAAACTGATGCTACATTTGTAGGTTCAGCTGCAGGGAGCTAGTTGGACCTAGACAGAAACTCCATTCTTCAGCCAACTTTCTTCCAAACACCGTACCAGGAACAATGGAGTATGGAGAGAGAAAGTATGTGAATGGTTCAGGGTAGCCCCATCACCAGTGCCAGAAGATACTCGAGACTGTGCTCCTCTGTAGTGCATCAAGGGTATCATCTGCACACACAAATGTCAGAATTATAAGGAAAATACAGAATACGAGTTTTATTGGCAGCCCACACTAGTGTGCATACATTAGGTCTAAGAATGGTCTTTGCATTTTTGTTTATAAGAACAAAAGAAGTGAAACACCCTAAATATCCACCAGTAGGAAGAGAGTTAATCAAATTATGGCTCCTCCATAGAATGGAATATTGTGTGAGACCATTAAGAATGATGTTAATGAATCCTGATAAAGAAAGGTGCTCATGCTGTACTATAAAGTTACAAAATTAGATTACAAAACATCTCTCATTTTTTAGAGGCTGTATAATGTAATTAAAATCAAAGACTATAGAGTCACACTGTCTAGCTACAAATCCTGGCTCTGTCACTTTTAGCTGTGTGACTTTGGACACGTTGCTTAAGCGATGTGTGTCTGTTTCATCACCTGTACAATGAGTTCTTACTCCCAGAGGTGCTATAAACACCAAATGAATCAATACATGTAAAGAATTTAGACTAGTGTGTGACTCATAGCAAGCAAGTATTCAAGACATGTTTGGTCTTTCAAAAAACAAAATGTCTAAGTGCTTACATGATTAAAAAACACCTGGAAAGCACCACAGTGTTAATGATAGATTTCTCTGTGTCATACAACATTACAACCTTTTTCTTTTATCCCTATTGTTTGCTTATCTGCATTTTCAATATTTTTTCCAAAATTAAACATGGGCTAAAAAAAAACCAAAGAAAATCACATTTAATATTTTTAAATCCCAATCTTTTATCAGAAACAGAAACCTCACCAAAACTCATTTTTTAAAAAAGCTGTGGGTCAGGCCAGGTAATTACAAAACCTGGAGTCTGGAGAAAGCGCGTTGTGTTTCCTGGTCGTTTCTAGTTTGATGGCCTAACAGCAAGAAAGAATTTGCACCCCAGCACCTTGATCCTGAAGATGCATAGGCAGGGCTGGGAAGAGGAAGAGACTAGAGAAATGGGAAAGCCTGATTTCATTCCTAGCTATCCACTTAGTTTAAAATGTCAGGAAGTTTAGCGGATTAAGGGTATTACAGTCACTATTCATAAAGGTGTTTTGTTAGAACTTCTAAATAGCAATCTGGTGAAATAAGCCTTGCACAGGCTTAAATGAAAGCCTGTTACAGTACTTAAAGTTTCCTAGAGAAGGAAAAAGACCCCCAGGTATTAATTTACCTAAAAAGCAGCTGCCTGGAAGACACTGTAATGTATCCTAAGTAGCCAATGCTATAAAATAGATAACCAGTCACAGAACTAGGAGGTTTGAGCCCAGATCACCCGGTGGTAGAACTGCAATTAGCAGTAATGAGAGGCATGTGTACATTTTGATAAGAGCCACAGCTGTACATATATTATAGACTTGGGTCCTTTCTAAAAAATTCAAGGACATTTAAAGCTGTTGGAATCCAAGAGGCAGAGAGGCGTGTTTGAATTTCAAAATTCACAAATTAAAAAAAAAGTAGTGGGGGGCTGTTACGCTTATCTCACAAATGCATCTGGATGGGACAGTATGTCAAACTCCAGGGAGAAAAGGAGACTTACAATTATTAAGCCCCTATTTGCACAGCAGACACAGTGCTATTTAAGCCAATCAACCTAAGTGTTCTCGTTTGCAGTCTTGATCCACAGAGGCAGACAATCTTATAAATGAGTCTCTAAATCAAAGGTCGGCAAAACAAATTCCATTTTCCCCCAGTCCTTCTTATGAGATCATAGAAGGTATCTCAAGAAAAAAGACATCTTCACAATTAGGGGGAAGATGGGTCAGGATGAGAAGTCTTACAGAATGGAAGGGGGTGGGGTTTGAGAGAAGCGGGCTTGGGAGTGAATTCTGGCTTCACTAATAAGCTGAGCTACACAGATTGGAGCTAGTCTACCTGTCTGAGCAGTTTCCTCACTTGGCTTGGGTAATGAGGAAACACTGGTGAACAAGATAGGTTCTTGCCCTCAAGATGCTCAGAGTATAGATGAGATGACAGGCTAGTAGTGGACATTTATAATATGATGTATTTGGTGCTATAATAAGGGAAAATTCAGGCTATCATGGGAGCAAATAGGAGGGACACCCAATCTGGTCTTCGGTGTGGGGTAGAGAAGGCTTCCTGGAGGAGGTGACATTTAACGTGAGCCCTGAAGGGATGGGGTAAGGGTGAAGAGAATGTCTCTGCAAAGGTTGAAAGGCAAGAAAAAGGATGGTTTGGGGCCTGGGGGAAGCAAGTAATTCAGTGTGGTTGAAGAGAAGGCGGGGAAGAATAGCAGGAGCCAGATCTCATAGTAAGCCCAGTAACATTTGAACTTTATCCAAGGGGGATCGGAAGCTCATAGACAGGCATTTACTGCTTTTGGAAAAGTCATGGGTAGCAGAGATGCAGACATACCAAAGGAAAATTACTCCAGCTCTGCTTCCTAACTCAGAAATCTCACGACGTTGTTTGCATTTTATCTAATTTCTCTGACAAAGTCAACATTTTAAAAATTATGATGTCCACCCCATGGAAAGCTGTAAATCACAACACTATGTCACAGCTCATTTGTCACAGGTTCTAGAGCCTCGTTCAGACACCATTGAGTTCAACGAGCACCTGCCTCCGTGCATTTCATTTTGGATAGTCAAATCTCAAATTTCATACAGGGTTGGTTATCTAGTAAACTGGAGTCACTCTAGACACTCAGAGCTGAAAAGAAAATTAGGGGCCATTTGGCTCAAATCCAAATTTGAGTAAGTAAGCTCAGGGGGAAAGTACCTTGCTTGAGGTCACAGAGTTTAGGGGTAGACCCAAGGTTAAACCTCAGACCTCCAACATCCAACCTACGCTTTTTTGTTTTGTACCTTCCTCTCTCCCCGTTACAGACTAGGAATTCCAAATTCCTATCCCAAGGTCAGGGAGGTCTCACTGACGCCTGTGTAGCCATGTGGGGAGGGGAAGTCTCATTTGCCGGTAAGCACTACAGGAAGTGATGGTTGAACAGGATGGGACTGATAAGAAGGAAAAGTAGTTACAGTGATCTTATTCATTAAAAAAAAAAAAAAAAGCAGCAACAATACAGCAGTCGAGGAAAATAATCAATTCTATTTAAGCAAAGCACTTTAAAGTAATGTTTCCAGCATTATCCTATTTCAAAACATTTATCAGATGCCAGGGAAATTAAGCATGTGCAAGTACCCACACCACTCTGTGCAAACGGTTTATCTAGCAAAACAAGCAGGCGGGAAAAAAAAAGGTCTGAAGAACTTCCATTTTCAACTGCCAAGTGGATCAAAGACACAAGCAACAGAAAAAGAAATACACAAGTCTAAATTTAGTCATCTCTCATACTGGTTAAGTCCTTTTCCAAAGTCTGTTGGCTGTTGCCTGGACACAGCTTTGGTGTGAATGACTTTCATCTGAGCCTGTATCATAAGGGTCAAGCTTAAGATGCTGATGGCAAGCATGCTTGTTTGCGTCCCCGAAGTCTCCGGCTGTTAGCGGGCAGGAAAAGCTCTCTGGAAGGTTTTGGACCTCAAGAAGTAGCTGAAAAGAGTCAAAGTGATAGAGAAAAGACAGAGAAGACAATAGGCATTCATACACACACACTGATTTAAACTTGTTTTTTTTTGAGACAGTCTCACTTTTTCACCTAGGCTGGAGTGCAGTGGTGCAATCTTGGCTCACTGCAACCTCCGCCTCCCGGATTCTCCTGCCTCAACCTCCTGAGTAGCTGGGATTACAGGTACACGCCACCACACTTGGCTAATTTTTGTGTTTTTGGTAGAGATGGGGTGTCACCATGTTAGCCAGGCTGGTCTTGAACTCCTGACCTCAGGTGATCTGCCCGCCTTGGCCTCCCAAAGTGCTGGGATTACAGGCACGAGCCACCGTGCCCGGCCTTATTTAAACTTAAAATACACAGGCTGAGAGTTCTGAAATATTTGGTTTCTGCAACTTTGCTCGACAAAACAAGGCTCTCTCAATGACCAATCTTACAAGATTTCTGCAAGGGGTAAAGTATGATAATGTTCTCTTCTATAAAAACATTTTTTGTTTTTGTGAATATAAAATGTTTTTACAAATCCAAAACAGCACCACAAAGCAAAGGATCTAAAGTATGTGGCTGGGGATAGCAGGCAGTTACTGTGCCGCGGGCTGGTCTTGGAAGATGATTATAGCTGAAGCCCCATAGCGCTGGCAGTTGTGCCTCCTGGTATCACCACTCCATTCTTCCACTGCAGCTGCTGATCAATGGGCTCACACACCAGGCTCAATGGAGACAAATAATTAGTCTGACTTACCTTTCAAAGGAGAACTAATTTCTTCAAGGGCTGGCTTTTGTCCCCCAGCCAACCTGTCAAATCTATCTTCTCCTGGTGACCCGGGTGCACAGCATATGAATACACTGTGCTGGCTAAATTTAGACTTTGAGAGCCTTTCTAACCTGTCATTTCACTCCACAGAAAAGCAGATCAGTTTCTTCAGTGAAAATAATACTGCCAATCCAATCAATGTGGAGAGATGAGGCAAAGCCCCAAGGCCACTCAAGGGTCCTCTCAAAATTGCCCTGCAGCTCCAGGGAAAAATTCTGTTCACACATCCTGGGCATATGAACAGGGAGTCTCCTTTTCAAAACTTTTAGGGAAAGCAGTGTACCATTTTACTTAATCACCTAATTCTTCTGTTTCAGAAAATCCTATGGAGTCCTTACTATACCTATAAAACCCTCACCAAAAATGGGCCGGCACGGTGGCTCAAGCCTGTAATCCTAACACTTTTGAGAGGCCAAGGCTGTAGAGTCCAGAAGTTCAAGACCAGACTGGATGACATGGTGAAACCCTGTCTCTACAAAAAAATACAAAAATTAGTCGGGCATGGTGGTGCACACCTGTAGTCCCAACTACTCTGGAGGCTGAGGTGGGAGGATTGCTTGAGTCTGGGAGGCAGAGGTTGCAGTGAGCTGAGATTGTGCCACTGTACTCCAGCCTGGTTGACAGAGTGAGACACTGTCTCCACAGTGGTTGGGGGGGGGGGCGGAGAAGAAAATGATCTTTGGAAACCAGGATCTGGTCTCAGCTCTACCTCTAACTATGTGCAAATTATTTTGCATTTTTGTACCTTTGTCCTCTCTTTTTTTTCTTTTTGAGATAGGGTCTCGCTCTGTTGCCCAGGCTGGAATGCAGTGGTATGATTACAACTCACTGCAGCCTCAACCTCCCAGGCTCAAGTGATCCTCTCATCTCAGCCACCTGACTAGCTAGGACTGCAGGCATGTGCCAGTATTCCTGGCTAATTTATTTATTTATTTATTTGAAATGGAATTTTGCTCTTGTTGCCCAGGCTGGAGTGCAATGGCACGATCTTGGCTCACTGCAACCTCTGCCTCCTGGGTTCCAGCGATTCTCCTGCCTCAGCCTCCCAAGTAGCTGGGATTATAGGCACCTGCCACCACGCCTGGCTAATTTTTATATTTTTTGTAGAGAGAGGGTTTCACCATGTTGGTCAGGATGGTCTTGATCTCTTGGCCTCATGATCCACCCGCCTCGGCCTCCCAAAGTGCTGGGATTATAGGCATGAGCCACCGTGCCTGGCCACAATTTTTATATTTATTAGAAGGAGGCATGGGTTAAACATTTTTCAGAAGAAACATCTTTGGTGCCTCTGCTACCACCCCCAGGCTGGCATGATCTGTGGAAACCTGGCATTCCAAGGAGACCCTTTTCTCCAGAATACAATACCCAGTCTGCTCTGTCTATAATCAAGCCCTAATGATCCCTATGGGAATCTGGACACCCTGAATCATACAACTGAAAGACCTTTGAAAGATCACCTCTGTCTCCTTCTCACCTCACACAGGAACCCCTTCTGTATTACCTGAGATACACAGTTTTCCAGATTCTGAGTGAATATTCCCAGGAACAGGGAGTAACAGGGTCTCGAACTCCCGACCTCAGGTGATCCACCTGCCTCGGCCTCTCAAATGCTGGGATTACAGGCATGAGCCATTGCAGTCAGCTGGTTCCCTCATCTTTAAAATGATGAAATCTCATTGAGTTGTCATGAGGATTAAATGAGTCAATTTAGGTAAAGTGTTTGGCTCACAGTACATGCTACATACATGTTAGCTGCTGCTGCTGCTATTACTACTACTACTATTATTCTAGCTTACCCAGCTATCCGACCTCGGGCAAATTCACTTCTCTGAGCCTCATTTCAGTTTTCTGGCATGAAAAGTGAAGGACACAGCAGCCTTGCAGGAGTTCTGCAGGAGGAAGTGAGGTGAAATACTTTGAGCATTCAGCTCACTGCCTAGCACAATGAGGCACGCAGAAATGTTGATTCCCTGTCTCTGTATTCCTCTCCTTATTGAAAATCTCTCTTATTATAGATAGGACTCATTTCTCTCTCTCTCTCTCTCTTTTTTTTTTAAAGAATGATTAGGCCGGGCGCAGTGGCTCACGCCTGTAATCCCAGTACTTTGGGAGGCTGAGGCAGATGGATTGCCTGAGGTCAGGAGTTCAAGACCAGCCTGGCCAGCATGGTGAAACCCCATCTCTACTAAAATTACAAAAATTAGGCGGGTGTGATGGCAGGCACCTGTAGTCCCAGCTACTCGGGAGGTTGAGAGAGAACTGCTTGAACCCAGGAGGCAGAGGCTGCAGTGAGCTGAGATCGTGCCACTACACTCCAGTCTGGGTGACAGAGCAAGACTGTATCTCACCACCACCACCACCACCAACATATATATATATATATATATATATATATTTACACATATATGATTAAAACTCAGCAGAATCACTTGGGATTGAAATTGTTCTCAAACATTTATTGAACTTTTATCATGTGGCAATTTCTTCTCAGGCCTTGGCTTTAAAGTGTTAAGACAGACAGAGGGGGTCTTTATTGTCAGAGAGCTTGTGGGTTAGTGAGAATGAATCAGAAGACACTTCCGTTCCTGCTCTGCCTTGGAGCTGAAACTTCATTCCAAATAAAAGCTATCTTTTATTGGGATTATCACAAGTAAGCCTCACAACTCCACCAAGAAGCACTTCTTACTATCTGCATTAATCTACTCTAAGTCATTTACTGGTTAGCAAGTGGCTGAGCTGGGATTTGAGTTGAACCCTATTCTGGAGTTTTTGCTCTTAACCACTGTGCTATACTGCCTTGGGTTCAAAGTCTTGCAGCAAAAGAAGCACTGGAAAAAAGGAATGGCAGACGAGAAACCCTGACTCCCTAAAGCACATCTGGTGGTGTCTGGAACAACAGCCATGGCCAGTGCAGTCCATGATGAGGGCTTAATGCTTGTAATGTGAAAAGCAACCCAGTGGATTTAGATGCTATCTTCTTTCAGCACCCCCTTAAGTTACACTAAGGCACTGGGAGGGAGAGGGAATTTATGAGAATGGCAGGACTGAGGCCCTCTTGGAAGGAGGTTCTGAAAAAAGTCACTGTAACCTGAGCAGAATACCAAAACCACCCAGCATCAGAGCCCACTGCTTTATGTTCCATTAGCACCAGGTGGTCACTTCTTCAGTGGCAGCAGAGAGAAGCCAGGCTTCTCTGGCCAGAGCCTTGCATTTGCAATGCCCCTTGGTTCCTAGGGGTGCTGTAAGTTCCTTGCCAGTATTGACTGATGGCAGTGGGGAGAGGACAGATCAGGACTTTACATGCCCACTTGACAGAAAGGGAAAATGAAGCACAAAAAAGGTGTGGATTACACAAGAAACATGGGTTCTGAAATTAAAGGTTCCTCCTGAGGATATTTTAGCCTGGCAAGCTTACCACCTTTCGGCATCACAATTCTAACTGTTCTGGTGAACGTACAAAAGAAGCAAATTAAACCTTTTAAGGTGATACGGGCCGGGTGGGGTGGCTCAAGCCTGAAATCCCAGCACTTTGGGAGGCCGAGACGGGCGGATCGCGAGGTCAGGAGATCGAGACCATCCTGGCTAACCCGGTGAAACCCTGTCTCTACTAAAATATACAAAAAAAACTAGCCAGGCGAGGTGGCAGGCGCGTGTAGTCCCAGCTACTTGGGAGGCTGAGGCAGGAGAATGGCGAAAACCCGGGAGGCGGAGCTTGCAGTGAGCTGAGATCCGGCCACTGCACTCCAGCCTGGGCGGCAGAGCGAGACTCCGTCTCAAAAAAAAAAAAAAGGTGATACAGAGGGGAATGTAGGACCAGTGTAATAACATCTGCTGCTAGGAATTCCAGGTGAGCTTCTGGATGGTCTGGAGGTGTCTCCATCTCTGGAGTTTAAAGACCCCTGGTGTTTGGGAACCCATTTTCAGGAGTTCACCAGCAAGTGAAGTGAACAGGCTTACTCAGAGTGGACACAATTTTCCTAAGATGTTTTCTTCTCAAATATTCCTGAACTCACAAGAGCCTTCCATACTGTCTAGTAGCAACTAGAAATAGATAGTGTTATTAGCAATTTGACAAAACCGGAAGCTAGAAAATCTAAATCCAATGAACAGAATAGCTGTTTTTCTTCCTGAAGAATAAGAGCAGCAGATCCTAATAATCCAGGCTAGCAACCAGGAACGGCTTTGTTCTCATCCCCAGCTCCTAGAGGCTGGTAAGGGTCTGCTCCATGCCCACAGCCCTGGTCTGGCCTGTCCAGAACAGTGGGAAGTACACAGGTAGGTGGGTGTGAATCTCACCTTTCCCACCAATAGGGTCCAGCTGCCTCCTTCCTGGAGAGGCAACAGACCAGAGCAGGGGTGATTCTTTTACCTGCTGAACTCAAGTAGAACTAACTTAGAGATGGAGGGAAGTGGGTGTGGGTAGAACAAGAGAGGCAGTGTTCCACACTTGGCAGACTGAGTTGTTTACCCCTGGGAGTCGCTCAGTATAATCATTTCAGATAATGAAGAGGGCTTGTATTGCAGGGTCAGAGGACCTGGATTCTGGTTCTGTTTCTAGTCACTTGCTTGCTGTGTGATTTCAGACAAAAGACCTGGTCTCTCTGAATCAGCTGTATCAACTAATTTAAGGGTAGTGGCAATAGTTTTCCCTCAAAAATAGATATGCAGATAAAATAGACCCTCAATACAGATGTCATCTGAATCCATCCTGATCAATTGCCAGCTCTCACCAGGTTGTGATGCAAGTTAATGTCCAGCACGTTTAGAGCACATAGCACGGGGAAGGGGAGGTGCTTGTTATTTTCCACTCTCAATGACCTCAGAATCTCACCTTTCCCCTCTCTGACTTCCCTCCCAGGGTTCAGGAAAGGTCTGGGTTTGTTTTCTGGGCTCTGCCTGGCGGGCTAGTTGCTTAGGACAGAAAGCAGTTCTGTAGCCTCGCTTCCTCCCGGTTGGTGGAACAGCCACTGTCCACTCTGGTTTACAGCCCATTTATGGTGGGGTACCCTGGTCACTTGGTGTTTGTGTAGTGTTTAATCATTAGGAGGCGGCCAGTTCTAATACTGTGAGCCACAGGGCATCTATGAATAAGTCAGCTATTTGCCTCAGCCTATCAGAGTCTGCTTTTGGAAGGTTTCTCTCCAAGAACACAAGGCTGACCCCTGACACAGAAGCTTCCAGGGGCGCTGGGGTAGGTACTTCTGAAGGGCACAGTGAGACACAGCTACTGGAGGCAGCTATTACAGTGGCTTTGAGTATCAGAGTGGAGCACCTACTGGCCTAGAAAAAAAGTGGTTGCCTTCAAAGATAGGATTTCCCAGAGAACAAAACTTCCCAGGCTCAGTCTCTTTTCTCCATCCCTCCCGCACATTCTATCTTCCTTTCCACCAAACCTGGACTGCTGTTTCTCTTCCTCACCACCCGTAACTCCCACCTGTTTCCCAAGGTCCAGCTAAAAGCCTATCACCTCCAGGAAGCCTTCCGTCTGACCCATGCTATAGTGCTCTCGTTCTGCCCGCTCGCATCTGAACGCACTGACATCTCTTTGACTGCGCTGTCCCTTCCTTTAGTTGCTCATGACCTGATCTTTGAGATATAGAGAGGGCTTTGGGATCTTTGAAAAAGGCTCTACTCCAGGCCCCTGTGTCCCCAAAGCACCTCTTACACAAGGAGTCCCCAGCAAGTATTGTGCCTGATGAAAGGTGGTAGGGACTGAATTCCCCTTCCCACGCCCCAAATTCACGTTGAAATCTAGCCCCCAAAACGGTAGTGTTTAGAGGTGGAGTCTTTGGGAGGTGATTAGCCACGAAGACAGAGCCCTTGTGAGTGAGGTGAGTGCCTAATGAAAAGGATCCCAGAGACCTAGCTTGCCCTCTTTCTGCCATGTGAACGTACAAGCAGAAGTCAGAATTTCTGCAACCCAGAAGAGGGCCTTCATCAGAACTTGACCATGCCGGCATCCTGACCTCGGACTTCCAGCTTCCAGAACTGTGAGAAAGAAGTGCCTGTTGCTTATTGCCACACAATGTTTGCTACTTTGTTACAGCAGCCTGAATGGATTAAAACAGGTGGGACAGCCATATCCCCACATCATCTCAGGGAGGCTTGCCCTGATGTTTATTGAAGACCTGCTCTGTGTCATCCACTGTGCTGAGGGCTGAGATAGTCCTGAGAGTGAGAAAAACAACAGCGTGCATAGTGAAAAAACCAAGGCCTCTGGATGGAGACAGATAATCCATCCATCTAAACCTGGAGTTCATTTCAATAAGCACTGAATGAGTGCCTACTATGTGGCAGACACCATATTTTTGGGTCCTGGAAAGCCAGTGATAAATAAGATAATCCCTGTCTTGAGGCCAAGCAACAGGGAAAATAGGACAAAAAAGGTCAAGATTGGTTAGTCTTAAAATAAAGGATTGCATGGGGTCCTTTGGGAGCCCTGAGGAAGGGACTTAACTAAGCCTGAGATGCCTAGGAGTGGGCACTGGAGCTGAATGCAGAAAGAGGATGTGTTAGCCTGGCAAAGAAGGGTCGGGAGAGGGCATTCCAGGGGGCAAAGGCACAGAGGTTTACAACACCCCGGAGCATGCTAGAGACTGCCAAGTGTTTGGTGCAGCTGGCTTAGATGTTGGGGATGAGGCGGATGTGATAGCAGGGGCCAAGGCTGGAGGGTCATCTCTGAGGTTTGTGCTTTATCCTGTATGTGACACGGAGCCACAAAGGTTTTTCAGCAGGCAGGTGGGACACAGGGTCAGATCTGCATTTCAGGAGGATCACTGTGGCTGTGCTGGGGATGACGTGCTGGGTAACAGGACGGGCACAGCAGGACAGTGGCAGTGAGAGCAGAGAGACAGTGCCAGGAACCGCAGCACACGAGGACGTGCTACACAGCAGTGGATGAGGGAGGGAGAGGAAGCATTCGTCCCAGCTCTCCAGTGGAGCTCAAACCTGAAGTCTCTGAGCTGACCTCTGTGGCACCAGAGAGGCTGGGTCATTAGCATGACAAGTGCTGCTTGTGTACAGAGGCCTCCCTAGCTGACTTCCTGTGGGGACATTCAAGGCCAGGGCTCCCATTAGCTACCCCAGCTTGCTGGCTTTGCTCACTACCCCTTTATTCCAGATCATTAAGAACGCAGCCCTCTGGGAGGTTTCCTTGGGCCCTTTGTTTAAACTGAGAAGCAAGTACATTTAATTGCCTCAGCTAGACACCCTGCTTTACTCTCCCCACACCACCCTCCACACCCCTTCCTGGTCAGTACCCCAGGCCCTCCCCCAGGCAGCTTCATCCCACAGCTTGTGGCCTGAAACATAATAAGTGCATGCTCTGAGGCCCTCCTCAAATTATGGTTCTGATCTTTACTTCCAAAAGCAGAGCTGGAATTATAGCTTGGCTCTATGAGAAGTTCAAATCCACAGGGTCATAAACCCTTTCATGTTCTGTTTCAAGATCTTTGCTGGGGATTTTAACAGGTTTGCACCTCTGATGTTGTTACACAGTGGTTAGTCTGCCAGTTCCAAAGATTCAGACCTCCTGCCAGGATGTGGAGCGTGTTAACTACTTCAGGTTTTGCCAGTTATCCATCGGGGTCTCAGGTCTTAAATATCTTCTGCCTTTTATTCATTGCCAGAGTTCCCAAAGGACGGAAGAAGCCAGGGAATAAGAACTGAGTGAGACCTCCCAAAGCAGATCACAAAGAGAAGGGGACATTGCACCAATGAGGTGACACAGGCCAGTGGCCACAGTGCTGGCCCTGGGACTGAGAGAATCCACATGTATATCCTGGCAGATTTATGCATTTTGGCCTTTCTGTGCCTCACTTTCCTCATCTGTGAAATCAGCATTCTGATCATAACTAAATAAAAATTGCTGCCATTGATCAACGGCACTGACTGGACCAGGCACTGTGCTAACCTCGTGCATGGCACTGTCTCATTTAATCTTAACAGCAGCCCGATGAAGACATGGGGGCTCAGGATGGTTAACTGACCTCTATGTAGCAGCAAAAAGTCGGCGTCTGAACTTGTAAGAGCATCACATAGGTTTAAATAATTTTTCTTGGCCTACCGCGGTGGCTCACGCCTATAATCCCAGCACTTTGGGAGGCTGAGGTGGGCTGATCACCTGAGGTCCCGAGTTTGAGACCAGCCCAGTCAACATGGTGAAACCCCATCTCTACTAAAAATACAAAAAATTAGCCCGGCATGGTGGCGGGTGCCTGTAATCCCAGCTACTGGGGAGGCTGAGGCAGGAGAATCGCTTGAATCCAGGAGGCTGAGGTTGCAGTGAGTGTACTTGTGCAAAGCTTCTGATGAAAGAGAAGACCTGGCATGTCCAGGGGACTGGATGAAGGCAGGAGTCGGGGAGGGAAAGTGTGATGAAGTGAGGCTGGAGAGGCGCGCAGGGACCGAGATTGTGCCATAGCACTCCAGCCTGGGTGACAAGAGTGAAACTCCATCCCAAAAACCCCCACATTTTTCCAAAGCAATAGTAGACTGGGTTAAACCATTCAGTCTCCCACAAGAGAAGTTCCTGAACATCAATAACCTCATTTTATTGAAGGCAAGTTGGGCCATGGTTATCTCTCTTTGAGGACTGGCTGAGGACTGAGTGGGAGGGTTCACCACGTGCCACAACAGCAGGATTGATTTATGCCAGCCATGAGTGGCTTACAGCCGACTGATGCCCCTTTCTAATGGGTCACAGCCCTGTTCTGATTATTGGCTAGTGCCCTATTCTGGTTGGTTGGCACCAGAAGCACATTGGTTTTAAACATTTTGCACATCAGCCCTGCATCACAGTGCCCGGCCGTCATTTATTCCTTCATGGTATATGTAATGAGCACCCTCTCTGGACAGGCACTGTGCTGGGAGAGGGGATTCACCTGCAAACAGAGCTGACCTAGTTTATCACTTATTGATACTTACAGTCTAGCAGGAAAGACATAACAGGCAAATAAATAAAAATGAACACAAATGAAAGTAAGAGATGTCAAATAAACAGTTTCCAAAAAGAAACTAACAGGTGAAACTTTCTTTAGATCGAATGGTTGGTAGCAGCCTCTCTTAAGTGGTGAAGTTTGAGTTGAGACCTGAAGGAAGAGAATGAGCCAGGCTTATAAGGAGAAAAGGAGAGGGGCGGGAAGCATAGTATAGACAGAGGGGACAGTATGTGCAAAGCTTCTGACAAAAGAGAAGATCTGGCACGTCCAAGGGACTGGATGAAGGCAGGAGTCGGGAAGGCAAAGCGTGATGAGGTGAGGCTGGAGAGGCGCACAGGGGCCAGAACACACACCACCTCGGAGGCCATGGCAAGGAGTCTGGCATTTATTCTAGGTGCAATGGAAAGGCACTTAGGGAGTGTTTCAGGCAGGGGCAGAGGGATCTGATGTACATATTAAGATTACAATAGCTACCGGGGCAGCCTGGTGTCTCTGATACAACACTGGCTTTAGAGCCAGACAGCCCTGGGTTAGAATTCAAGCTCTGCCACTCTCTGCCTATGTAACCCTGAGCAAGTCATATAACACTGAGCCAGGATTCCTTATTTGTGAAATGTGGTTAATTCCTGTTGTGGTGAGTCCTCTGGGAGGTTAAAGCTAATATGTGGAGTACCTAGGAGCCTAGGAGAATATCTAGAACATACCCAGTGCTCAGTGAATGAAAGTTGTTTTTGATGATGAAACTCAGACTAGAACCACAGATCCCAAACTGTCGAGAGTCCTACGGTGGAGTTTAAGCAGCCTCCCAAGGAACCTCTGTTTCTGGTGTACCCAGAGCTCTCATGAGTTGCTACCACATTGACAATGGAAAAATGAGTCTATTCTCTCCACAGAACTCTTCCACAAGTTGGAGGGGCCCTGGAGGTCCACCATCATTTCCCACATAGTGCTCCACTAGCTTCCGGTTAGTTGTAGGGCAACCAAAGTTGTTCCTGCACTTATCTTCTAGTGTCCACCTTTGCACCCTATAGGAGGTGACATGACAGACTCCCACCCAGACTACAATGGCCTGTGGTTCTGTTCACATCTTCTCTAGGGCTTCAAATACTGCATACTCATAGGTTGCCCACAAGCAATGTCCAGGCAACTCAAATAAGCGGCCAGGGAGATTTTTTTTCATGCCTTATTGTGCCAGTACAGAAACCGTAGGCTTCTGAGTCTCTCTCTCCAAACCTCAGGGTCAGCTAAAGGAAGAGGTACCAATAGAAATCCTCAAGTTGGAGGTTTGAGCCCACTGAGCCATGCAGCCACCTCATTTCCCTCTGACCCCATATAATCTCCACACAATCCTGCAACATCCCTCAAAATGTCAGGGTCTCTCTTCAGATCTCGTTTCAGGCAATTTTACAGTACTGAGCACCACAGATTAATGAGGGAGATAAATCAAAGAGCACAGCAGATGAGGGAAAAATAACAGGACTGCAGCTGAAACACACAAGGCCAGCCTCTTCTTCCTGCATTACTGAGACGCAAAACAGCCACAGGGGTCTACAGCAGAGGCTGCTCCTAGAGGAGGCAATGGAAGACAGACTCTGAAGGTCAACTGGTGTGATCAACAAGACAATGGCAACTCTGAAGCCTCTGCTGGGGGTTCTGGCAATAAAACAGTTAAATGTCCTTAAGAGAAAAATATTATACTGGTAGCTTCAAGCATCCCTAAGATCTTCTTAAGTAAAGGATATAATTCCCTCAGCAATAGCAGAGCTTGGCCTGAGCCTGAGCCACACTCCTGGGCTTTCTTTTTGCTGAGCCTCCCAGATGGGGAAAATGATACATGGAAGGGAGACTGTCTTAAAGGTCAGAAATCCAGATGCAGTGGCCTCTGCAAGCACCTCAGTTGGTGCCAGGACCTAGGGGATGCTCACCTATTACTCACGTAGGTCTAAACAAGGTTTGCTTTTTGGAAGGATAACAACTGACTCTTTAAACAAAGAGGGAGGCAACCACCATGATAAAAAGCAAAAGTTTTGTGGCCAGAGAGACTTTAATTCAAATTCTAACTTTGGCCCTTATAGCACTGTGGCTTTGGGGAAGAAATGTCACCTTTCTGAGCCTCATTTTCCTTATTTGTAAACCTATCCTTTCCTCGTGTAACTTGTAACTCATTCCAAGTGCTGTTTTGTCCTTTGGCATGCTGGAGTACCATGCAAAGCCTGTCAACTGCATGAAAAATCACTGCATAGGCGAGTCCCTCCAAATGACGCGACACTGCCCATTCTCTGGCCTGACCACTGCCCTGCTCAGGACAGGCAGCACCCCCCCGTTAGTGCTGATTTAGGGACCAAAGTACATCCAAGTCTGATTAAATTCTGAGTCAAAGCACCCAGCAAAATAAATACAATTCAGCTACTTGGAATTTTGTTATCTCAAGGAAAATAAGACTACAATTTCAGGAGTGTCATCTCTGAATATAATTTTGGTGAAGCTCCAATTAGAACAAAATCCATTGCAATGTATAATAGCAGATTTTCTCCACAGCATCAGAAAAGTCCACTCTCCACTGCAGCTGTCCTCTTTGTACTTCTCCTTGAGAAGATTTCATTCTGGCTCTGCAGGCCCAGACATTCTTCTGTACCTACCATCAGCAACAACAGCTATCCACTTCTCCCAAATACTTCGAAGTGCATCACAGCTTAGCCTAGGCTTAGCTTTGAAGTACAGTGAGGATGGACAGCTTAAGGCCTTCTCCTCTCTGGAAGAGGTCTGCTGCCTGCAGAAGAGCGGGCCCCTCAGCATGCCAGCTACAAGAAGCCACTCAGCCTGCTGGAGTTGTACACATAAGAGGCCTTGGGCAAGAACCTCACTCCTAACTGAAATACCATCAAATGAGACACATGTCCTCATTACCATCACAGACAAACAGTTCACAGAGTCCCTGCCCTGCATGGATGAGCTATACCCATGAGTCATTCTGTTAACTCTGCCCTTCAAGTAATAAACAAGAACACTGACTTATAGGAGCTTGAGGACCTTAAAGCTCAGCCGGGCTGACCACACAAATGAACAAATGGAGGTGCAGAGAGGGGAAGCACCTTGCCCAAGGTAATTCACTGGCGGCAGAGCCAGGTATAGGACAAGGTCTTTCGGTTCCTACTGCACTCCTTCCCTTATTGCCTGGATTGCATTCATAATCATCACCAAATAAATAATGTGTGCTTTCATCAGAGTTACTTAGAGTTCCCTTTCCAAACCCACAGAGATGACCTTACTCCTGAAGGCTAGAGGACAGAGAGTAGTCACTGGGCTACTAACAATCTCAATGTCCTCATTGGCAAAGTGACAGGGCTACAATTGATGATTCTGAACAAACCCAACCTTGACATTGAAAGCTTCTATTTGGTGTGAACTGGCTGAGGAGAGGCAACCTTGGGAAAACACATTTATATACAAAGTAACCTCGGATAGAAACACTAGTTCACTACAACTCTGGGTGTCACAGCTGTCCAGCATGACAAATGCAAAGGTTATAGTGAAACCAGGGACCCTTTTCCATAGGCCACTGTAAGTGCCTTATATTCTGGGCTTATTTCAATCAGAGCTTACATTTCAATAACAGAAATCATTGCTAGGCTGATCTTTCTTTCTTTTTTTTTTGACAGAGGTTTTTGCACTTGCCGCCCAGGCTAGAGTGCAATAGTGCGATCTTGGCTCACTGCAACCTCCACCTCCTGGTTCAAGTGATTCTCCTGTCTCAGCCTGCTGCAAAGCTGGGATTACAGGTGCCCGCCACCAAGCCTGGCTAATTTTTGTATTTTTAGCAGAGACGGGGTTTTGCCATGTTGGCCAGGCTAGCCTCGAACTCCTGACCTCAGGTGATCTGCCCACCTCGGTCTCCCAAAGTGTTGGGATTACAGGCGTGAGCCACCACGCCTGGTCCTAGGCTGACCTTTCAACATGACAAAAGATACTTAGGGAAACAAAGCGAAAATCCCAAATGGATGATGAGATAAGCAGGACTACTGGACACTTGGGTAATGTTTCTAAAGGATCTTTCACATCATCACTGGCAGGAAAAGGAAATTGCCTGCATTTTATTAGGATAACAGCGAGTTCCCAGTATAGGACCATATGTAGTCCCCAGAGATGCTTCTGGTCTTCTCTACCCACAGGGCACATAGTCAAAATCTCTACAGCACTTGGCACATCACGTTACAATGGCTTGTTTAGGTCTTTCTCTCTCTACTTGATTGTAAGCTTCTTGAGTACAGGGACTACATCCCACTCATCTTTGGATCCCAAGAGTCTGGCACATAGTAGGTGCTCAGTAAATTCTAAACAATCACCAGCATTTTCTATGAGCCATTACATATTAAAACATGGTCCAAATACTTTGTTGAAATACAACTGACTCATAGCATTGAATAAAATTCCTTAACCAACTCAACTATTATGTTCCTTCATCTACCAAGAACACAATTACACCTGCTCACTCTTCCCCACCCAGAGGAGCTACCAGAAGCCATGTGATCAGACTGGGTGGCATAATGCCTGGCATCTGATAGGCATGCAGTAAATACGTGATGAACTGCATGATACGGCATTGGTTAAATAACAGGGGGAGGGGGAACCATCAAGCACAGGCACTCACTTGCACGTGATAAAAGCATGACAGTCATTAGTGCAGTGCACTACATCTTTTCTGTTCTCCTTGCAGGCACATGGTATAACTGTACTTCCCTTCACCTTTGAATTAAGTGTAGCCATGTGACTTCCTCTGGCCAATAATGAGGAAAAGTTATGTGGGTCATTTCCAGACATAAGCTTTAAGAAACTGCGTGTGGTTCACCATGTTTTCTCCTTGCAATGAAGACTGTCAGTGCTCTAAATGGTAGTTCCTCTGACACTCGGGATCCCAGCATGAGAATGATGTACAACATAGCCTTCCACTGACCTGTTAGGGCCAAATAGGGTTTTTTGAGAATTGTTTGTTATGCAGTATAACCTATGCTATCCTGACTCATACAAAAACGTTCACAGGTACCTAGATTAAAACACATGAAGTTATTTTCTGTTGCAGGGCACAGATATAGTCAGATTCTGATTCGGGGTTGGGGCCTATGCTTTGGGTTACCAGGGGAGTTGGCATAGAGAAAGGTGAACCATCTTGACCTATCTCTTTGGCCTCTCATTCTTGTTTTCATATTGCTAGACATCTTTTCCTCCATACTTCGAACAACGATTAAGTTTAAAACATCACCTTTAAACAACTGTTGAACAGTTACCATTTATAGAAAATGTACTTTAGGCTGGGTGCGATGGCTCATGTCTGTAATCTCAGCACTTTGGGAAACCAAGTAGGTGGATCACCTGAGAGTTCGAGACCAGCCTGGCCAACATGACGAAACCCCGTCTTTACCAAAAAAACAAAAAAACAAAAATTAGCTGGGCATGGTGATGTGCACCTATAATTCCAGCTACTCAGGAGGCTGAGGCAGGAGAATCGCTTGAACCCGGGAGGCAGAGGTTACAGTGAGCCGAGATCGTGCCATTGCACTCCAGCCTGGGCAACAGAGCGAGACTCCATCTCAAAAAAAAAAAAAAAAAATGTACTTCAGGGGCATGACTATACTCTCTCTGACCCTCAGGTGTGCTTTTACTATAGTGTAAAAAAGTTATGGAACAAAGTTATGAAGTTGGGCAACACTAGGGAATGGGAGAGTCTCATGAGGCCACCATATGGCTCTTTCCTTTTTAAAGTGAAAACACTGCATGCACAAGAATGATACTCGGCAGACTACTCCTTCTCCTCTTTTTACAGTCCCCTGGTAGAATTCCTTTGTGGTTTAAGGTACAGATGGTTTACTTCCCATCAGCACCATCCCTTGTTCAGCACTTGGGGCTCCAGTCACTGATCCTGCAGGCAGTGGCACTAGCATAAAAGAGCCTCTTGGGCAAGACCAATGTAGTTATTATTACCCTGCTATTGAGGAAATAGGCCTTTGCCTCTAAGGCTCCTTTTATGAGCTTTAAAATGAAAATGACTTTCACTCTTCTCTTACTTTGTTTCTAGTTATTATACACAACTAGGAGAAGAGGAAAGAGGATGGAAAGAAACCAGTGAAGATCATTAATGCTGGCCACTGTGCTAGAAGCATCTTCTCGTTCCAAGATAACGGGTATAACTCTTGAATGCAGGAATGAAAAATGCTCAGGGGCACTAATGGTATAACAGAAAGTTATAAGGCAGACAAAAGGAGAAGGCAAGGAAAATGAAAGAGGAAGAGAGGGGGGAGGGCTGGGAGTGAGAGGTAAAGAACAAGAGAGAGAGAGTCAGAGACAGGGTCAACTGATTGACCCTAGCAAGAAAAGGTGAAGACACAATAATATGAGAGAAGTCATGAAGGAAGGAGGGCAAAGCAAAGACAAGTTCATCCTCACTTGGCCCAGTAGGAAGCTCAATGCTGAACTACTGAAAAATGCAACCATGTGAGACCTTATGTTTCATCAATCCGTGTTCTCTATTTTTCCCTTTTCTTGCACATCATATTCAGACTTACATTTCCCCACGGTCCTAATGCTATACTCATTTATTTTATAATTGTTCTCTTATTATATGCAGTTATTATACGCTGTTATAGAAATAAGAGGGGTTAATTATGAGCTAATTAATTAAATATAAAGAAAAGTGAGTTGCAAAGAGGTAGAGCCTAGATTGCCCTAAGTAGCTTGCAGGACCTAAGAATTACAGTATTTATCTGGGAGGCTGGGCACAGTGGCTCACACCTGTAATCCCAGCAGTCTGGGAGGCCGAGGCAGGCAGATTACTTGTGCTCAGGAGTTTGAGACCAGCCTGGGCAACATGGTGAAACCCTCTCTCTACAAAAATGCAAAAATTAGCCGGGTGCAGTGGCATGCACCTGTAATCCCAGCTACTTGGGAGGCTGAGACAGGAAAATCACTTGAGCTGGGGCAGAGGTTGCAGTCAGTCAAGATCATGCCATTGCACTCCAGCCTGGGTGATGGGAGTGAAACACTGTACCAAGAAATAAAATAAAAATAAAATATTTATCTTAGGTGCTTTGCAAAAGCACTTTTACCACCCTCATTCACCTCATTTGATCCTCACAACAGTCCCGTGAGACAGTATGAATACTGCCCTCATTTCAGAGACAAAAACCGAAAGTCAGGGGAGTTAAGTGACATGGAGAGTGAGGACTGGAATTGGGGCATGTTTACAACAAAACTCACACCTTTTCTTCATAGCTGCCTTGGCAATATAACTGCGATGGTTTGTATTAGTGCTGTCCAAAAGAGTTTCCTTTTTTTTTTTTTTTTTGTTTTGAGACAGAGTCTCGCTCTGTCGCCCGGGCTGGAGTGCAGTGGCCAGATATCAGCTCACTGCAAGCTCCGCCTCCCGGGTTTACACCATTCTCCTGCTTCAGCCTCCTGAGTAGCTGGGACTACAGGCGCCCGCCACCTCGCCCGGCTAGATTTTTGTATTTTTTAGTAGAGACGGGGTTTCACCGTGGTTGCCAGGATGGTCTCGATCTCCTGACCTCGTGATCCGCCCATCTCGGCCTCCTAAAGTGCTGGGATTACAGGCTTGAGCCACTGTGCCCGGCTGCCAAAAGAGTTTTCTACAGTGTGGGAAATGTTCTGTGTCTAGGAGAGCACTGGCCACATGGGACTTTTGAGTACTGGAGATGAGGAGAGTGTGATTAAGAAACCAAAATTTTAGTTAATTTTCATTAATTTTAAACAGTGGTGGCCATTATAGTAGGCAGCAGAGATCTACATTCTCTCACCTCTACTACATGTATGTAGGGGAGATAAGGTTCACATACTGGCAGCTAGAGATTGTATGAAGTGAGATTAGTGGTCAAAGAGGAGAGATCACCTTTGCTTTACTTGATGATGGTGGGAAGATTAGGAACTGACCGTACATAACAAGTAGAGAGGGGAGGTAGTGGGCGGAGGGGGAAGGTATTTTAGGGTGCCCTTCTTAAACCATGGTCCCAGCTTCTGGAGGCCCTACAGATCCCCAAGCTCTGGGTACAGAACCTCCAGCAATTGCTTAAGGGGCCATATAGTGGTTAGCCAAGACCAGGAGAGAAAAGTTTTTGAATGACTGCAGAATCTCTGCAGATCTGGTGGCCTCGGAATTCCTAGCTCACTAAAGGGAAGCATCACCCCTGCCCTGTGATCTTGACATTGTAGACTCCTCCCTCAACTAACACCACGAAAATTGCAGTAAGTCAGAATTCACAAATAGGCATCCCTCTTCTAAACTTGCAAGAAGACCAAGGAGGCAACTGGCCCAGCTTTGTGTAAGAAGCGACTTTTTCCTTGAAGTCTGAGAACAGTGATGAGAAACGGGGTGACGGCAAACCCACTCGCATGATCCATGTGTAACAGGTCTGGGAGGGAGACAAGTCAAGAAATATTCCCTTTTTCTTCCTAACGCAAATCATTTTGCATTGTCTCTGAATGATAGAGTTCACCTTTCCAGCCGTTTGGGCATTGCTTGTATTTTCAGTGGCTAAGGGCTCATTTAAAGAGACAATACCATGGTAAGGACTCAAAATTAGGGAAAATCTACAAGGAGAGCTCCCTAAAAGAAGCAGTATGTTAGGTGATTGGAGGATTTGGGGGTTGCAGACAGGCCTGGGTTTGAATCCCAGCTTGGACACTCATTAGGTGTGTAACCCTGGGCAAGTTTACTGACCCTCTCTGAGCACCACTGCTTCAAATCTATGAAGCCAGGATCATCTCTCCTCTCAAAGGGTCAGGTGTAAATGACATAGTATTTGTAAGGTGCTTGACAAGTTCCTGGCATAGAGCAACCCATCAGGAAATGGCAACTATTACTGGTTTTATTACCTTCTGATATAAGTTTATATTAGTTTTCTATTGCTGACATAACTTTACGTCAGTTTTCTATTGCCATAACAAGTTAATATAAACTTAGTAGCTAAAAACAACAAAAATTGATTAGCTCACAGTTCTGTGAGTCAGAAGCTGACATGGGTCTCGCAGGCTAAAATCATGAGTATGTGCAGGGCTACATTCATTTTTGGAGACTCTAGGGAGCATCTGTTCCTATGGCTTTTCCCCTACATAGAGGCCGCCTGCATTCTTGGGCTGTAGCCTTCTTCCTCCATCTTCAAAGCTGGCAATGACAGGACGAGTCCTTCTCACATCACATCACTCTGACCTCCTCCTCTTGGCCTCCCTCTTTCACTTTTGAGGATCTTGTGATTATGTTGGACCCCCCTGAATAAGCCAGAGTAATCTCCCTAACTGCCAGCTGATTGGCAGTCTTGATTCCCCTCAGCATGAAACTTAACATATCCACAGATTCTGGAGATTAGAATGTGGCCATCTTTGGGGATGATTATTACACCTACCACAGGCTTAGAACGAAGCGTGAGGGGAGCAGTCTCTTCCCGTTTTTGCTGCTTCTCTTACGTGGCTCTCAGTAGGGACTATGCCTCAGAAATAACTGGCTTGTTGGGGTCCTACCACCTGGTAAGGGCGCCAATTGCATCTGCCAGCTGGGGATCTCTGGCCTGGATTAAACTCTTTCCTCCAGATCAGACCTGAACCCATGAATGCACTGCTTGGTGCCAGAAGGCCTGCTTTGTTCCATATGAATTACAAAGCCAAGCAGTCCCCTGGGCTCTTGGAGTTCTTGTGACACTCCCAGCAAGGAAGGAGGGCTCAGCTTGGCAGGCTGCTCAAATACCAGGTTGCATAGTTACATTCTCACACCATGAGACTCTCCTTGAGAGAGGCCTTGCAATTCAAGCTGAAACTGAGACGTCTCTGAGTGCCAAGGCCCTGGATGCAGCCTGAAAAGTCTGTACAGTGACTCTGAATCTTCCACTGAAACAGCAATCTCAATACTTAAAACATTCATAATTTGAAGGGTAATGAAAAACTTATAAGAAGAAGGGGAAAAAAAAGTCTCTCTTTTCTGCTTGGTTTCCTGGCACAAAGGTGGAGGGCGATTTTCATTTTGTTCGAGTCTCAGGCTGACTCTTTACAACACAGCATTTGGTTTTTTTGTCTTTAGAAGGTTTGAAGTAATATAGCCTTATTGCCTAAATTAATAAAAAGCACTGAAGTTCAGTAAGTGTTCTAATGGCTTGCGGAAAGTTACCAAGTAGTTCCAAAGTTCTCCTCCTGATCTAATGTCACACCAAGCCTGATTTCTGTCCTCCTTGTGCTGTCAATGGCATTTATGTGATCTTGGGATGACATTCAAGAGGAGCATCTAAATAACTGACCCGAATTATGTGCTCAGCCCGTTGTGTGCTAAAACACAGGTGGGTAAAGAAAAGGATGAGGAGGACGGTGTGGCTTTGCAGTCACCAAGAAAGGAACTTAGAAGTGGAAACTTTCCCAGAGCTGATCTTTATGCTTTCAAAGCTCTCAACTTGCTGAAGTTTGGGAATTTTTGATGGGTTCTGAAAGGACAGCAGTGCATGTAGGAACTGGCAGGAGTTCAATGAGCCATTTGACTGTCTGTTAGCCTAGTCTCTTGGCCCTCCTTCCCATATTTCTTCTTCCCAGTCTGCCAGTTTGGAGACCTCCATGCCAAAGCTCCTTTTATCTGTCTGTTATCTGGAGCCTATGATGTGTAATAAGCCACTCCATTTGTCCCTTTTGATCCTCTCTTCTCAGCCACCTGGCTCTAGTCTGCTGGAAGTAGACACTGATCACTATCAGGAAAAACCTGGAGCCCAGGGGTGGCAGCCCTCAAGAGTGACAAGAGATCAAGGGTACACTTTACTATCTTCTTTTCTTAGAAGCTGGCTGGTAACATACCAGACTCACCAACTGACACGGTCTCTATCTCCCAGGCTCTGAAGGCATCCATTCCTATCAGTTACTTTTAATAACCCTGAAGCTACCCCAGTCACATTCTGCTGCAAACAGGCAAGGTCTGCCTGGTAGGCCAGCATCCCTTAAGGTCTTTCTCTGGAAGAGCTGTTCCCCCCAGCTGCTTGGCTGTGGTTACTAACAGTGATCTGCCTTTCTTTCGTTTGCTGAGGTCTAATCAGGTTTAACCGCTCAGTACTTTTCCTCTTTCCCTTGTAGAACTCCTGTGGTCTATTGCTTCTGAGTGAATCGAAAAAGGACTGGGCTATCTTTTTATACAGAACTTCCTGGAAAAACCTTAGCTCTAGGACCTTCGATTTTCAGGTTTAAAAGAAAGAATTCGGGTCAGTTATATAATTTAAGTTGTTTAAAGAACATATTTCCAATTACAGGGATAAGAACAGTATTATCCAAATTGCAGCCACTTGCATACTACCTTTGTTTTCTGATGTAACTACATACCATCTGTGTAATATTCTTCCTTGATATTTCACATTAAATTGCCTCAAGTCTACACTAGCCTTACCTTAAGCAGCATTTGTAAAATCACAGGTTTGATGTGCTAGTTGTAAGTTTTTAAAAAATATTAAAATTAAAGTGTAATTGTTAAAAAGGAGTATTTTCCTATCTGCCATCTAAAATTATCTCCTATACCACCATGATAGCCTCCCACTTTGGGAAATACTCATTTAGAATATAGATTTTGTAACTACATAAAACTAAATTTGCAATTTACATGAAGAATTTTATAGAAACAAATGTACTATTTCAACTTAGCCAAAGATGAGCTATTACTATGGTCAGCTCACAATTAACTTTGGAAATTATAAAAATTTAGCATATTCTAGAATAATGGAAAGTATCTCTTTGCCTATAGGCCAGAACTTATGTAAAACAAGGATAAATTTGTAGTCATTTACAAATCCTATGTCTTTAAAAAGCCATCTGAGTTCTTTCTTTAAAACTTTGTCAGTTTTCATTCAGTTTGTTTTTTGTTTTGAGACAGTCTCACTCTGTTGCCCAGGTTGGAATGCAGTGGCTGCAATGGCACAGTCTTGGCTCATTGCAACCTCCGCCCCTGGGTTCAAGCAATTCTCATGCCTCCACCTCCCGAGTAGCTGGGATTACATGTATGCATCACCACAACCGGCTAATTTTTGTATTTTTAGTAGAGACAGGGTTTCACCACGTGGGCCAGACTAGTCCCAAACTCCTGACCTCAGGTGATCTGCCCGCCTCGGCCTCTCAAAGTGCTGAGATTACAGGCATGAGCCACCATGCCCGGCCTCATTCAGTTTTAAATAAATGATCATATCGGAGCATTCCATTCTGGAGAGAACCAAAGGACATTGTTGTCCATCTGGTTTAACTATACAGGCTGAACTAAAACAACCTAACAAGTGCTACCTATTTTTCAACCCCACCCCTCAGATCCTCCATCTCCAGAAGCAGAAACAAGCTCAGCTGTGATCTATCATAATTCCATTAATCCTACAATGAAGCATTAAATTAAACTTTCTAGTGGAGATTCTTCTGCTACAAGGAAAATTGTATCTTGTGAGTCCTGTATTTTATGCAGATAGATTTACTAAACAATGGATAGAAGAATACAAATAAGCAAAATAATTTGGCAAATTGTGAAATCTCCAGTGGGGGTGTTGTAGTAACTGATTTTTCTGTTATTATTTACTATAAAGATTTTAGTTACAGAGAGTTTAGTTTCACCTTAGAAACAGCAGTTCTCTGGCTGGGTGCAGTGGCTCACGCCTGTAATCCCAGGACTTTGGGATGCCGAGGCAGGTGGATCACCTGAATTTGAGAGCTCGAGACCAGCCTGGACGACATGGTGAAACCCCATCTCTACTAAAAATTCAAAATTAGCTGGGCACGGTGGTGCACACCTGTAATCCCACCTACTTGGGAGGCTGAGGGAGGTGAATTGCTTGAACCTGGGAGATGGAGGTTGCAGTAAGCCAGGATCATGCCACTGCACTCCAGCCCAGGTGACAGAGTGAGACTGTCTCAAAAAAAAAAAAAAAAAAAGTAGAAGAAGAAAAAAAGAAAAAAGAAAGAGCAGTTCTCAAATGGTTCATGTTTCTGTGGAATTCTCAAACCCATTCCTTTCTTTGTTAATTACAGGAAAAAACCTGACTTGAGCTAAAACCCTAGTGGAAGGTCTTTTGACATCCCTGATATAAATCACAAGCCTGGGTACTGGGGGGACTCTAAGGAGGACATATTCAAGTTAGTGGTAGAGACTGGGCCAGATCCCAAGTTCCTAACAACTCATTCAGTGTTTCCCAGCCTTCTCTGAGAGAACATGAAGATTCTTCTTCAGCAAATTCCATCTCTGGGTGTGATTTTAGTATTTGTCTCTCTGGTGTGCTGCCCTATTTCTCTAAAGCCAGACAATTACAGAATTCACTTAGCTCTTTGTAAAAAGCATGCCCTGGGAACAGCAGGAAGCTGTTCTTGTGCTACTATTCGGCTTTCTGACATAAAAGGGTTAGTACCCAAAAAGTCTATGGTCATTTTACACCACTTGCATCTAAATTCCATGTTACGTCTCATCAACCCAGATGTGGAAAGAGGTCAAGTGTTTCAGTAAATCCTTAAACAGCCAGATCATTAAGGGCATTTGAAATCTGCACTGAAATCCAGAATCATAGCACATTATAACTGGAAGGGATAATAGAAAACATATAGTCCAAACTCCTCACCTTCATAGGTTGCTCTGGGTCATAGAATCAGTTTGTCAGAGTAAGGACTAGAACTTGGAGGCTGAATAGTCCTCTTTTATTATCATAGTATTTTCTGAAGCTCTTTTCTTCTCTGAAAGCAGTGGCAGTGACGCCTGACCAACCTCTATGATGTTAACTACTTAGCATGTGGTGTATAAACCCAAGTCCTTAAGTGTTGCCTCCTATTACCTTGCAACAGGAGGCTTTTTGGTGAAGGCTGCTCAGCCAAGGCTAGGAGAGATCCTTTCTGCACACAGACCTTCTGTGCCACAAGGTGCAATACCTAGAAAGCTGGCTAATGAGAGAGGAAGTAAAACACATCCCTAGGGCCTGCTGAATTGACAAAGACACAGTAGCAACAACCAAAACAATAACAAAAACCACCCAAACTCCCTATGTTATTGCTGTCAGAAGCACCACCCGACACAGAAGCAGGACTCAAGAATCCTCGGCAGCGCTTTCCTACCTACTGTGCCTGTTTCTGACCCCAGGTATAGATTCCAGGCCTCCCCTCCTCTCTGTGGGTTAAAGAAGTCTCCAATCACTTTCCCAATATCATAACCCTCATTTCTCAGGCCACCCTGAGATCACCTCTGCATCTGACTAGCCTCACGTGGAGGAAGCTTACCTGTCAGCGTCTCCGAGGCCCAGGGAGGTATTTCGTTGCAGGGTCTCCCGTACCACAGCCATCCCATCAGGGAGCCGGTTCAGGCGACGGGTGTAGAGGCCAAGTCCACCATCAGTCATGTATCTTTAAAAGAAGAAAAGGATGAATGCACATGAATGTCAAAAGCAAGTGGCTTCCAGGCCTGCATTCATATCCAGAAACCCTGCACAGCCACCAAATCCTCTAAGGGGGAAGAAACTGAGGATTCCCTGAGGTTCTGGCACTGATCACAGCCCATGGACAACTCAGCTGCTGATCCAACCTATAGGATCACCAGCTTGCTAACAAAAACGTAAAAAGAGAGAATAAACTCAGCTTAATTAACCCAAACTCACAGGCACCTACAAAGCAGAAGGGAACTAGTGAATAAAATTAACTGTCAGATGGATTCATGACATTCTTTTTAATGTCAGCAATTATACAAGCAGGTGTTTTACCTGAGTAATGGAAATGGAACTGACAAATCATTAGCAAATCATAGGCAATAATATTACAGAACAGTGCAGTGGAAAAAACAGGCAAGGCTTTGAGAGGGTGGAAAGAAAGGATAGAGGATAGATGAGTGACCTTTGCCACCACAGGCAAGTCACTTCCCTGGAGGGTGAGTTTTTCACCCAAACTATAGGACTATCACAGCCTGTGATATGTGGGAATATCACAACATGGGCATGAGAATTAGTGAGATAAGGAACATGAAAGTACACTGCAATCTTTGTGTAAGACTATATAAGTGGAAGACATTATGGTTGTCATGATCATGGAGTGAATTTCACCCTTGATACTGATGTTTTAAGGGGGTTGTCACAAAACTCTGTGAAGAACACTAATGCTAATTTATTCTTTTTTTGGTAATGCTACAAAG
Organism: Piliocolobus tephrosceles; assembly: GCF_002776525.5. Taxonomy (NCBI): domain Eukaryota; kingdom Metazoa; phylum Chordata; class Mammalia; order Primates; family Cercopithecidae; genus Piliocolobus; species Piliocolobus tephrosceles. Next base: position 44,339,688 of record NC_045446.1, read on the forward strand.
CTGTCTTCTGATGAAATCAGTGCTGTTCTTGGGAGGGAGGATGTCTGGAACTTTCTGTACAGATGGCTGATTGTCTACCAACCAGACAAGTTCCTGAAAGCCTAGCCACTAGTAGGAGGTAGCTCAGTCCAAGGCAGCTGTACCTTATATCTACCTTGGCTTCCTCACAGCCCCATAAAGGAGACTGGCTGTGTCATTTCCCTCATCTTCAGAGGAGAACAGGAAGGCAAAGCAAAACTTGGGCAGAGCCAGAAACCAAACTTGGATTCCTTCAATCCCTTATGGGCCCCATCAGATTGCCCTGCAAGCTATCTGAAAATGCAAGCATTTTACATTTCAAATCAAGTAATACATAGTAAGAGGACTAATGAGTCATTATTTTTCTGAAACAGGGTCAGCTGAGCATGGCAAGTTTTATTGCACTTGATATTTTAACTTTTGCATATATGGAGTCAACCCCAAGGGTTCCCAATCCTTGAATTTCTTCTACCTGTAGCTGGGGATCTTTTGGGGATATATTTTTCAAGAACAGAATTATGAGATGCAGATTAAGATTGCCCAGACCAGGAAGTTCAAGTAAGGGGCAGAGAAGAAAATTCTCACTGGAGTTATCTCATGAGAAAAGCATCTTCCAGAATGGGTAAGAGGAACCCAGGAAGCTTCTAAGCTATTGTGTCTAAATTCAACACCTCCAATGTTCCCTCCTCCTCCCTTTATGACACTGATGATCACTGACGTCACAATGTCAACATAATGAAAAATCTGTTTGAGTGAATCAGACCAAGTGTTTGTGCTTGTACTGAAAATGCAACAGAAGAGACTGAAGTTTTCACTCAACTTTATCATTTTAAAAACCACTCTGTGAATATACTAAAAACCATCAAATTGTACGCTTTAAAATGGTGAATTTTTAGCTGGGCCTGGTGGCATGCACCTGTAGTCCCAGCTACTTGGGAGGCTGAGGCAGAAGAATCACTTGAACCCGGGAGGTGGAGGCTGCAGTGAGCCGAGATGGTGCCACTGCACTCGAGCCTGGGTGACAGAGTGAGAGTCCATCTCAAAACAAAACAAAACAAAACCAAAACAAAACAAAAAAGAAACCCCCAAAAATAAATAAATAAAATGGTGAATTTTATGATATACGAATTAAATCTCAATAAAAGTATAAAAAATGATTGCAGCTATAGTTAAATAATTATTTGTCTAATTACCCTTCAATGCATGTCTTTCACACTAAATAGTAAGTTCTTTGCTGGCAGAGATTCTTATTTTGTTCAATTCTATATCCCATGAGCTTAGTACATACTACGTGCTTATTAAATACTGTTTTTGTTGAATAAACAAACACATGAATGGATGAAGCCCGAAGACATAGCCATAGGGCTGTGCAAAATTTTTTTTGCAAGAACACTGATTACAGGTTTTCTTTCCTCTTAAGCATTAACAAACTTACATTTAAGACATATGGCAAGCAAATTAAACTGTCGATCTGCCAAGCTACCCATCATCCATCCATCCAGCCAGCCAGCCAGCCAGTCAGCCAGCCACCCTCCAACAGATAGAGTGACTCAGGGTAGAGTAATGGGTTATGGGCATCCATCCTACAACTAGCACAAGGAGGAAAAAACACCTACACCAAAATGTCATAACTTTGCCAGAGGCTGGACTTTCCAGATCACATGTCCTTTCAAGGAGAACTCAGTGGAAGCTCTTCACAATACAATCTATTGCACCATTAAGCAAGGCAGTTAATTTTGATTTTAGCAAAGTCTGCCCAGCCAGTTAGATAAACAAAATTCTTTCAACTGGGGAGATCTTGTCAAAGGACAAACAAACTAATTTTAGCATTCATTTCCCTGCTGGATTTTTATTGCTGGTGAAACAACACACAGGGTTGGGTAATTACACACACACAGGCATGTAGACAAGGCCCACACATACAGAACCCTGGCTTCCTGCTAAGGCCAGACTATGGGGCCTGGTAAGCATTCCAGACACAGAATGCTGAGACATATTGCAGCCCCAGCCCAGCTACACCCGGGTGCAATGTGGATGTGTCAGAAAATGACAACCCCAAAAAGCGGGAAAGCCTCTGAGAAATGGGACTGAAATGGAACTGAACATGTGAACTGGGCTTGTTGCTGGGAATTCTGACTTTGTTTCGGCAGAGGGGAGGGAAAAGGCAAAGCTAAATCAGGATCTTCTGCCCTCTCAAACTGCAGGAAGAACTGAAAGTCAGGGAGCTGAATGCAACTAGTCTGACAATGATCTAGTTTCAAGACTGCAAGTCTATTTCACTTACTGTGCGCATGTAGAGGGAGGGCAGGCAGGGTGATGAGGAAAATGGGGAACTTACTACCTCTTCTTCTAGAGATATGTAAACATGTTCAATTGATTTTTAAACAATAATATTCTTTAAAATAAATTATGTTGCATGTTTCTCCCTGGGAGACGGCACAGCACCAGAGACAGAGCTGTGGTTAGAGCCAGCCTCACACTCAAGAAACTAATTTAAAATATTTCTAAATTATTATCCTCCAATTACGATGATTTACAAACAGCTCTGTATATATTTAAAAATAACTCCTGTATTATATAGTCAATGAAAAATATACAAATTTGGGTTTGCTGGACCAAAATTTGTATAGGAATTGGCTATTGTATACATTAATATAGACTGCCTTAACAAAGTGAAGCTCTTAAGAAAGCATAATTCACAGATGAAGCAGCCATGGGTGTGCTTATCTGAAACACTGGCTTTTGCCCAGGGGTGTTACAAAAGCTTGTGTTTCTGAAGGTTCAGGAAGCCAGGGGACTGATGGCCTCAACCGCCTCTTTAGGAGCTTTTACAAGAGGCTCATACTGGGTGAAGAAATGACTTGCCTGAGGTCACAAGCCAAGGAACCAGCTGATCCAACAACTGAATCTCAGAACAACCATGCCACACTTTCCTTCTCCCTAGAGAGATAAACAATTAGTGCTAGAGCCTAATGAGGTGCTGGTAACAACCTAATGTCTTCTGAGTGGGCTCCTGACTGAGTTGCCAAGCCACCGAACCATCCCTCCCGTTACCCTTCCGAGTTCTGCAGCGGTAGGTGGATGGAGGCGGCTCTCCACATCCACCTTCTAAAACTTCTCCAGAGACCCCTGGATGGAAAGAGTAAGAGCCTTTGCTAAAGGGACAAGGTGTCCGTGGGGTGTTTTTCTTGCTTCCTTAGGGTGGCCCATGAGCATCATGGTTAAGGAACATGACTCTGTTGTTAGACCCAAGTTGTTCAAATGCCTTCCCTGCCCCTTGCTGGCTGAAGGACCTAGTATACATCATTGTTAGTTAGTACTAATGGTACTGAATGCTCACTGGGTACTGTGTTAAGTGCTTCACATAAATCATGGCGTTCAACCTTCAAAATCATCTTATCAAGTAGATTATCATCTCTATTGTTCAGATGAGGAAAACAGAACTGTGGTTAAGATCCCAGTGCAGGCAGGTGAATTCAAATCCCAACTTTGTCACATTTCAGTGCAATTTCTTCTAGCTTAAGTTCCCTCATAGGATTGCGGCAGGTTAAATGAGACAGTGCATACGTTTAGAAAGCCCAATGCCTGGCATGTGGGAAGCACTTCCTAATTATTAGATGCTTACAGGAATGGCAAAACCTAGTTCCTGCTCTGGTGAAGCTCAAAACCTACTGGGGACTAAGACATGCAAATAGCTCTACTGCTACATAAAAGTGGTATAACAGATGAATGCATGACTCGCTTTGGGAACACACGGGAGAAAGCATCGCAGAGGAGCGCTGTTTAAGTTGGCCCTAAAGGGTGCAGAGGCGTTTGCCAGCCAAAAGAGGATCCATCGAGACACATGGATAACATATGCAAAAGCAGAGAGAAATGGAAGAGGGGAAGGTATGTGCAGAGAAGGGTAAGTAGTTTATTGTTGCTGGAACACAGGGATCACAGCCAGGAACTGGGCTGCATGGGACCTGGGGGATGGTTTTGAACACCTTGGATGCCAGACCTTGGCCTGTAAGATGGGGGATACATGAAGGTACTAATGAGTAACAGGCTCTGGCTTCTGTTTCAAAGAGAATGTTGACTTTTCGATTCTTCCATCATTTTGTATTCAATTTTTGGTGGGCATTTTCTCATATTTTCTTCTACAGATTTTTCAGAACACACCATTTGCTAGTCCTTTCTGAGTCATCCCAGACCTCTGGGAGCTGGCCAGACTTGAAGGGTAGACCTTACCATCCCTCCAATCAAGACAGACCTGTGAAGCCAACATGCCTTTTACAAAAGGAACTTTCTCTACAGAATAGGTTGGTAACTGACACTAGCTACGAAAAAGCTGTGGAATCTAATAGGACCTGTTAGAACAAATACTCTACACTTCAAGTCCAACATTTAGTAAATAGATTTCTTCCCTTTCTTTGAATGTAATGATGCAACATTGTGGAACCAAATGAAACTGGCTTTGTGAGTCACCTTCAGAAGTGGCGAAAGGTGGCTTCTCATTTCCAAAGTTCACAGTTCAACATGGCCTGCATAAGTAATACAAACTGTCACTAATCTCACCAGAAATCACCTCTGTCAAGAACTGTGCGAGGAGAGAGGGGACAGAGAAGGAAAGAAACATGTACCAACTTGCTTTAGTCGAGTGCATTACTAATAGAGCATGACATAAAAAAAACCACACCTCTCAGATGCAAGAAATGAAAGAACAAACAGAAAACAAATCAATCCTATGTAATTACTTTTCTTCAAAGACATGTCAGCCTGTCTCTATTTTTTGGACACACTTTTGGTTGAAACGTGGAAAACGTGGACATAGAAACATGGAATAATTACATATGTGTGTGTAATGTTCCTTGCCAATAACAATATAAATATCCAGACATATGTATCAACACATACTTTGTTGCACAAGGTTGAAAAAAATGATGGGGGCTGATGAAAAGCCCTTGTTGTTGAGCATGTCACCAACATCCAAATCCCCAAACATCATACGCTTTCACAGGCCCCTCTACTCAGTTATAATACGGTGTGACATTCATTCTCTGAGTTTATTAGGATGTAAATCGAGTTTCTGGACAGACCTGGAAAAGAATCCCTTTAGCTTAGGGCCTCTGAGAAGTCAGATGAATCAACTTCATTACAGGTCATAGGAGGACGCACCAGCCAATGAGACTAACAAAGCTGCCTGCATCCTTTTGAAAAAAGCTGACAGGCTGGGCACGGTGGCTCATGCCTGTAATCCCAGCATTTGGGAGGCCGAGGTGGGTGGATCATGAGGTCAGGAGTTCAAGACCAGCCTGACCAATATGGTGAAACCCCGTCTCTACTAAAAACAAAAATACAAAAATTAGACGGGTATGGTGGCAGGTGCCTGTAATCTCAGCTACTCGGGAGGCTGAGGCAGGAGAATCACTTGAAGCTGGTTAGCAGAGGTTGCAGAACAAGACTCTGTCTCAAAAAAAAAAAAAAAAAAAAAAAGAAAGAAAGAAAGAAAAAAGCTGATCTTTATGTGATCTTTATGAAAAGAAAAGCAGTGGCCACATTGGCTTAAGGAAGAAGAGAATGCATCTGAAATGCAAAAATACGACTGGAAAAAAATGGGCTCATTTCTCAGTGAGAATTATAAAACTGCAGCACTAAAATTTAGTGAACTTGGCTTAAAATTTTGCTAAGGAAACACATGGAAACCACTTTGTCCTCAATGAGTTTTTAGGCATAAATGTTGAGGCAGGTGTAGCATATTTCATTTATCAAAAACCCTTTGTCCCCCATGACAAGTTCAGAGACATGTTGCATGACTCTAATATCCTACTCACAGCATATTCTTACCTATTTTAAAATCAAATAAAGGTAAAATTCAAGTGAAGAACACAGTGTCGCCTTTTCCTGATTATGGGTCACTCCAAACTGACACAAGGTGAAACAAAACCAACAGCAACCTTTGGAGAGAAAGCCCAAGGTGAGAATGCCTTTACTCGGTTGGGGTTCCCTGTGGCAGCAGGACTATAACTATAAATAAGACAAACTGCATAATCCACACAATTAAGAAACAAGGGGATGTGAAAACAAGGGAAGAGGGGTAAGAAATGACTCTTTCATTTTTATGACTTAGTGGGCAATTCTTCTAACACAGACCCACACATCTTTGTCCTTCCTGCCTTTGGGGGAATGCTTCCAACAACCGCTGGCAGAGGCCAATGGGAGATGTGACTTAGAGAATCCAACCAGTTTCCTACCTTTCTGTTTGATGCAAAACTGGGGCACCCTTTACCTGATTTCCTACTGTCCTCCAGGACTGTCAGCTCTTCAGGATGTCACCAAGTTGATAACAACTTGTTCTTTTTAGGAGGATTTGGGAGTTCAACATACATTGTGAGTAATATCTTCCCTTAGCTCATTCAAGCCTGGAGCAGTCTCCTGTGGCCACAACACACATGACCTCGGTTCAGAGCATAGAATGATGTGACCATGGCAAATAGACGGCACTGCTGTGAAGTTTCTTCAATGGCCACAAGCCATCCCCCAGGAGAACGCACAGTGGAAGGGGCACTAACTAGCCCCTGCTTCTCTGCTGCAAAGTGAGCCAGATAACTGGGAAAACCCAGATCAATCCTCTGGTCACGGTAGAGCAGGAAGTCAAGGCTGCTGCAGAAGTGAACTCACTCAGGAGGTCTGGAGCTGACTCTGGCTAGCCCCAGTCAACAGAGCACACCTCACTGTCACTGGGGAGTACTGCAAAGATGTTGCTAAGATAATCAAACAAGGGCTCAGATCTAGCAGGCCATTGGGACAGCGGCAACAGCGGGAAAAGGCAGGCCTGAGTTAAAGAGGAGTCAAAAGGTCCCAGGGGCCCCCTGCCAGCCTCACCAGGGAAAATTGGTGCCATAGACTTTTGTCATTTCTACTTCCTAAAACCAGTGCTGAGGACTGCTTGGGAGAGACAGAAGACATAGCGTGGGAGTCACTGTCTGCAGCTCAACTCAACACATGCCTCACCATCTACCTGCTGCTTGAAATATGGGCCAGGGAGCAGCAGTTTCAATATCATCTGGAAGCTGTTTAAAAAGCAGTATCCCAGACCTTCTAAATCAGACTCAGCATTTCCATAAACTCCCCAGGTGATCTGTGTGCACACTAAAGAAAAAGAAACACTGGACCCAGGCAGTGGTCTCTGTAGTGGGGAGCAGAGATGATCCAGGAGTGAAAACGCAAGTGCTTCTATGTATATTTATTTCTCATCAAGATCTTTCTGGTTCCTATGTTTTCGTACGCTATACACTATATGCAATATTTCAATAACATGGCACATATATATTTTAAAAACAACTACAACCAAATCCAGTCTAAATCAGAAATTCCTAAACTTTCTTAAGTTATGAACCCCTTTGGAGAAACTAGTGAAAACTATGGATCCCATCTCACATATGTGCAAAATTCACATCCAGTATGAGTTGGCTCACAGACCTCCAGGCCCCACCTTAGCAGTGACTTTGCTAAAACAGGGCAATAGTAGATCCTGGCTGAGTAGATGCTTCAACATACTCTACAATGATTTCTACATTGCAAGACTTGTCTGTTTGTTATAAACCAATTCAGCAGTGGCTCATGGCATTGCTAAAATTCACATTACCCTGAGTTTTAGCACATAGACTCAATCTCACCACTGCTTGGGTCTTCCTTTCACCAAACTCCTAACAGAGAGATTGATCAAGTGGAGAATATCTGTGTGGTGGTAAAACAGGCTACCAAGGTTTGTGTGTCTTTTGCAAAATGCAATGTGACTTTCCATAAGTTTAATAAAATTCCCTCTAATACTAATTTCCAGAGCATTTTAATTTAAAAAGATCTAGGCTGGGCGCGGTGGCTCATGCCTCTAATCCCAGCACTCTGGAAGGCTGAGGTGGGTGGATCACAAGGCCAGGAGATCAAGACCATCCCGGCTAACACGATGAAACCCCGTCTCTACTAAAAACACAAAAAATTAGCTGGGCATGGTTGCGGGCGCCTGTGGTCCCAACTACTCGGGAGGCTGAGGCAGGAGAATGGCTTGAACCTGGGAGGCGGAGCTTGCAGTGAGCTGAGATCGCGCCACTGCACTCCAGCCTGGGGGATAGAATGAGACTCCATCTCAATAAATAAATAAATAAATAAATAAATAAATAAATAAATAAATAAATAAATAATAAAAATAAAAAGATCTATACTTATATAAACTCCAGAAGTGTTTTAATTAAAAAGGCCCATGATAGCCCTAATAAAATACATACTTCAATGCACAAAGAGTCAAGGATTATAACAATAGTGTACTTATCACCCTTAAACCAATAGACATATGTAAAATTTTAATTATAATCCATGGCTACACTTGTTTGAAATGGATGCAGGCAGGGCACACTTCTGAAAAAAGGTTGCACGCATTTGAAAATTGACAGTCCCTGTGTCTGAAACTTGTCTTGCCTGAATTGTCTTTATTGTGGTTCAACTGTCAGTGTGGAATTGCAGCAAATATTTCTAGCATTAGCAGGAAGCTTTTTGTCCACTTCTGAAAGATGAAACACATCCTAACACACAGGAGACAGTTCTCTAGACAAAGCCCCATTAAGCTCTTTCTTGGAATAAAACAGATGGTGAAAGGAGATGGACTGATATCCAGGAATTCTCAAACCTCAGAATACACCTAAATCCTCTGGAAAGCCTGGCCATAATGCTTATTCCAATGCCTCGACTTCGTACATGCAAGATGTATTTAGTGAGGCCCAAATCTTGCATTAAACAAACAAACAAACAAAAACAACAAAAAAACCCCACAGACTTTACTTTTTAAGAGATACTTTCTCTAACACTGTACAGAAATTACAGAGTTCCTTTATATCCCCTCTTTCCCCCAACACTTTGCTCTATTATTATGTACATTTTTTTTTTCTTAGAAACAGGGTCTTGCTTTGTCACCCAGGGTAGAGTGTACACTGCTGTCCTAAAGTCCTGGGCTCAAGGGATCCTCCTGTGTCAGCCTCCCGAGTAGCTGGGACTATAGGTGCAGGCCACCATGCCCTAATTTTTAAACTTTTTGTAGAGATGGAGTCTTGCCATGTTGCTCAGGCTGGTCTTGAACTAGGCTCAGGCCATCTTCCCACCTCAGCTTCCAAAGTGTTGGGATTACAGGTGTGAGCCACTGCTCCGGGGCTATTATTAATATTTTGTATTAGTATGGTTCATTGTTGCAATTGATGAACCAATATTAATACATTATTATTAACTGAAGTCACATTAGGGTTCACTCTGTGTCTTACTGTGTCTACTGGTTTTGATACAGAATGTCACCTACCCACCATTACAGTATCACAGAATATAATTCTACCATCTTAAAAATGCCCCATGCTTCACCTATTCATTGTTTCCTCCAAGTCTGCATTTTTAACAGACATGCAAGTAATTCTCTTGCAGGTAGTCAGGCTAAAACTGTGAGAAATGGTGCCTTAAATCATGAGACCTGGGTGGAAGAACTGTAAGTTAGATTGTATTCAGTTTCCCTAAGAATTAGTTGACTATAATGTGGCTACACTGTAACAGTAATTTAAACTTCAAATCCTCTTAGTAACTACTCTTGGCCCACTCTGTGTTAGGGGACAATGTCCACATTAACCTAGGTTGAAGCTAATCCACAATGTTTCCTCCATCTCTAATCAACGCTTGATAAAAGTTGTTACTACTTTAAATTTCTTCTAAAATATCAAGTGACTCATAGTCTTGTAGTTAAATGCCTACCGGCCTCAGGACAGTCCGACTGTTGGAAGCTCACATGGCTGGCAAGTGGCAAGAGCGAGCAGTATTAGGCATGCTGCATTCAAAATATTATGGACAACACACAGGTGGCTCAGCGTGGCATCATAATCAGATGCTCTTCCCCTGGAAAAGCCTTCCACATTGTCGACACAATCTGACAGAAGTGGATCCTGGCTGAGTAGATCCTTCAACGTATTCTGCAATGGTTTCTACATTGCAAGACTTGTCTGTTTGCTATAAACCAATCCAGCAGTGGCTCATAGCATTGCTACAATTCACATGTTACCCTGAATTTTAGCACATAGACTCAATCTCACCACTGCTTGGGTCTTGCTTTCACCAAACTTCTAGCAGAGAGATTGATCAAGTGGAGAATTTCTGCATGGTGGTAAAACATACTAGCAAGCTTTGTGTGTCTTTTGGAAAATGCATTCTCCTGAGCACTTCTGGTACACTGAAACACACCTGCCAATCATCATCTGTGGGCTGCTAAGTCTTATCGTTCCTGTGATTTCTGTTACGGCTCCCCAAGCCTCAGAGTGCTCTGAGACACAGGCTCACTTTTCACGTTAAGTCAGCAGAATTTATGCTGGCTTTGAGGATTGTATGTTCCCTTTGGAAGATGACTAGAGCCTATAGGGGTGGGAATCTGACATCTAGTGTCTGTTTCTCTTCTGGGTTCATGCAGACACCCCCAGGTAACAACTAAAGTCTACCAAACTGGGGAGAAATCAGCTGGCACTTTGGCTTAGGTTCATGCAAGTTTTACCTTGTCTTTTCCAGACTGCAGCTGAAAGAATGCCACGGTGTACTGAGAAGAGACAGAATGAGAAGGTGACTAATTTGTAATTGTGAGACAATCCCCGCTGTAGACAAAGGTAAAAAGCAGGCCTTGGGAACATCACTCAAGCTCAGCAAACAACTAGATTTCTGGAAGCACTGTGGAGAGGCTGTAGGAAGGGCTCACGCAGAGTCACAGGAAGGACTTGGCCCAGAGAGGCCTATGTTTAAGGTGGTGGCATCTGTGCAACAAACATTTATGCAGCACCAACCGAGAGGCAGGCACTAGCCTGGGTATTGGGGATATAAGAATCAGACTCAGTCCTTGACCTTGAGGGGCTTAGTGTAGGCTTGGGGCAAGCAGATGTGTAAATATTTGCATGGGGTTCAGTAAAGGCCAAAGCATAGAGAGACACCAGAAAAGGCTCCTTAAAGAAAGAAAACCTCCCATAGCATCTTGAAGGTGTCTGCCAGGCAATGCTGGGTTGGGGGAGGGAGATCAGGTAGTTCACACAGACACGCATGTACAAATACGAAGGACCCAATATGTAAAGTGAACTCGGTGTGTGGTTTTCTATGCTAAGTTTCTACCAGGTGATATTTTCATCAAGACAATGATTACTCTGAGCACTTATGCTAAATGAGATTCAAAAAATAAACCATCTACACCAAGGAAATAGATATATAGACCTTTGGCCTTCAAGGGTAGTGGATTAAGCAAAACTAGGTGACTATGGGATGCTCAAATTACCTGCCATTGAGTCCACAAGAACAGTAGACATGACAGCTGACAACATGAAATGCTGGCCCTGGTCACTCATCCAGATGTCACCTTCAGAAACTGCACACAGGCAGCTGAGAACACTGGTTATCTGTAGGAATGATCCTATCTCTAGGGAGGGAGCAGGAATTTGAAAAGTATGTTCAAGGCCCAATTTTCTGATAATGCATTCTGTAAAGTTTGACAAAATTTGAGTTGTTGTGGAGCTACTAAAGATACAGTGATTCTGAAAAGCCACATCTAATTTTACCCTCCAGCTCTGCACCTCCTTAACCCCCAATTATGGTGTGAGATCTTTCAGGAGGGGGCATGACATTTAAAAAGAAAAAAGTTTGGGCCAGGCATGGTGGCTCATGCCTGTAATCCCAGCACTTTGGGAGGCCAAGGTGGGCAGATCACCTGAGGTCAGGAGTTCAAGACCAGCCTAGCCAACTTGGTGAAACCCTGTTCCCACTAAAAATATAAAACTTAGCTGGACGTGGTGGCATGCACCGGTAATCCCAGCTACTTGGGAAGCTGAGAGAATTGCTTGAACCCAGGAGAAGGAGGTTGCATGAGCCAAGATCGTGTCACTGCACTCCAGCCTGGGTGACAGAGTGAGACTCTGTCTCAAAAAAGAAAAAAGTTTGAAAAACATTGAGTTAAAATATGTGAGGATGGAAACTAGTCATTTTCTTCCTGGAGAGTTCAGATTTTGAACTAATTAAGGTACCAGATTTCTGTATTAACAGAAACTATCCAAAAGTGTGTTGTACATCCACAAAAGTTGCATATGATACATTCACATGGGGGGAAACAAGGCTGTGGCTGGGGTGTTACAGGGGGGCCCACCCATGCCCTGAGCAAGGACAGGGAAATCTCACAGCTCTCTCTTTGGGGTGTAAAAAGCCTTTTTTATACCCTGCAAAATGGGTCCCAAACCCATCACCCCATCCCCTTGCCCCCTAAAAAGCAGGCAGGCCATGGTAGAAAGTCTTAAGATAAAATCCTACAGTGAAAAGGCACCCTATGCAAACCACGGGCCACAGGAAAAGAGAACAACCACTCGAACCTCTTTAGCTGGGCACATACCAAATAACCCCCTGCCCCTTGTATGGTGAGCAATGGAAAAACGCCCTTTTCTACGAAGGTTGGCAAAAGTGTATCCTACTCAAAAACGTGCCTGTGGGGCCAGACATGACACAAACTCCCTGAAACCAGATGATGTGCTTTCAATGACTAAAACACTTGTGCTTATCTTCACCAGGGCATGTAGCGTTCCCACACCATGATGTTCTGCCTCATCTAGCATATTAATGTTAAATTACAGGATGTCTTTTAGATCATCTCCCCGACCTCCCACTTGAGGACACCACACTGAGAAGGTGCTCACTCTAAAACCTCACTTTCAGTGCAACAGAGCATTGAGAAAAACATCCACGATCGGCAGTTTCATGGAACTACAGAATATTAGATCTGGGGGGATTTCAAAGATTACTTGGTTTAACGGTTTTTCAGATGCAAAATGAAGACTCAGAGAATTGGAGTGATTTGTCCAAGGAAACACAAGCAGAAAGTAGTCACAAAGGTTTTTTTTTCATTTAAATGTATTTGTATATTCAGTAAATCCCTTTTTCTGTCTTTTATGATAAAATGCAAGCTTGGCTCCTTTATTTCACATTTATTATAACTGTTGGCTTGTGTTTCTTCTTGTGCTCCAGACTTCACCCAACAAGTTCAATAAAGGTAGCTCTATTATTATTATTTTAGAACCAATATTTTTGCTTCAAAATCCGCAGTCCCTATAACTGTGCCTTCAACTCTCAAAATAGGTGCCTACCAAGTGTTTCTTGGTGTACTGAAGAAAGAATAAATAACAATCAACAATTAAATTGTTGGAGTGGGCACAGAGTCTGTAATCCCAGCACTTTGGGAGGCTGAGGCAGGTGGATCACTTGAGGCCAGGAGTTCAAGACCAGCCTGGACAACATTGTGAAAACCCATCTCTACTAAAAATACAAACATTAACCAGATGTGGTGGTGCACGCCTGTAATCCCAGTTACTTGGGAGGGTGAGACAGGAGAATCACTTGAACCCAGGAGGTGGAGGTTGCAGTGAGCCAAGATCATGCCACTACACTCCACCTGGGGCAACAGAGCAAGACTCTGTCTCAATAAAAACAAAGAACTGCTTTCACTGTAGTCCTCCCTTATCTGTGGTTTCACATTCCACGGTTTTAGTCATCCACAGTCAACTGTGGTCTGACATTTGGTGAGTATGTTACAATAAGATATTTTGAGATAGAGAGAGAGACCACATTCACGTAACTTTTATTAGAGCTTATTGTAACAACAGTTCTATTTTATTGTTAGTTACTGTTGTTAATTTTTTTCTTTGAGACAGAGTCTCGCTCTGTCGCCCAGGCTGGAGGGCAGTGGCATGATCTCGGCTCACTGCAAGCTCCACCTCCTGGGTTCACGCCATTCTCCTGCCTCTGCCTCCCGGGTAGCTGGGACTACAGGTGCCCACCACTGCGCCTGGCTAATTTTGTTTTTGTATTTTTGGTAAACACAGGGTTTCACCGTGTTAGCCAGGATGGTCTTGATCTCCTGACCTTGTGATCTGTCCGCCTTGGTCTCCCAAAGTGCTGGGATTACAGGCGTGAGACACTGCACCCGGCCAACTGTTGTTAATTTCTTACTGTGCTGAATTTATAAATTAAACTTTATCACAGGTATGTCTGTATGCAAAAAAAATCCCATAGTTTATAGAGAGTTGAGCACAATCTGCAGTTTCAGGCATCCACCGAGGGTCTTGGAACATATCTCCTGTGGAAAAAGGAGGAATAGTGTGTGTATATTTTATGTATTAAGCATCTAGGAGAATACAAAGAGAAATGAGATGCATCCTTGCATCTGCCTTAGAAATAAGTCAAATACTATCAATAGTAGACTTTGATACAGAAAGGGTCCAAACATGACTTCCAGGAAGATGTGGACCTTCCAGGTCTCATTTAAGGGATAGCATGGCTCCAGCAGAGAGTCCACCGTATTGGGAGCAATGTTATTGCCACACTCTAGGGCATCCTGAACTTGGGCTGAAGCGAGTTCCATTTCCCCATTGTATTTGATTCTTAGAAAAGTGAAAGCAGTATAGTGGGGAGCTCAGTTTGAAAGGCAAAAGAACTGTGTTTCTCTTTTAGAATGCCAACACGTATAGGTCAGGACAGTGCCACAGGTGTGTTCACAAGAGGGATAGGGTGTTGCACAAACTGTGTGGATGAGCATGCTTCTCCCTGTGGGAAGGCAGCTGCTGGAGCTCTGGAGGTAACCTGGGCATGAGACACTCAGAAGTCAAGGAGCCAAGCACCCAGGCAACCCAGCCAGCCTACGGACAAGGAGGAGCCACGGCGGGTGTGAACAGGGTGTGGCAGGGGCGCCCTAGCAGCAGCCGGAGCACTCTGGAGGGAAAGACAGGCTGAGAAGTCACCGAAACACAGGCCAATGACCTCCACAGTAGAAAGCAAGCTACGGCCAGTTGTCTATAGGACACTCAAATTACATTCTATCAGTGCACGAGGAGCTGGTCATAGTGGCTGCCTGATACTACTACACAGAACAAATAATGGGGTACCTTTTTTCACTCTCTAACTTGTTCAAACACTTCCGCTTCGACAAGAAGGTAGACAGATAAGCTAAAGTCATAATTCAAATGGAACTGAAGGCAAAGCAGAATTCCCTAGGCTCTGTATATTGAGAAAGCACATTCAATAGTAAAACATTTTTACACTTGAAAGACCTATTGTTGCTGGGCGCGGTGGCTCAAGCCTGTAATCCCAGCACTTTGGGAGGCTGAGACGGGCGGATCACGAGGTCAGGAGATCGAGACCATCCTGGCTAACATGGTGAAACCCCGTCTCTACTAAAAAATACAAAAAACTAGCCGGGTGAGGTGGCGGGCGCCTGTAGTCCCAGCTACTCGGGAGGCTGAGGCAGGAGAATGGCGTGAACCCGGGAGGTGGAGCTTGCAGTGAGCTGAGATCCGGCCACTGCACTCCAGCCCGGGCGACAGAGCCAGACTCCGTCTCAAAAAAAAAAAAAAAAAA
>NC_045446.1:44355231-44384021 GCF_002776525.5 Piliocolobus tephrosceles
AAAAAAAAAAAAAAAAAAAAAAAAAAAGACCTATTGTTAAGGCTGGGCACAGTGGCTCATGCCTATAATTCCAGCATTCTGGGAGGCCAAGGTGGGTGGATCACCTGAGGTCAGGAGTTTGAGAGCTCTGGAGGTAACCTGGGTATGAGGTAGCCTGGCCAACATGGTGAAACCCCATCTCTACTAAAAACTTACAAAAAATTAGCCGGGTGCCTGTTATCCCAGCTACTCGGGAGGCTGAGGCAGAAGAATCACTTGAACCCGGGAGGCGGAGGTTGCAGTGAGCCGAGATCGTGCCACTGCACACCAGCCTGGGCAACAAGAACGAAACTCTGTCTCAAAAAAAAAAAAAAAAAAACCTTATTGTTTTTAGCATACAAACTCTAGGTAGTAAAGGTCATGAACATCTTAGCTGGTGTGCATACACTGTGTTTCCAGTGGTCCTCATACTCTCTTATCTGGACTGTAGCCATAGTCTACTTCCTTATCTTCCAGATTAGAACCTGGGGTAGGAGGGAGATGTGCACACTTTTTGTATTTATTAGAAGGAGGCACGGGTTAAACTGGTGCCTCTGCTGTTGCCCCCAGGCTGGCATGATCTGTGGAAACCTGACATTCCAAGGAGACTCTTATCTCCAGAATATAATACCCAGTCTGCTCTGTCTATAATCAAGCCCTAATGATCCCTATGGGAATCTGGACACCCTGAATCATACAACTGAAAGACCTTTGAAAGATCACCTCTGTCTCCTTCTCACCTCACAGAGGAACCCCTTCTGTATTATCTGGGATACATAGTTTTCCAGATTCCGAGTGAATATTCCCAGGAACAGGGAGTGACAGGGCTCATGTCCTTGCAAAACTGCCTCTAGTTTTGACAGGTGTAATTTTGGGCACGTTTTTCCTTATGTTAATTAATGGTCACTTGGTGTCTAGGCAATACAAAACCTAAGTCTAACTTCTATCTATGGTTCAGGTTTGGTCCACTGGAACCTACTGCTTTTCTAAGTACTTTCCATGCCAAGCCAATATTTGTACTTTCTACAAATATTTCTATTATGTTTTGGGGTTTGAATCCTGTACCTTCCTTGTTACCCATTTCTAAAAGAACCTCTGCCTCATTCTGAACCCCTTAAAACCTAGCACCAAGAATAAAACAGAGCTTGATATTGTCTAGCTAGCAGAAAATCTGTTGCCTCCCATATTCTTATTCTATGAATCCAGTTGAAAGTTAGGCTTTGTAGAGCTCCAAGGAAAGGTAAGAAAATCCTCGGGTCTACAGAGCCTAAAGGGCAGCAGGTGGCAGCACCAAGAGAACAGGCTTGGTTGTCAAGCTTCCTGAAACTGGCTGCACCCTTTAGCAGCTGTATGACCTTGGACAAGTGACTTCTCTCATCCTCCATTTTCACATCTGTAAGATGGGGACAATCGCATGTTATCGGCCTTCCACGATTTCTACAAGAATTCAATGAGATAATGCCTGAAAAGTACCTGCCACGTATAAAGTACTCAATGAACACAAGCTGTATTATTAATAGCAGCAGCAGCACTGCTCCTTCTATCACCCCCTTTCTCTCTCTTTTCATTTCACTCATATTACCAAGCATACACAACAGGTCTGGTAGAAGAAGTTGGAAATGTGAGAGAGTAAAAAGACACAATCCCTCTGTTTAAGGATATTCTGGCCTGGGTGACAAACAAGCCCAAAGAACCTAAGAGAAGCCATCTGGGAGGTGTTACCAGGTGTTTGGAAACTCAGAGGAAGGAGACTATTAATGTCCATCAACGTGTATCACTGGAGGCTTCCTAGCTGCAGTAGACTCTTGAAGGACTGTGGCAGGGGGGTGGTAATTGATGGGGAGGAGTTTATGGACAGAGCAGACTCATGCAAATGCTCAGTTACAAGAGCATGGCATCCGTATCAAGGAAAATGTCTGTGGTTCAGAGTGGCAGGAACAGGATGGCAGTTGGAGAGGGGAGAGGATGGGTGGTCAGGGAGGGGATGAAGGAGATGGCAGGAAATGAAGAAATGAGGCTAGGTAAGTCGATCATTTGTTAGCTTCTGAAATGCAAAAGGAGAGCCCATGATGAGCCATGCTCTGTGCTAGGCACCAGGGATACACAGTGTCCAAGAAAGACAAGGCTTGTGTCTCCATGGAGCAGACACTCTAATGTGAGACTATGGGGGGAGGGCCTTGTGTATCACGCTGGGTGGTATGGGGATATATTGTTGTGAACTGTATTTGCCACAGATGATCACAGCAACATCTCTGATCCCACATGCAAGGTGACCTTGCCATCCTCCCACTGACAGGAAGGATGCACCTTTCTCTCGAATCTGGAGGGCTCATGACTGCTTTGACCAATACAGTATGGCAGAAGGGACAGTCTCCACCTTCCAAGGCTAGATGATAAAAGGCGAGGCAGCTTCTGCACTGTTCACCGTACCCTTTGTCCTTGAGCTCCGAGCTCCATGTAAGAAGTTTGCCAATCCCCAGGAAGCCAGGCCACGTGGAGAGGCTGCAGCCGTCTTAACCTTCAAGTCATCCCAGCCCAGGAGTGAGACATGGGAGTGAACAAACTTTGGAGTAACTCCAGCCTTCAGTTATCAAGTCAATGCTAGCCCTGGTGTTTTCCAAGCCGAGGCTCCAGACATGGCAGACCAGACACATGCCATCTCTGCCGTATCTTGTCCCAATTCCTGGTGCAGAGACCCCGTGAACATAATCAAATGGTAGTTTCAAGAAGCTAAATTACAGCGTAATTTGTTGTACAGAAACAGTAACTAAAACAGAGTTTACTGAACAGGCAGTGAAGAGCCACTGAGGAATGTAAGCAGAGAATATAATCAGATTTGTGCTCCAGGAAGAGCTCTCTCACCATTGTGTGGAATGGGTTTGTTGGCATGGGCATTGGGATCAGAGGAAAGGAAATTGGTGAAAGGATGAATTGTCATCATCTGGGTGAGAAATATGAGCGGCAAGATGAGAGAAAAACCATAGTAAGAGATAAGAAATGGAATCCATCAAACTCAGCGACTAGCACTCCACAAATAAGGGAATGGAAGAGTCTAAGATTCTGGGTTCTGGTTGTGGGAAAAAAATGGATGGTGGAAACACAGAAGAAAAACAGATTTGGGGGAAAGAAGAGCGATTACATTTTAGACATGTGTACACAGTGTCAGTGAAAGTACTGAAATAACTGGTTGAAATCAGGCTCTGAAGTCAGGTTGTCCAAGTTTGAGTCCCAGCTCCCTAGCTCACCTTCCAAGGCTAGAGCTCTGCAACCTTGGGCAAGTTACCAGTGTACCCCCCAAATCCCTGTGTCCTCATCAAGAGAATGGGAAGAGGAGTTCCTAGAACACAGAGATTAAGGTAGGAGGCCAGGTCCAGTGGCTCACATCTGTAATCCCAGCACATTAGGAGGCTGAGGCAGGTGGATCACCTGAAGTCAGGAGTTCGAGACCAGCCTGACCAACATGGAGAAGCCCCGTCTCTACTAAAAATACAAAATTAGCCAGGCATGGTGGCATATGCCTGTAATCCCAGCTACTCAGGAGGCTAAGGCAGGAGAATCCCTTGAACCTGGGAGGCAGAGGTTGTGAGGTTGTGGTGAGCCGAGATTGCACCATTGCACTCTAGCCTGGGAAACAAGAGTGAAGCTCCATCTCAAAAAAAAAAAAAAAAAGTAGAAAGAGGCCAGCTGTAGTGGCTCATGCCTGTAATCCCAACATTTTGGGAGGCTGAGACAGGAGGATCGCTTAAGGCTAGGAGTTTGATACCAGCCTGGACAACATAGCAAGACACCATTTCTACAAAAAATGTTTTAAAAAAATTAGCTGGGTGTGGTGATATGTGCCTATAGCCCTAGTTACTCAAGAGGCTGAGGCAGAAGGATTGCTTGAGCCTAGGAATTTGAGGTTTCAGTGAGCTATGATCATGCTACTGCACTCCAGCTTGTACAACAGAGCTCTTAAGCTCCTGTCTCATTTAAAAAAAAAAAAAATTGAGGATGAAAAGAGATAATGTATATAAAGCACAGTGCCCGGCATTTAAAAGTGCTCAATAAACAGTAGCTGGTCGTGTTAATATTATTACAATGGTCGTTGTTATTAACTGTTCTATATACTTGGTCAGAGGCTAGGCAGGTTCTTTGTACCCGGAGGGCCTGGCTGCAGGGCATTAAATGAAAGCTGTTCCCAAGGAACCTCACATACAAATCTGGTGCATGGTTTAGCCAACTATAAAGTCCGTGTCAGCTTCCAAAATAGCTACACCAGCTTGCAAAGGAGTGAGAAAATCCAGTCTGTTAGCTGTCCTCAATCTCTGTCTCTCTCCGTCTCTCTCAATGGTTGAGTGGTTTTAATTAACAACTCCCACAGAGTAAGGCAAAAGTCACTCGATTAATAAAGCTCTAACTTGCCGTGCATGATTCTGAGGTCTCAGGGTGGTGCTGAGCTTGTAATTGTGGGTTTTGTTTGGGTTTGCTGTGGGTGAGGGTCTGAGGGAGTGGAATTTCCTCAGAGAAATTCGGGTACCACGTCTAGAAACCATAGGTGACTGAAATACCCACTTTCATGAGATTTAACAACAGGAAGCCACATTGCGGTAAGGTGCTTTGGTAAATCACCGTGCAGAATTGGCTCTTGATCTGAACTTTCCTGCCTCTGAGCACCTCATCGGTTTTCATTTCCAGCACACACAGAACCAGTTTTGCCCCCATTCACTTTCTGCATAAGCACTGGGGAATGTTGACACAAGTGTTTCTCATGCTACAGTAAAGACCTGTGACATTTAATTGAAATTAAACACATAATATTGCTTTCGAGGCAAAGAGAAGTATCTGCCTCCGCCCCTGCCACAGCCTCCATGGTCCTTGCACAAGCATTCTCCAACTATTTTTTTAAGTTCCTACATAACTCACTCCTCTGTGCCTTACCCTTCCAAATGGTAATTTCAGGTCCCTTCATAGCTCCTTCAAATGGCACTGGGAGTATCTAGGGCTTCCGACATTCAGAAGGTGCATGCTCTTCCTTTTTGGTCTTGCCTTCCATATATTCAGATATTCAGAGTGTGGGGTCTAGCTATAGTAAATCGCCATCCTATAGGGTGCTCAGGAGCCCGGGCTTTGAATCAGCCTGGCTGAATGCTTGCTTCCACCAGTTACTGTCTGTGTGGCCTGGCCAAGTAACTTCACCTCTCAGAGCTTCGTCCCCTTGATTGTAAAAGGAGGATGAGAAACAGTCTCTACTGCAAAGAACCAATGGAAAGAGTAAGTGAGAAATGCATGTAAAGAGCTCAACACAGTGCCTAGCACATAACAAAGTCTCCAAAGCAGTTAGCGATTATGAATTACAGTGCCACCACGGCAGGACTGGCAGAAAGTCACGGGTTAGCAGGCGCTGTTGAGTCCTCTGTGGCCTTCCCCCTTCTCTATAGAGCCAACACCACATTTATTTCGTCCCATGTTTCTGACAACTTGAGTTGACTTCACCCTTTAAACTTCACTGCTCAAGTATGTGAGATTTCTAATTTCGAAACAGATGACTGGATGATTACAAGCACAAAGCTCTGGGAAAGGGATACAAGACTCCAGTGATGCAGTGGAGATAACCACAGACCATGTCTCCCACTGTTCTCAAGATCAAGAAGTGAATGTGGGCTTGATTTATAGGTAGAAGGCTCTGGAGACAAACTTGGGGCCTCTCCTTAGGCTCGGAATCTTATTTCACTTCTGGGTCTCAAAAATCATCAGCTCTCTGGAGGTGTCCGTGCCAGTGTGTCTGTCTCACTCTGCAGTTATTTCAGGATTCAGAGGAAAGGTCAAAACCTCCATTTCTCAGGGAGATTTCTTACCAGGACCCGGGGGACGCAGGAAGGGATGCAATGATTCTTCCAAGGCAGGCATAGAGTCTTGATTTGTGGTGATATCCCAAGTAGGGTGCATTAGCTTTGAGCCCTTGCAGATGTTCATTCAAGCTGATGTGTTGCTCTCTTTGACCCTGGGCCACAGGTGAGCTGCCTCCTCCCTCAGATGACTCATTCCCACTGATCATATGGCAAGGCCTGCTTACAGGCTGGGATGGCTGATATTATGTGTCAACTTCACTGGGGCACGATACCCAGATATTTGGTCAAACACTAGAGTCCAGATATTGCTGCAAAGGAATATTTTAGATGAGACTGACAGTTAAATCAGTAGACTTTGAGTAAAGCAGATCATCCTCCATAATGTGGGTGGGTCTCATCCAATCAGTTGAAGGCTTTGAAAGACTGATATCCTCTGAGCAAGAGGGGATTCTACGTCCAGACTGCCTTTAGATTTGGACTGCAACACTGACTCTTCCCTGGGTCTGTCAGCCAGTAGGCAGGCCAACAGGCTGAGAGACCCAGGGAGGAGTTGATGTCGCAGCTCAAGTCTAAAGGCAGTCTACAGGTAGAATCCCCTCTTGGCCTGCAACAAGGGCACCTGAAGATTTTGGACTTGCTCAATGACATGACCAATTCCTCTACACACGCATACCCCATACCCACACAAACCTACACACACCCTACTGGTTTCGTTTATCTGGAGAACCTTGACTAATTCACAGACCAACTCTGACCCAGCCAGGATCTATTTGGTCATTGTGCTCAAGAATAAGATGTGCCTGACATCATCTTAGTAAATGTCCTAAAGAAAATAAAAGACTAAAAAGGCAAACAGATGTAATAACTCCAATAGGGCTAAAGGAGCCACCAGGCTACCTGTGCCAAACACTTTACAAACACCATCTCCTCTACTCCTCCTCACACACCTGAGAGGTGCACCACCGTTTAACACATGGGAACAGAGGCTCAGGAAAGGAAGTAATTTCCCTATGGTCACAGCTGCCAATCAAGAAATATGAAGTCGGGTCTTCTGCCTCCAACTCTAAAGTTTCTTCCATTGTACATTTCTTCTAGAACAGCATGATGAGAGGTTCATGAGGTCCCAAAAAAACTTCAGCTTCTTATCTTGATCTAAGCACAGGCACACATGGCCTTCTGTTTTGAGTCTTTCAACATGGGCTGACTGTCTCAGGGCCAAAATACTCCCAACCTCATCCAAATGTTTCTTTTCATATTCACCTCAACTCGAACTTGGTATTCTCCAACCTTCCCGTCATAAATCTGTTGAGCTACTCTGTAGCTGCCGGCCCTTGAAAAATACTGGGAAGGGTATTTTCAACTTGAGTGATCTACATGCTTAAGATAAAAATAAATACAGGCCAGGCACAGTGACTCACACCTATAATCCCAGCACTTTGGGAGGTCAAGGTAGGAGGACTGCTTGAGCCCAGGAGTTCAAGACCAGCCTGGGCAACATAGTGATACCCCATCACTATATAAAAAGAAGAAACAAACTAAAATTAAAAAAAAGAAAAGAAATATGGACTGGGTTTTCTAGATGAGAACTATGCAAAGGCTTAGCAGGAAAAACAGGGGTGCTTAGGGACTGTCTGTGAGCCCCCAGGTCTCTGTCTTCCAGGCTATTTGCATAGTACTGAGTAGAGAAAGAAGATGCCTACAGACCACTGCTCTCCAGCAGAGAGGGTGGCCCTGGGCTGGGCATAGTGGCTCACACCTGTAATCCCAGTACTTTGGGAGGCCCAAGGCAGGTGGATCACTTGAGGTCAGGAGTTTGAGACCAGCCTGGCCAACATGGTGAAACCCCATCTACTAAAAATACAAAAATTAGCTGGGTATGGTGGCATGTGCCTCTAATCCCAGCTGCTCGGAGGGCTGAGGCAGGAGAATCACTTGAATGCAGGAGGTAGAGGCTGCAGTGAGCTGAGATTGTGCTATTGCACTCCAGCCCGGGCAACAGAGCAAGATTTTGTCTCAAAATTAATTAATTAATTAATTAATTAATTAAATTTTAAAAAAGGGTGGCCCTAGAGGATGCGGAACAGCAGCAACTACAGCAAAGCAACAAAAGCACCAAAGTCACACTGGGATTCCAGGATATAAAGGGAAAGTGTCAATAAAATGGTAGGCCATTTTTTCAACTCTTCCATGGGCTTAAGACAATGAATAACAATTACCCTCTAGCGTCATTTTCTTTATTAATAAAAATAATATAAAGCCAGAGTGTGGTAGTTAGATAAGATACCTAGCACACAGAAGGGGTGCCATACACGTCAGCCCCTACAAGCCACCAGGAGCTCCAGAGTAGGATGGAATATGTTTTTCCTGCACATGTAAGCACACTTCACTAAGTGTGAGCTCATAGGCCCCCTGGTAAGAACCTTGAATGATCAAAAGTTGGCACAGAAAGTAGAGTATCAAATGGTCCAGCTTTGAGAACAAATCACTGACTCCTCCTCTTGTCCATCAAGCCCCAGGGCACAGTCAGGGGCCTGGAACTGACTAGACACTTATTAAATACTTGCCAACTTGATTCAACTAACATGCAGAGTCTCGGTCGTGATGATTAATGGACTTAAGGTGGAATTTCCCTTAGTTAAACACCTGGGCCAGTCTGAGTAACGCCCAAGTGCTGACTCTGTTTTGTTGATGCTGCTTACCAGTGAAGAGCCCCAGAAGGGCAGGAGGTCCGTTCCAACAAGACAGCAGACGGTCCAGATGGTGAGGGGGGAGAAGGAGCGCCTTGCTAAGCATGATTAGTCACAGCGGGCTTCTCTCGCCCAGCACGGTAGCTGTCGACTGGAGGGTATCGTGTTCATGCTGCCCACATGAACATCAGTTATGGTCTTATGTCTAAGGAGAGGTCTCACTAGCTTCTTACCCACTGGGGTTTGGGGAGGAGTCACGGGGGGAAGAGTATGAAATACGTTGAGGACTTTTATCCTGCACCACACACTGAATTTGGTTATATCAGATCGAATCCAGGAAACATCCTCATTATGAGGACAGTTTGGAAGGGTCTGCAATGCCTCAGGCACTGGGCTAGCACTTTGCCTGTGTCACCTCAGTCAACTGTCACAACTCCAGGTATTATTATTCTCATTGGCAGCTAAGCACAGTGGGCTTCCCAGAAGGGGAAAGACAGAACATACAAGGTCCCCACAGGACCTGCTCTAGTTTCAGATCCACTTTGGAATCCCCACATTTCGCCTCTTCATGGTAACATTCACCACCATCTGCCTTGGGTTAGAATGAACTATTGATATGCAGGGTGGTCTTCCCCACTGGGCCCTGAGCTCCTCTGGGGGCAAGAGTTGGCAGGCTGTGGGACTGGGTTTTCCTAAGGCGCCTGAAATCATATTCTACACTCTCCTTAAACATTCAGCCAGCCTTGGTCTGGGGGTTGCCTGGAAGGCCTGAGACAATCTGGGGGCACGGGGTGGGTGCTAACATGCAAGAGGGAAGGCTAGGAAATGACAAAGGGTCTGAGGATAGACACCAACTATTTCCCAGCAGTGACAACACAGGCTGGAGCTTGGAAGCCATCCTTATCTTCTCTGTCTCCTTTGCGTCCCCTGTCTAACTGGCCCCCACGTCAGGCTGAGTTTAATGTAAAAAGTGTCTTTAAGCTCACTGTGCATCTGTTCCCCTGGCCCTGGCCTTACCCAGCCCTGTGCCTCTGCTGCATGGTCTCTGTAATAGCTTCTAACCTGAGCCCACTGCCCCCCCGACCTCCATCTTGAATCTGCAACCCACCCAGGCACCAACCTCATAATAACACGGCAATGCCTGTATGTCCTCATGCCACTGGTCTGCCTGCGCCCTTGTTTATCCTGCGAGGCCCAGTTCACATGTCCTCAAGGTGCTACCACTGCTGCTGGTAGTGACAGTGGTGGACAATATGGTAGTGAACCCTGCTGAGTGCTTACAGCATGCATGCCAGGCACTGGGCTGAGCGTGCACACCATCATCTCACTGGAACCTCATATCAAATCTATGAGATGCGCACAGTGGAATTAAATAGGTTGCTCAAGGACACACAGCTAACCAAGTGGTAGAACCAGCCTGGACTGCAGGTCAAACTCCACAGCCCACACTTCCCGTCGACCCTCATCTCATGGTAAGGGTGTTTGTGTCCCAACACGAGCATCGCTTCCTCACTGGCCTCCTTCGCTCACCACTCTTATGCTGACCTGTTACACAGTGCCCTGTTGCATGATCCTCCCTTCACAGCATTAGGATCTTGGCGACCTGGTCTTATTCATTTCCCTCGGCCTCAGTGCTTTTAGCATAGTCTCTAGCATATAACAAACTCAATACACACTTTTTACAGGGGATTTTACTGCTTTTTGCCTGGAGCCTTCCCAGAAGGTAGGCCACAGGAAAGGTTTCCAGTGTCCAAGGCCAGAAGAGCCTGTGCTTTGGAAAGCTACGGGAGGAGGAGGACATCTGAAAGGTGGGTGGCAGGCGGGGAGCAGCCCCTTTGGAGGCCTCTCAAGAAGGCCCTAAGACTTCCTTCTCCCAAAGCACCCACTTTTGTTCCCTTCTTCTTCTTCCTTCCCACAGGATGCAGGGGTGGGAGGGAGGCAGGAAGGGATTCAAGCCTCAAAGCTAGATAGGAAATTCCCAGGAAATCGAGGCCCAACCCTAGTTTCCTGAGAAGACAAGACACCCATTTATTTATTTTTTCTCTCTCTTCCCCATAAATTACTAAGCCAGCATTTGCCATTAGACATCTGTGGCAGTGTGGGCTGCCCACGTCAAAGCTGGACCACACTTCATTTCTCCATGGGGCTGTCCCCCAGTAAATCTCTTTTTAATCCAGGTCTCAGCCTGCTAAGTCTGTCGTCACCAGCAGTGGACAGAGTGCGCATGGGAGTGCTGGAGAATTTCTCCTCCTCCAGCGGGCTGGCAGCTCAGTTATTCTTTCTCCTCTGATGAGACTGCCTACCCAGATGCCAATAAGGGCTAGTAGATTTCCTGTACTCAGTACATCAAATGGGTCCACCGTGGAGGGAGAAGAGGTGTTCAGTTGATGCTGCCCCAGCCATCAGGGATGACTGATCTTGGTAGCCAGAGCCATCTATCCGCCAAACCACCCACGTCAGACGACATCACAACCATGCAGGGAAAGCTGTCATTTGTTCTGCAGCAGTTGGGGAAATTAATCTTGCCCTCTGCATGACTCTGTGCTTGCTTACTCTACCTAGAGAGCTGCTTAGGAAAACAGGGACCATTGTATTTGCCTGGGATATTTAACACCAAGGAAAATATCAGACAGGGAAAAGTATTTATGATTTCTATGAATTCATACACTATTAAGAGCTGTCAGAAATAGACACCGAGGGAAGCAGAGAGGCACGGAAAGACCCCTAGACTGGATCCGGCCCAGCCCCATCACCAACCTATTGGGCTGCTCTGGGCCTGTACCTTCACCTTGGAGCCTCGTTGCATCTTTTAAGTTTGTCTGTTTTAAGAGGAGAGCAGTGCATTAGCGGCAAGTGACTTGCGGTGACATAATGAGAAATGTATATTTGGTCTCTGCTCCTCGTGTCTGGCACAGAGCTCCTAAGTCTTTGGACTTTCTTGATGGGGTAAGAGGAGCATCTTTTGTTATTCATAGCAAACCCCTTTCAAACATACCTGGGCTTATGCTACTGTGGTGACTCTTGGAGGATAGGAGCTGGTTGTGAGACAAACCAACCATGTGATTAGAGCATTGGAACTTTCATCCCTGCCTTCTGACCTCCAAGACAGTAAGGAAGGGCTGGAGATGGACTTAATTGCTAATGGCCAATGATTTAACTAGTCATAGCTACATAAGGGAGTCTCCAAAAAACATTCAACTATGGGACTCAGCGAGCTTCCAGGTTGGTGGACACACGGGATGCTGGGATGATGGCACTCATGGAGAGGGCATGGAAGCTCTGCACCACCCCCACACCTTGCACTATGCACCTCTTCATCTGGCTGTTCATTTGTATCCTTACCATATGCTTTAAAACACACCAGCCACAGTAAATAATAGTGTTCCCCTGAGTTCTGTGAGCCATTCTAGCAAATTATTGAATGTGAGGGAGGTCATGGGAACTCCTGATTTTCAGCCAAGTTGGACAGAAGCGTGGGTAACCTTGGGACCTAGGACTTGTGATTGGCATCTGGAGAGAGACAGAGACAGAGACAGAGAGAGAGAAAGAGAGAGAGAGTGTGTGTGTATGCGGGGCGGTGGCGGGAGTGTGGCAGTCTTGTGGAACTGAGCCCTTAACCTGTGGGGCCTAGGCTAACTCCAGGTAGATGGTGTCCAAATTGAACTGAATTATAGGACAGTCAGCTGGGGTAGGAGAATTGGTTGTGTGGGGAAAGCAACCCACACATTTCGTGTCTGAGTGCTGTGAAGAAAGAGTTTCCATTCATTTGCGCCAAGCCCTATAGATGGGTCTGTCCACACAGCTGAGTCTTTACCTTTCCTTGACAGCTCAATCTTCCTAATCCCACTGAGACCAGCCCACTGGCTGGCTGGCAACCTGAACTTCCCAAGCCTTCCAAGAACACCAAAAGCCAAGATCATTTCAGTGGGATCAGCCTAGAGAAACAAGAACCTATCCTTTCCAAATCTCAAGATGCCTGCCACACCCTGCTGGAACCTGCCATGAATCAGTGCCTTTCAGGACAGCCTCTCCTAAATTCATTTATCTTGGCTCCAGGGTGCGTTAGGCTGTAAGGAGTACTCTGGCTTTCTCTCCTATCAGTCTGCCAGAAACAACAGCCTATCAAGGTCACTCCAGGTCTGGTCTGGAGAGATTCACTAGATAAGAAAGAGCCTTTCATGTTATTAATCTACCCCTTTTGACTCAGGGTGCCGCCTGCTATGTTCTATGCTGACTTGGTGAGAAACACCTCACACATTTGTCCCATAACGTTCAGTGAAGGAAGGAAGAGATGAACAGGGGCATGTCTATCTTCCATCAGTCCACATGGCAAATGTTCCTAGTTCTGTTTCTCCTGTACTGATAACGTCAAGCTCACAGGGTTAGAGGCAGTCCAAAATGACAGGGCCCAGAAGAAGAAAGACATGTGGCTAGGTCCTCAAACTCAATGGGCTACCATCATAGGCACAAATTCATTTAGAGAAACATGGTTGGCCTTGCCATTCTTAAAGTTAGTTGTAGCATTCACTTGATTTTTTTTTGAGACAAGGTCTTTCTCTGTCACCCAGG
This sequence comes from Piliocolobus tephrosceles, assembly GCF_002776525.5. Taxonomy (NCBI): domain Eukaryota; kingdom Metazoa; phylum Chordata; class Mammalia; order Primates; family Cercopithecidae; genus Piliocolobus; species Piliocolobus tephrosceles. Next base: position 44,368,337 of record NC_045446.1, read on the forward strand.
TTGGAGTGCAATGGTGTAATGACACCTCACTGCACCCTCAACCTCCTGGACTCAAGTGACCCTTCCACCTCAGCTGGGACCACAGGAACATGCCACCACAAACAGCTTTTAAATTTTTTGTAGCAACAGGTCTCACTATGTTGCATAGACTGGTCTTGAACTCCTAGGCTCAAATGATCCTTCCACCTCAGCCTCCCAAAGTGCTGGGATTGCAGATGTGAGCCACTGTGCCCAGCCAACAAACATTTATTGACTACTTACTATAGAACAGGCAGGCACTGTGCCAGCCAATGAACATACAGGAGCACTCAAGACAGATTTGACCTTAACCTTTAGAACTTACAACAGGTTTGGGTTTTGTCTTTCCTATCTCAAATATATATATATAAATATATATATACACACACACGCACATGCATACATATACACACATACACACGTATACACACACACATACATACAAACGCTAATAAACCAATTCTGATGTAGTGCTACCAGGGCTAATACAGATACAGCAAGTATCAAGGAAGCATACAGAAAAGTCACTACCTCTGCTTGGATGGAATCAGAGAGATGACTGACAGGCAATAAAGGAAAAGACAGGCTGGGCACGGTGGCTCACACCTGTAATCCCAGCACTTTCAGAGGCTGAGGTGGGCGGATCATGAGGTCAGGAGATCAAGACCATCCTGACTAACATGGTGAAACCCCGTCTCTACTAAAAATACAAAAAATTAGCTGGGCGTGGTGGCAGGCGCCTGTAGTCCCAGCTATTCGAGAGGCTGAGGCAGGAGAATGGCGTGAAACCCAGGAGGCGGAGCTTGCAGTGAGCTGAGATCATGCCACTGTACTCCAGCCTGGGCGACAGAGCGAGACTCCGTCTCAAAAAAAAAAAAAAGGAAAAGATACAGGGCATTATACATGCTCATGATGCATGAGAGCATGAAGCACCCTCTTAAGAACAAATAATACCAACAAAAATAAAGCATAACAACTATCCATAGAGCATTTACATTGTATTAGATGTTATAGGTAATCTAGAGATGATTTAAAGTATATAGGAGGATATACATAGGTTATATGCAAATACTACACAATTTTACATGAAAAACTTGAGCATCCACAGATTTTGGTATTTTCTGGGGGTCCTGAAGCCAATCCCTCATGGACACTGAGGGATGACTTTAATTAATTCAGCACGAATGAGTTCCTCAATTTCTGAAGAATGGAGTCTCCCAGCAGGCATCTGTGTCCATATTTGTCGATGGAGTAATTCCTACCACCAAAGAGGGAAAACAGCAGCCCCTAAAAAGCCACTGTGGAAGAGGAAATGCTTACACCCTGGTTTCTCTCCACACTAGGCTATTGATCACCCTCATACTCAAAAGCCAACATCCTTAGCCCTAAATATCACCAGCCAGGAAGGAGCTTTAAACCAACACAATGACTCACAGTGAAAAGCAATTGAAACCACAGCATCACATCCTCTATCAGCCACTAGATGGACACCACAGGCTAAGTTGGCTTTCTCCAAGTGTTCTGTAAATAGAACCATTGAGCTTCATAGCGTGTGGTAGCGAGTTATATAAGCATAAGGTCCTGTCAGGGTAGGCATCAAGAACGAACAGACCATTCTCAAAATATTAAATACCTGCTATGTCCCAGTCTCTGGGTTTAGAAAAATAATGAGTGCTGTCTGCCTGCTAGGAATTCCAAGTTTAGTGGAGAAAGACAAAGACACACACACACACACACACACACACACACACACACACGTGCACAACATTTCTTATGCATCTCAGATTCTTGCCTGTTCTTTTCAAGCTCCATCTCTAATACTCAAAGGTTAAGAACTTGTTCCAGTTCACTTGGCAGAGCCAGGATTAAATCTCTTTTTTTTTGAGACGGAATCTCACTCTGTCGTCCGGGCTGGAGTGCAGTGGCCGGATCTCAGCTCACTGCAAGCTCCGCCTCCCGGGTTCACGCCATTCTCCTGCCTCAGCCTCCCGAGTAGCTGGGACTACAGGCGCCCGCCACCTCGCCCGGCTAGTTTTTTGTATTTTTTTTAGTAGAGACGGAGTTTCACAGTGTTAGCCAGGATGGTCTCGATCTCCTGACCTCGTGATCCGCCCGTCTCGGCCTCCCAAAGTGCTCGGATTACAGGCTTGAGCCACCGCGCCCGGCCTAAATCTCAATTCTGTTTGCCTTTTAAGATCATCTTCTTTCCTCAATACCATCCAGTGCCTCTCAAACATTTCCCATGCAAAGTGAAACGGTTTATACATAAGGGTAGGTGTGAACCAAGACCATCAGAAACACGTGAAACAGAGCTAACTCTGACTGGGGGAGTCCCAGAGGACATCACAGGGGAGATGTTTTCTTCAGGATTAGTCAGATGGGCATGAGGGGAAAGGAATTCCAGGAAGAAAGCAGCATGTCCCAAGAGGGAGGGCTTTGCAAATGCACGAACCAGAGACAGGGCTTTGCAAATGCAGGAACCAGCCTTTGGTGGTGGCAGGTGGCCTAGAGCAGTGGGAAGTCTGGAGTGTGTGACGGGAAATGTGGTCGGGGGTAAGTCAGCGAAGGTAGGTGAGGCAAAGGCCATGAAAGGCCTCCATAGTTAGTTAAGGCATTCAGATCTGTTCCCACAGGCAACGGGAAGTCATCAAAGGTTGTGAGAGGGAGAAACTTCTGATGTTATATTTAAAGGGTCAATTTTTGTCTGTCCATAAAGGGATATATATTTATACTATGGAACACTGTACAACTCAGTGCCTTCTTTGAAAAGAAAAAAAAAATCATTTCAAACATATGGACATGGAGTCTGCCCCTTTAATTTTATTCTGTACCATATGGCACTTTGAATTTTAGAATATGAGTAGAAGATTGACTTCACAGATCAAAACCTAGTAAGAGAAATCTCATCTGTTATTTTAATTTCCTCCCCGCTATAGCCAATGCCCAATTTATCAATCCAATAAAAGGATCGAGTAGAGATCAGATAACAACCTGTAAAGTACTTAGACATGCCTGGTATATACCAGGCACAATATAAGGATTTGAGACACACACACACACACACACTGTAAAAGGCATTTGCCCTTAATTTCTTAGCTAAACTACATGGTAATATGGTAATAAAGTAATTTCAGCCCTACCATAGGGAGAATTGAAGGATACACACATGTGCACATGCACACACCAATACAGAAAAATGAATAGAGGCATCAAAAAATAGCTGTTATGCCAAGCCAAGGTACAGTGTCACTTTAAAAACAGAGTTCTTAGGTTTTTAGAAACCAGAATTTACTTTCATATCAGATTTTCTAAATAAACTTGCTATAAACTTTTACAAGAACTTTCCTCAAAGAGCCTCTGTACGGATTGATAGATTCCTCATACATCAAGGTTATGTTTCTACCAAGCCAAATAAACATCTGGACAAAAGCTTTAATCATTTCATTGTTTCCAAACGCCTGGATGTTTGAGGGCGATAAGGCATCTAGACCCTGACTGGGATTTTGGTCTTTATCAGATACAACTGCAAAGAGAAATCCAGCTGAAGGTTTAAAAACCATATTAATTGTAGTGCTTCAAAGCTCAGGGAAGTTAAATGACATGCGTAACGTCATAGAGCTGGCAAGAGGTTGGGCAGGGTTTAAGCCCTGGTCTGTCCAATAAGATATCTCAGCCTATTTCCCTTTCACTATATCAATTGCCTCAACAGTGCCTTATTCAACAGATTCTGAAGCACAGAATAACCAGCCTTTCAATATTTATAATCTTGCCAGTTTATAGAAAGAAAATGATATGAGTAGAAAAGACATTAACTGTCTTGCCCTGAACTCTGCATGTAAACACGAACTGGTAACTTAGCCCGAAAGCAGAAATTCACAAGCATTTCCACAGAGTGGAGACATGCTTAACAAGTGTTTTAGAATGCTACAACTAGAAGGAGCATTAGGTACCATCTGGGCTAGCTCTCCTCATGCTGAGGGTACATTTCTACATTAAAAGGAACAGGAAGAGAAACCAGACCAAAGTTCTCCAGTTTCAGTAATCAGGTGCTTTGCTTACATTTCTGAACTTTTTATCTACACTTGCTCTAAGTGCTATCACACATGCTAAAACGTAAGCTTGGCAAAGCTGGAACTGAAATGTAAACATTGGTGATTTTAAGCAAAGGTAAAGGCTCTGGTTTGGATGGTTAAAGAAACCAGGAGTTTCTTACTCGGCTAGCACTAAGCTTCAGGTTAGAGTGTGTCAATGTCTCCACCTTGTGGACATAATCAACACTACATCAAAATAAATTCACTGGCCATCTTTTTATAATTAAGACTGGTTCGACAATAAAATAAACTCTTTATTACAGGATACAGAAACCTCAAAACAAGCCAGAATTGTTTTGGTAGTATATGAAAATGGGAATTGATAATAATAAATCTGAGTCCATGCTAGATACCAAAAGTCTTCTAAACAATAATACAAAGATTACATTATGCACAATTCAGTTGTAGTTAACAGGTGTATGCTATTGTTTTTCATGTTTGTAGAAAACTAGAAAAAAAAATGATGCTCTAAGTTGACCAGGTCATTTAATTTCTCAGTCCGTTAACTGCGCCAGCCATTCCAGGTAGCAGAAATCTGTTGTACTGTAAGGTGTTGGGGCTCAGAAAACACTACAAAATAAAGGCCTCAGAAGCGAAAGTTTTTCTCTGACCTTTTCCTGCCCTCTGGTCTCTCAGTCCTATTTCTCCTGAGGCCAGCCATAGAAACTAGAATCCCTCTGCCCCCAGGTGGGCCATAGAAATCAGAACCCTTTTGCCCCAAAGCCAGCCATAAAACCTCCAAACATTATTCTAATTTCCCCTCTTCCTTTCTGCGTGAATCCTGTGCATAAGGAAATTATCTGAACCACCTTGTTTGATTGTAGAAACCTCCATTACAGAGAGGACTCTGCCCCACACCCAGAAGGCAGGAATGTTGCTCAGAAGGGCCAAGAAGGATCTAGACAGACAGACCTTCCCCACTTCATCTACTAGCATTAGATCATACCCTTTTTGCCCAATCATATTTCTACACAGCTGTACATACTTTGTAGAACCTAAGCATAAAATTGGACAATTTCCCCTATATCTTTGGGTATTTATTCTGAAGGCTTCTGTGTATATACGTTAAGTAAATTTGTATGTCCTTTCTCTAACGAATCTGCCTTTTGTGAGTTGATTTTCCAGTGAACCTTCAGAAGGTGAAGGTGAAATTTTCCTTTTCCCCCTGCAAAAGGTTTGGTGGATCCTATTTTCAAAGATTTCTCTACCCAAGATAGTTCTAAAAGTGACAGGCTGAAAACCAAAGCACCTCTATGCCTCAGCTTTTAATGACATAAAAGAACATTTCTAGTCACAGAGGTAGAACGGAGGAAAATTAATTTTGAAATAAACTCTAGTAGTTGTAATATTTCAATATAGCAATAAAATGTTGGCAAGATGATACACTATTATGCTAATAGCTGCAAGCCCTTGGGCAAGTTATTTAATCTTCCTGGACTTCACTTTCCTTATCTCTAAAATGGGGATTGTAATATCATCTACCTCAAAGGATTGCTGTGGAGATAGAACAAGAGAGTATAAAAGTAAAGCATCTAGCACTGTATTTGGCATATAGGAGAGTTAGCTATTATTTAAATTATAAAAATACTGACTCACCCATCGGGTTCTTGATCATTATTTTCATGGAAATGAGTGGCACAATTAATATTTCTGCTTTTTCTTATCTGTAACTTTAACAGCTAGAACATTCGAGGTGGAAAAGATCTTGGAGAACTTCTGGGCAAGTCACGTTAACAGATGAAGGAAGAAGTCTCAGGCAAGTGAAATAACTCACTGCACCTTAAGTCTGCAAGGTGATCTGAGAGGGGAGCATGAACAAGTTGCCGGCCAGGCCTCGTGCTATACAGTCATGGCAGACTCCACCTGAAAGTTTCCTTAGACATCATCTCATCACCCCCCTTTACTTCATATATGAGCACACAGAGAAACAGGGAGGCTGGGTTTGTTCATTCATTCACTGATTCACATGTTCATTGATTTAGCAATATTTATGAGCTCCTATTACACACAACACACTGGGGATTCTGCGGTGAATGAACAAGACAAGTCCTTGCTTTGTGGTGCTTATTGCTGCAAGCAGGAGAGGGCTGGGAGGCAATAAAGGATATACACATAATCAGGCTAATTTCAAATAGTGATAAGCTTCCAAAGGAGCCTGCCACAGAGTGGTGGAGATGCTTAGGGCATACACACACCTACTTCAAATTGCACGGTCAGGGAGGGCCCCTCCAAGGAGGTGTCAGCCGAGCAGCAAGAAGGACCTACCACACAAAGATCTGGGAAGCAGAATCCAGGCTGAGAAACAGTGTGCAAGGCTGTGAGGTGGAAAAGAGTTTGACAAGATTGAGGATTGGGAGGGACAGCTGCAGCAGGGAAACAGGTAGGAGAGAGGAAGATGAGATCTAAAAGGTAGGTACAGGCCAAATCTCATAGGCCTAGGGAGGTCGTCTAACCTGCAAGGACTCCATCCTTAGTGCAAGGTTTGTTTTAAGGGACTAACGCGACATGGTTTGTTTTCAGGTGTCACTCTGCTGTTTGTGAGTTACTGGCCAAGCCTGGACTACCCAGGCCTTCAGACTCACAGCCCAGCAGCATTTCCCTCCGTGCCACACAGCCTTTGATATGGACAGCAGAAACTTAGGCGGGCAGTTGGACCTCCTCCAGAAGACTCAAATAGAGCCCTACAAAAGGGAAGCCAGGTGCCAAGCTTGCTTTCTCTCTGGGAAAAAGGGCGACCCTGGGTACTTACCCGCTTGTAATGTCATCGGTCCGGATGTTCTTGCTCAGAACATCCCCATCGCTCATGTAACCGGGGGCGTCCATGCTGATGCCTTCCAGGTCCATCTCATCTCCTGCCTTGTCTGAGACGTCCACGTGGCAGACGCTGCTGCCCCGGGAGGCCAGCTGCCTTCTCAGAGGGGCGGAGTACACGTAGCGACCTGACTCAGTGTTGATGAACCGGCTGGCGTTGGCTCGAGGCGGGTACCCATTGCCCATTGAGGGGGCATCTCCTGCTTGGAGCCGAGGGCTGGACTGGCCCAGTCTCCAGGACAGAGGTGTGGGCCTCCCTGTCAAGCTGAGTATGCTGCGGCCACTCATCTCCGTGGTGACATTGGTGTCAAACGTGGTTTCCAATGTGCTAGAAACAAAACCAACCTGATTAGACTCAAAAGTACCTAGTATCCTTCACAGTTTATATGTTCTTTAATCATTTAGAATTATGAAATAATCCTCATATATAAAATAGGATAAAACAGCTGGCCCCCATGTACCACCTGGTGTGCTTCCTCTGCTCAAAATGAAAAAGGAAAGCTGCACATCTACATAACATTCTGAAAAGCCTACCGGAGACTTTCCCTGCTAAAACATGGTACAAGAAACAAATTCCTTTAATTAAATGACCTTAACTGCAAGAATTTTCTTTCCAGGCTGGATGCAGTGGCTCACGCCTGTCATCCCAGCACTTTGGGAGGCCGAGGTGGGTGGATCATGAAGTCAAGAGATCAAGACCATCCTGGCCAACATGGTGAAACTCCATCTCTACTAAAAATGCAAAAATTAGCTGGGCATGGTGGCACGCGCCTGTAGTCCCAGCTACTCGGGAGGTTGAGGCAGGAGAATTGCTTGAACCCAGGAGGCGGAGGTTGCAGTGAGCCGAGATTGCGACACGGCACTCCAGCCTGGTGACAGAGAGTGAGACTCTATCCCCCTCCCCTCCCCAAAAAAGAATTTTCTTTCCATTCTGAGAAAGAAAATACTAGAAAATGCTGAGCTGATTAGGATGGGGCATGAAGGTTCCTGCTTGCCCATTCATTCTAGGGTGTTGCATCACAGCCCTCTTTTCCTAAGGGTGGGATTCTCCACCCACCAGGAGTTCCTGACACCACATTTTATATTCTCAGCTTCCTCCCAACTGAGCAGTGGACACAGTTCTAATTTTGTAACCCTCTGAGGTTCACTTCCCCCAGACTTTTGCTTTTCTCAGATTTCATCCAAAAAGTCTGGAAAGATTGGTAAATGCCTGGGCTTGAGTTCCCTCTTCAATCAAGTTACACGGACCAGAATCTGCCCAAGGATGAGCTCAATCTCTTGGCAGAGTCCGTCTTCCACTGTCTTCACAGCGCTGCAGTTCCTTACAGCCCAGTCAAAACTATCATCTGTACTTTCACAGGAAAACTGGAATTTTCTCACTGAGCAAAGACAGTGAGATTCTTCCCTGCAGAAGAAACCACTGAAGTCTTCCCTCCTGTCATAATTACCATCCCACCGTGAAACTGCTATGCCAACATTAAGTCAGTGTCAGTGATGACGGTGGAAAGACGGATGTTTCACACTAATGGTAGAGTCACGAGATCCAATATCTGACTCCCTTCATTCAGATACCTAAAGGTTTAAGACAGCACCACCCCCAAACGCCCGAGTTTACTCTCCTCTGGAAGAGCCAATTTGGTCCCTTAAGCTGTTTTTGTTTTCCTCTGATCTTGGAAGTGGCCTTATTTTTCTCAGATTGGACCCCTTGCTTTGGGCCTCAGTCCTATTGGAGATGGAACCCACAGTGGTTAACCCCAATCTGCCAAAACTGCTGACAGTGGAAGCCCTGTGGTTTCCTTGCCATAGCCACTTATTAAAGAAACTGAAATTGGAGAAGCAAAGGAGACTCCGTGGAAGCTCAGTGGGGACAACGAGAACTTTCCTCGACTTCCACAAACTATAAAACCTCCTCCTGCCCAAATCACAAAGGACATCCCAGGGTTGCATCCTCTTCAACTTCTTGTTCAACAATGAAAGTACCTGATAAATGTTTCCAATATAATCCTAGATTTCATCCAACTAAATCAGAGTTTAAACACCATCATAAGTTTTTATAAATATTTCCTTACATGTTTTATGCACGTGCATGTCTAACAATAGTACAGAGTGCTGCATATCAGAAGAGTGGGTAGGAATTCAAGTTATTCAGTTTATCACATGGGTCAAATGCAGTTCACCTGCTCATTTCAACAGCACCAGATAGTTTTAGAAAATGCAAGTAAAGTGAAATTTAAATAGAGCTGGTCTACAGTATCGTTTGTTGAATGGATTTAGCAAGCTTCTGCTTTTGGGAAAAAACTGTCTATACTAATTTTTGTTTCCTATAATTCTCTTCTGCATGTTGTATGGCATTCTTTGTGAATTCTGGCACATTTGGAAAGCAAGGCTATTGATCTGTTATAACCAAATCGCTTTGCTAATGGTATGAACAAACACAGTAGAAAATTAAGATACCAGCTAATTCAGTAAAGTAGTTCACACTGCAGATACCTGTGTGTAACCTGAGTTCCCCTTAAACTGGACATGGTTTCCTCCAAATTCTGCCGCAGATCAGCGATGTTCTTCACTGTCCGCAGCCGCCGAGCCTCAGGATCTTCCCCTGGAAAGACAAGGGTTAAGACTAGTTCAATTCTCTGACCAACCCTGAGCTTTATAAGGGCAGCATCCATGTCTGTGACTATAACTATACGCAGTATGTGCCTCGCTGTGGGTGCTTAATAAGGATTTGAGAACGAATGAATGATTGAATGGAAGTGTGAATGGAAACCAAAAGGAAGTGTGAAGTCCAAGGAGATTCTTCCTTCAGGTGCCTCCTTAAATAGGTGAAGTCTAGCGTGTGGGAGAAGCCAAGTGCCTAGTCTGAGATGTAAACACATTTCCACAGTGTCTCCAGCAGAGACACGCTCAGGTTAGGTCCAACCAGGTAGTCATTTTCTGCCCATGCAAAAATGAGTGGAGCATTTTGTTTGTTCACCTATTGGTGATATATGCAGCTATCTTAGGCCCTACTTGGCAAGGATAGCTTGCAGTAGCTAGAAGATCTGCACCTGTTAATCACAAATATTTATACAGAGAAAGATTGCTTTCTTCCTTGTTAGATGTATTACGTCACCTCAAATTCAAGCTCCTCTACTTACTGGCTGTGTGACTGTGGGGAAGGTGCTGGTCCTCTCTGTCCTTCAGATTTCACTTTTCTAAAAGGAACACAATGGTAGTACTGATCTCAAAGGACATTTGTGGGGACAAACTGGGATCAGGCCGGGATTTCCCTTAGCACAGTGCCCACCATAAGCACTCAACACAAGCCAGCTGGTGCTCTAGAGCAGGGAGCCTTCAAGAAACAGCTGGGGGCCGGGCACAGTGGCTGACGCCTATAATCCGAGCATTTGGGAAGCCAAAGCAGGTGGATCGCTTGGGCCCAGGAGTTCAAGACCAGCCTGGGCAACATGGCAAAACCCCGTCTGATGGCATACACGTGTAGTGCCAGCTACTCTGGAGTCTAAGGTTGGACGATGTCTTTAGTTTAGGAGGCAGAGGTTGCAGTCAGCCAAGATTGTGCCATTGCAATCCAGCCAGGGTAACAGAGAGTGAAGGGAGGAAGGGAGGAAGGGAGAAAGGGAGAAAGGAAGGAAAAGGAAGAAAGGAAAGAAGGAAAGGAGGAAAGAAAGAAGAGAAAGAAAGACAAGAAGGCAAGAAGGCAGGCAAGCAAGCAAGCAAGAAAAGACAGACAGAAAGCCAGTCAGTCAGACAGAAAAGAAAGGAAAGAAAGAAAAGAAGGAAAGAAAGGGAAGGGAAGAGAGAAAGTAAAGAAAAGGAGAAAGGAAAAGGGAAAGGGAAGGAAAAGAAAAGAAAGAAAAGAAAAATGGAAAGAAAAGAAAAGAAAGAAATAGACAGCTGGGTTCCTCTTTGTTAGGACCACAGCCTTCCATTCCCTGGGCAAAACTTTCCAGAAGACACTTGGCTGAGCAGCATTTGAGCTGAGCTGGCACTAATGTACCATGAGAAATATGCCACATACAAGCTAGGACACAGCGCAGTCTTGTTTTGGGTTCTCTGGCAATTCCATTTCTTTCTATTTTTTTGAGACAGAGTCTTGCTCTGTCGCCCAGGCTAGAGTGCAGTGGCACGATCTCAGCTCACTGCAACATCCACCTCCTGGGTTCAAGTGATTCTTCTGCCTCAGCCTTCTGAGTAGCTGGGATTACAGGCGCCTGCCACCACACCTGGCTAATTTTTTTTTTTTTTTTTAGTAGAGGCAGGGTTTTGCCATGTTGGCCAGGCTGGTCTCGAACTCCTGACCTCAGGTGATCCTCCTGCCTTGGCCTCCCAAAGTGCTGAGATTACAGGCGTGAGCCACCGCATATGGCCTAGTTCCATTTATTTTAGCCTTACAAAGGGAAGAGGAGAGGGGCAATAACTATAATAATGATTAACAGAAGTATACATTTTCTCCCTCAGAGTAATTTTACAGACAGCTGAGAAGACTGAAGAAGCACAGACATGGGTCTTTAAAAGCCTAGGACTATTTTCAAGTGTTGAGCAATATTTTCAAAGAAATCTCCATCTAGAACATAGCACAAGTGGAATTTACATTAGACACGAAGCAGCAGCAAGTAGAATTGACATCAGACACCAGGTTGAACTTCCAATAATTGTCATTAACAGGGGACTGGGCAGCTAAGAAATGTAATAGAATTAACTTTTCTTCTGAGATAGATGACAACTTTCTTAGGTTGTTCTTGGCATGGTGGTGCCTGGAGGCTGGGATGGAGTAAATGACCTACCCATGATTTCATGGAGGAAATTTACTTGAAAATGCAAGTGCTTTCCAATATCTCCTTCCACCTTTTAACCCAAGGAAATTTGGAAGGCATTTTTCTCTTATCTGAAAAGTGGCCAAACTTGCATTTCCCTCCCAGTGCTTTAAAATACATATATATGTATGTGTTTTTAAACAAAAGCAAAGATGAATGTCTATTATACCTTCCCCTAATGACTTTGGAGGAATGTAACTGCATCTACCTTCTGGGCTATCAGTGAAATCTTTTACTGCCAATTTGGCCACATTTTATGTATATAAGCCTGCTAACAAAATATTGATTCTTAGGTTAGCTCTAGGCCCTTCAGAAAACATCGATTATGAGGCTAAATCTAGGCATAGGTTTACAAATTACCTCAACTAATTACCTTAACCACACACACAAAATATAGTAACCATATTTACTTATCCATCACTCTATTAATGGTCTTAACCCTCCATTAGAAATTCAACTATTTTGTTTTATTTTTTAGAGACAGAGTCTTGCTCTGTTCCTCAGGCTGGAGTGCAGTGCTGTGATCATAGCTCAATGCAGCCTCAAACTCCTGGGCTCAAGCAATCCTCCCACCTCACCCTCCCATGTAGCTAGGGCTACAGGGATGCACCGCAATGCCTGGCTAATTTGTTTTCTTTGCAGAGTCTTCTATGTTGCCCAGGGTCTTTGCTGCCTGGGCTAGTCGCAAACTCCTGGCCTCAAGCGATCCTCTCACCTTGGCCTCCCCAAGTGCTGGGATTACAGGTATAGCCACTGCACCCAGACAGAAAGTCAAAGATCTTTGAGTTGGGGATGGTGTCTCATCTTTCCTTTTGGTAACCCCCACACAATTTATAGAAGTCTAAGAAATGTTTATTATGCAACACATGTTTGGTCAGTGTGGGGTTGTAGGAAAAGCAAGGACTTCACATTTCCACAGATAAATATCTGAATTGTGGCAGTGCTGCGTATTAGCCACTTGACCCTAGATCTCATTTGTAAAATGGACATAAAAACCCTCTGCTAGAAGAGTTAGTGTGAGCATCAGATGAGATGGCACATAGCACAAAACGAGGGCTCAGTAAATGTGAGTGTCCTGTTTCCCTCTTGTGGGTCCTGCTGGGAAATATTTGCCTTCCTCCAGGGCTCTACATCAGACCCCAAGGGTAATGTAAGAACACAAAACAGTAACCCACCTGACATGCTTGGGTGATCACATTCGGAACTGCCAATTATGCCTCCTCTGAAAATGACCTGAATGTAGGATTTACCTACTAACTCACAGCCTGAACACAATAAAAACATAATTGAGTTCCAGTGGAAACAGCTGGGAGCTTTCAGCTCATCGATTCAGAGAGGTCTTAAAAATTTAGTGTCTACCTGTAGCAATCAGGATTTTGCCAACGATGCTCAAGCCACTAGTCATGATTGGCAGAGCATCACATTGCGACCAAATATGACTGAGTTTGGAGGATATCAAGGTGTTACAAAAGGACCATGGAAAAAATCCAGGATTTTTACTTGGAAATAAAGAAACCTTAAGGGATATGTTACAACATGAAAAAGAATGAAAACTGCTGGGGCTTCAGAAGGCTGAATTATATCCGGTGATTGGAAATGTAAGAATAAAGAACTCCATTAACTGATGAAGCCGCCAACAACAGCAAAAAAATAACAGGCTGCCTTATGAAGGAACAACATTTTGTCCAAGAAATATTCAAGCAGAGGCTGAAAGATAGTCATCAGCAAGCTTTAGAAGGAATTCATGAGCAGGATGATAAGCGGGTGTGTGATTCCTTCAATTCTATCATCCAAGATACATTTTTCAACTATAATGTTCTGTACATGATCATACACCATAGGAAAACCCACTCATTTGCATAAGTAAGGGGAAGAACCAAGCGATTGATCAAATAGTTATGTAAATGTCCATTTCTAAATAGTCCCACCATTCACTGTCATTTCAAAGGATTGGCTGTGGGTAAGTTAAATTCAACGTCATGCTATTTATTATTCAGTCTCTCCATAAAAAAATTCAACATAGTCACAAGTATGATTTCTACTGCTTGAATATAAAGACATGTCACCCTGATAAGGAATTTTCATTAGCGACCAACCCCATTTGATTTGACACCAAAGAGTGAATAGTCAAGCACTACTGGCTGCACAAGTCTCTTCCCCAAAGCCAACTCAGGGTTTCTGAGTTCTTAAGGCCCCGTACAGTGGAGACATGGAGATAAAAAGAAAAATTAGGGAAGATCACATACTGCAATCTGTCACTCTGAAATCTAAGTAATATTTGGAATATTCTCTGGCTCCTGCTTTTACTTTTCCAATGTGGATTTTGCTGAGATTCAATGTCTGACAGGAATCCACACCACTCCATGGGCCACATATCTGAACCATGCTGGGATCTGAAGCGTTGGCCTCGTTCTTTTGATGTCTGCACATCAGAACACAATCTGGAATGTACATGGAGACTTGAGCAGCCATCTGAACTCCACACCCTTCTCATTGCTGGTCCTTTTCCTATGCTATCCAAGTACTCATATACAAGAAAGCTACAAACCTTGAAAAGAAGGAAACAAAATCAATCCCAAATGTGGGGCCCGAATCATTCTAAGATGGATTGCTTACAAATGGCTTGAAGAATCTCTGCACCATCACTGTGCCCAGCCAGTGGAATCAGAAGGAAATAGATCACCCAGATCCTCTGAAATTAATTGTTGGGTCTAATTGCGAGATGGGTAAGTTTCAATCATTGAGCTGCAGAACAATTCCACAGCTGTAATGTGGCTATTAAAATGCTGTAGTCAGGGATATTCAGTTTAATAAATGGATTTTAAGCATGGATTCAGTTTTTAACCTGACTGTGGAAGTGGTAAGATATGAGAAGAGTGACACAGCCACTAATAAATCAATGGCTTACCACTCACTTCCCTACTAGAAGTTGCTAGAGCATGGGACACAGAGTTGGGGAATGGGGAAAAGAGACAGAGAAGAGGGCAGCTTGGAATCCACTGTAGTAAGAATTCTAATTAAGGTGTGACTTTTCTTCTTTAATTAAGAATGTGAGAGTATAGTGTTCATAAATAAATGCTTGTAGAATTAACTATACAACAACTGTGGATTTTATGCTGTCATACAGTATAATGTCCCTGTAATCTTCATTGTCTATGTTACAATTAAATAAAATTTAGATTTCTTTTTTTGTTTCCGGTAAAAAGAAGCATGTTATAATTTTTCCCCCTAATTCATGTAGGACTCTAAGAACACATTTTAAATCAGTGCTTCTATACAGGAATGAAATCCACTATTCTAAATCTTGTTGAGAAGCAACTTTATCTGAAGAGTAAACAAGAAGATTCAAAGTTAAGTATCAGTGCAGTCCAGAGCCCCTAAATAATAAAATTGAATATATCTTAAAAACAGGATTTGCACACCAGTAAGAGATTTGTTTACAATTCTGGGGAGGTGGGAAGAAACTGTAAGAGGGAGAGTAAAGGGAAGAAAAAGAAGAAGAAAAATAATAGGAAACAAAAAAGAAAGAAAGTTTGTTTAGCTCAAAGTCAATGCAACCATAACGCAGCTTGTAATCAAGCTGGGTTCATGCTGTTCCAGCAGGTAGTGCATGGAAGGCCTCATCACCAACAGACACAGATTTCTGGGGCTCCATACTCACCAGTGAGTTCTTCCAGAGCAGGCTGTCCAGTCTTGGTGAAGTGGCTGGGCTCCATGCTCACACCCGTTGAGCCTGACTCGGCAGTGACATTCCCTTCAGTGTCCGTCTGAGACCTTCATACACAAACCAAAGCAGACACACTTGTCATGAGAGGCAACTACCACGTCTGGACCACTGTGGTCTAACCACAGCCCCCACCATTACCTCCTATAGCAAGAAGCTTCAGAACAGAGCGGACGAGCGGACTGACGCTAAATAACTCATTAGCCGTATGTGGAGCAATGTCCTAA
>NC_045446.1:44384031-44387044 GCF_002776525.5 Piliocolobus tephrosceles
GACTGACGCTAAATAACTCATTAGCCGTATGTGGAGCAATGTCCTAAGAACAGAGAGAGCCACCGAACTGTAAAAGATAAACTTCTCATTGCCCAGATGGAGGGCCTGTAATCCCTCACTGGTGAATGCTTCTCTGAACCTTCCTCAGGATGCTAGGTCTAGCCAGACACACGCTGGAGGGTACTGGGTGGTTTGGATAATTTAACCTATGCCAAAGAACAACTTCTACGTAACCAGCAACGCCAACAAGTCAAACATAAAGATGACTCTATTAACAGCACCCCCACCCCAAAATCATCCTGACATGGTTTTCTCTATAAAGGTGACCATAAAACCAGTTGGAAGTGGGTGCCAAGCAGGTGTGTTTACCCTCCAGGTCTCTGATTCAGAGCTCAGTTCTTCTGACATGAAAGGTCTCCTTGATCATTATTTCAACACTCGACTGAAATCTGTACTTCCCCAAACCCTCTCCATGCCCTTATTTGTCAAGCAAATTGAAGCAACGGCTTCATGCAATGTTTTCTTGTCACAGCTACCTCTGCTCATTCAGGCATGGCATGCAAATGCATAATTACACTCAGATGCATGACCCTGCATGTAACATTATTAACGCACTGGCATCCTGAACTAATTCAACTGATTTTACTGTCTGTGAGGAAAACGTTTGCCAAGAATGAGAATGGACGATGGGGGACGTACTGATAAACCTCAAGTCATCCAACTGTTCTTCCCTCCTTTCTTCTTCCTACTGAGGCCATTGTTCTCAAGTCTGTTATCTTTGCCTTTAAAGGATTTCATAATCCCTGTGCTCCTCTCACCTCCAGCCAGGGTCCAAGCCCTCTTCATTTCTACTGAGGCCTTAAGAGTGCTTTGAAACAGGTACCTCACACCTAGAGGTTGCAAATGGCAGCCCAGTGTGGAAACCAGCCCAATTTATTCCTACTGGTCTACATAATATTTTAGAGTTTTAAAATTAGTTCAACATTTAAAAATTGGGATATTTCACAATAAATATCTGGATTTCTGCCTTCATCCAGTAAAAACAATAAAGCCTGGGAAAGACTGAGCCTTTGTTATTGTAGATTGCCACCTGCTGGTGCCAAGTGGTGGCTGCACCCTCTAAAGAGGTGTGGCTCCCTCTGCCACAGCCTCGCTCACCCTGAGCCACCCATCTAGATGACCATTTAGAGGCCAATTAGGCATCTGAATCTGTGATCTCCATTCTACACTCTTCCTAAGTTTGGTCTACTCCCCACACGATTCTTCACTGACTTCTGTAAAACTTACGTGATGACATCACCGTCTTCAGTGGTTTCCATTACCCACAGAACAAGGTCTAAACTCCTTATTGTGGTAGACGATGGCCACATTCTTCCTTTATTTCCAGCCCAATCACCTGCCTTTCTAACCCTTTACATACAGCTCTACTATGCTCCACCCACATGTGGCTTCTGTCCACATGCCTTTAACAGGTTTATCTTTGTAGTAACTGCAACCTCTCTGCCTAAAGGCCCTTCTCCTCCTTCCTTAGTTCACTCCTAATCTGTCTTTAAGATGTAGCTTCCATGTCATTTTTGCCTGACAGCCTTCCTTGACTCCTTGCCAGGAGTTCCTATAGCACTCTCCTTATTCTCTTGTTGGCTAAAATGTGATCCTACAGCACTCTCCTTATTCTCCTGTTGGCTAAAATGTGATCTAATAAGTAAATCTTTCCTCAACTAGATTGAGAGCTCTCCAGAGGCAAAGGTTAGTTCAAGTTCATATGTTGCACAGGCAACACAAGAAGGGCGTGTTGACTGGATAAATAAGAAATGTTTAAGTCTCAGAAGATGCTAGGTACTAGAAGGAACATTAGACTTGGAAGTCTAAATATTCGACTAGCTCCAGGTCTAAGATCTGTAACTTGTTAGCATGCAAATTTGAGTTAAGTCACTTCACCTCTTTGAATCTCAGCATCCTCATCTGTACAATGGGGATAATAATAGCAACCTCCTCTGATTCTATAAAAATCAAAGGTATGTGACACACAACTCTTAGTAAACTATAAAGTGATAGAGGAGTCTACTGTACTTCTGAATTGATAAATATAATTCATTCTGAGTGATTTTTTGTTGTTACTCCTTGGTAACAACTTTAACATGGAGAGGTTTTGCTGGGGGGGAGCAATTGTAAGTTATATATAGTGAACCATAAGCTTGAGGGAGAGAATGTTAGAGCAGAAAAGGAGAATAAACCATTTTATAGAATCTAATCTAATCCAAACTTCTCACTTTCCAGATGAAGACAATGAAGATAAAGTGATTTAGAATCAAGACTGGTGGTTAAGAGCCTGGTCTCACTAGTTAGACAGACTTGGCTTTTTGTTTGTCTGTTTTTGAGACAGAGTCTCGTTCTGTTGCCCAGGCTGGTGTGCAATGGCGTGATCATGGCTCACTGCAACCTCTGCTTCCCAGGTTCAAGGGATTCTCATGCCTCAGCGTCCTGAGTAGTTGGGACTACTGGCATATGCCACCTCGCCAGGCTAATTTTTGTATTTTTAGTAGAGATAGGGTTTCACCATGTTGGCCAGGCTGGTCTCGAACTCCTGACCTCAAGTGATCCGCCCACCTTGACCTTCCAAAGTGCTGGGATTTCAGGTGTGAGCCACCATGCCCAGTCCACACTTGGTTTTAAACATGAGCTCCTCTAGTCTAATTCTGTGACTTGGGGCAAATTGCTTAATTACCCCTAAGCTGCTAGCTCATGGAGGTGTGGGAAGAATGAAGTGAGCTAAGAGGTAGAAAGCCCTTAGCAGACTCTCTGCCCACACTCGATCAATAACTGTTCCTTCAGCTGGTACCCAAGACCTCAGAAGGAACCAAGGGCTGATAAAGGACAGGGCCTAGGTGTCCTGACTTCTATCCTGGTGCTCTTGGTTCCAGCGTCACTTCCCAGACTCCCCTAAAGATGAAGGCACCTCGGTTGCTTGCCTTCATCTTTAGGGGAGTCTGGGAAGTGACGCTGGAACCAAGAG